>NC_135818.1:8566997-8870496 GCF_964213995.1 Mustelus asterias | reverse complement strand
TGGTGGTGGTGGGGGGGGGGAGGTTGGTGGTGGTGGGGGGGGGTGGGTGGCTGTGGGGGGGGGGGAGGGGTGGTGGGGGTGGGGGGGAGGTGTGGTGGGGTGGGGGTTGGGGTGGGGGGGAGGGGTGGTGGGGTGGGGGGGAGGGGTGGTGGGGGTGGGGGGGGGGGGGGGGGGTGGGGGGTGGGGGAGGGTGGGGGGGGGGGGGGGGAGGGTTGGTGATGGGGGGGAGGGTGGTGGGGGGGGGGGGAGGGTGTGGGTGGGGGGAGGGGGGTTGGTGGTGGTGGGGGGGGGGAGGGTTGGTGGTGGTGGGGGGGGGTGGTGGTGGTGGTGGGGGGTGGGTGGTGTGGGGGGGGGTGGGTTGGTGTGGGGGGGAGGGTTGGTGGGGTGGGGGGAGGGTTGGTGGGGGGGGGGAGGGTTGGTGGGGGGTGGGGGGGAGGGGTGGTGGGGTGGGGGGAGGGTTGGTGGGTGGGGGGGAGGGTTGGTGGGTGGGGGGATGGTGGGAGGGTTGGTGGGGTGTTGGGGAGGGTTGGTGGGGTGGGGGGAGGGTTGGTGGGGTGGGGGGGAGGGTTGGTGGGTGGGGGGGGAGGGTTGGTGGGAGGGTTGGTTGGTGGGTGGGGGGGGGGGGGTTGGTGGGGGGGGTGGAGGGGGGGGAGGGTTGGTGGGTGGGGGGGGAGGGTTGGTGGGGTGGTGGGGGGGGGAGGGTTGGTGGGTGGGGGGGGAGGGTGGGTGGGGGGGTGGGGGTTGGTGGGGTGGTGGGGGGGGGAGGGTTGGGGTGGGGGGGTGGGGGGGTGGGGGGAGGGTTGGTGGGGTGGTGGGGGGGGGAGGGTTGGTGGGTGGTGGGGGGGGGGGAGGGTTGGTGGGGTGGTGGGGGGGGGGGAGGGTTGGGTGGGGTGGTGGGGGGGGGGGGGGGTTGGTGGGGGGGTAGGGTTGGTGGGGTGGTGGGGGGGGGGGAGGGTTGGTGGGTGGGGGGAGGGTGGGGGGGGGGGGTGGGGGGGAGGGTGGGGGGTGGTGGGGGGGGGTGGGGGGTGGGGGGGGTGATGGGGTGGGGGGGGGGGGAGGGTTGGTGGGGGGGGGAGGGTTGGTGGGGTGGGGGGGGGGGGGGAGGGTTGGTGGGGTGGGGGGGGGGGGTGGTGGGGTGGGGGGGGGGGAGGGTTGGTGGGTGGGGGGGGGGGGGGAGGGTTGGTGGGGTGGGGGGGGGGGAGGGTGGTGGGGTGGGGGGGGGGGGAGGGTTGGTGGGGGGGGGGGGGGGGGGAGGGTTGGTGGGGTGGGGGGGGGGGGGGGCGGGTTGGTGGGGGAAGGCAAGGCCACAGAGGGACCAAGGAGGTAAGGGTGAGAATATTGAGATGAAGGTTGTGTTGGGACTGGGAGCCGAGGTTGTTGGAACATGCGGTGCTGGGTGAACATTTCCACCGTGACACTTCTATTTCTACCCAGATAGGCCAGCCATAATATTGAATGGCGGGAGCAGGCTCGATGGGCCATGTTGTCAGCTCCTGCTCCTAATCCCTGTATTCTTGTGATATAAAGCTTGGTGGAAATCTAAACTGTGGATACACGCTGCAAAGAGATATAGACAAGTAAGGAGGCAACAAGGAATGGCACGGTGGCAGTGGTTGGCACGGTGGCAGTGGTTGGCACGGTGGCAGTGGTTGGCACGGTGGCAGTGGTTAGCACTGCTGCCTCACAGCACCAGGGATCCAGATTCGATTCCGGCCTCGGGTGACTCTCTCTGCGGAGTTTGCACGTTCTCTCGTAAAGTAAAGTTTATTTATTAGTGTCACAAGTCGGCTTACATTCACACTGCAATGAAGTTACTGTGAAAATCCCCTAAGTTGACACACTCCGGCGCCTGTTCGGGTACACTGAGGGAGAATTCAGCATGGCCAATGCACCTAACCAGCACGTCTTTCAGACTGTGGGAGGAAACCAGAGCACCCGGAGGAAACCCACGCAGACACGGGGAGAATGTGCAGACTCCGCACAGACAGTGACCCAAGCTGGGACTCAAACTCGGGTCCCTGCGCTGTGAGGCAGCGGCGGTAACCACTACGTGCTGCCTTGGATTTTTTGTGGTAAACATGTCAGAAGGAAATGGATTCGGTTCCCCTGTATTTACTCTTCTCTGATACTCTGTGCTTTTCTAACCATTTTATTTAGACTTCTAGATTGCCCAGGTGGCTTAGGCTATTGAAATCTAAGTTTGTACATGGGCAGCACGGTGGCACAGTGTTTAGCACTGCTACATCACAGTGCCAGAGTTCAACTCCGGCCTCGGGTCACTGCCTGTGTGGAGTCTGCACATTCTCCCCGTGCCTGCGTGGGTTTCCTCCCACACTCCAAGGACGTGCAGGTTAGGTCGATTGGCCATGCTCAATTTCCCCTTAGTGTCCCAAAAATGAGTAGGTTAGAGGCATTAGCGGGGTAAATATGTGGGTTTGTGGGGATAGGACCTGGGTCAGATGCTCTGTCAGAGAGTTGGTGAAGTCTCGATGGGCCGAAAGGCCTCCTTCTGCACTGTAGGGATTCTATGATTCCAAGGTGACAGATTGAGTACAGTGAGGGATAGTGTAAGGTTATTGAGGAGAGTTACAGAACAAAGAGATCTAGGGATACATGTTCATAGCTCCTTGAAAGTGGAGTCACAGGTGGATTGAGTGGTCAAGAAGGCATTCAGCATGCTTGGTTTCATCGGTCAGAACATTGAATACAGGATTTGGGACGTCTTGTTGAAGTTGTACAAGACATTGGTAAGGCCACACTTGGAATACTGTGTGCAATTCTGGTCACCCTATTATAGAAAGGATATTATTAATAGAAAGAGTGCAGAAAAGATTTACTAGGATACTACCGGGACTTGATGGTTTGAGTTATAAGGAGAGGCTGGATAGACTGAGACATTTTTCTCTAGAGCTTGGGAGACTGAGGGGTGATTGTATAGAGGTCTATAAAATAATGAGGCGCACAGATCAGCTAGATAGTCAATATCTTTTCCCAAAGGTAGGGGAGTCTAAAACTAGAGGGCATAGGTTTAAGGTGAGAGGGGAGAGATACAAAAGTGTCCAGAGGGGCAATTTGTTCACACAGGGTGGTGAGTGTCTGGAACAAGCTGCCAGAGGTAGCAGTAGAGGTGGGTACAATTTTGTCTTTTAAAAAGCATTTAGACAGTTACATGGGTACGATGGGTATGGAGGGATATGGGCCAAATGCGGGAAATTGGGATTAGCTTAGAAATTTTTAAAAAGGGCAGCATGGACAAGTTGGGCCGAAGGCCTGTTTCCATGCTGTAAACCTCTATGACTCTATTCTCTATGGTGGCAAGAATTGAAAAGCAGAATATCTTTTAAAAGGCATGAAAGCTCTTGACATTGATGTTCAGAAGTACTTCTACAAGTGACACATAATTAGCATGCAGATACAACAGCAATTAAGATGGCAAATGGCATTTAGTTTTTGTTGCAAGGGAATAGGAATATAGGGAAGTGATGTCCTGCTACAGTTGCTATTGGGTTTAGTACTCTCTGCAATTTTGCTCTGCATAGCTAAGAAAGGATATATTTGCATTGGGACAATACAGCAAAGATTCTGGGATTGTCCTATGCTATGGGACTGAGTAAATTGGATCTTCTGGAGTTTAGAAGAATAAGAGGTGATCTCATTGTAACATACAAGATTTTGAAGGAGCTTTTTAAAAATTCATTCATGGGACATGTGCGTCGCTGGCTGGCCAGCATTTATTGCCCATCCCTAGTTGCCCTTGTCCAGAGGGCAGTTGAGAGTCAACCACATTGCTGTGGCTCTGGAGTCACATGTAGGCCAGACCAGGTAAGGACAGAGAATTCCTTCCCTGAAGGACATCCGTGAACCAGATGAGTTTTTCCAACAATTGACAATGGTTTCATGGTCATCAGTAGATTCTTAATTCCAGATGTTTTTATTGAATTCAAATTCCACTCCCTGCCGTGGCGGGATTCGAATCCGGGTCCACAGAACATTAGCTGAATTTTGGGATTAATCGTCTAGCGACAATACTACTAGGCCATCGCCTCTCCTTGGACAGGATAGACACTGAGAGGCTGTTTCCTCAGGCAGGGAAGCTGGAATATGGGAATACAGTAACAGGATAAGTTAATATTTATTAGTGTCACAAGTAGGTTTACTGCAATGAAGTTACTGTGAAAGTCCCCTAGTTGCCACACTCCGACGCCTGTTTGGGTACACTGAGGGAGAATTTAGCACCTAACCAACACATCTTTCAGACTGTGGGAGGAAACTGGAGCACCCGGAGGAAACCCACGCAGACATGGGGAGAACGTGCAGACTCTGCACAGACAGTGACCCGAGGCCGGGAATCGAACCCGTGTCCCTGGCGCTGTGAGGTGGCAGTGCTAACCCACTGTGCCGCCCATGTAAGTGAAACCAAATGTTGATGCCCAGTGCAGAAAATCTGCCCATTTTTGCCTCGAATATCCCAGTGGCAACTCTGCAATGGAATTGTACATCGAGACAGAACTCTCTCGATGAGCAAAGTTCGGCCATTGGCAGGGACAGGTCTTCTTCCTGTACCCTCATTATTTAAATTTCACAAGAATTCAGATGTCTCTCAAGGTTCCTGGTGTCGTTCCGTTAATCAAGCTCAACATCCTCCCGGTGAGGTGGGAAAGATTTTTGAGACTTTTTAATGCTCTTTCCTGCTGTTAAGTTTATTAATTGATCCTATTAATGTGGTGTTGTGAGGCAGGGATTAAAGCAGCTAAATGGAATGTGTTGTTTGTCCTGAATTACTCACATCCACCAACTGATCTTTTATACATTTTTGTATTTCAATATACAGATTTAATTTACTCAAAATTACACGGACAAAATATTGATTGTTTCCATTCTGTTGACACATACTGTGAATCAAGTTGCATTCAATGAAATCTTTCTGTCAATAGCTACCATGACACAATAACATGAGTTGTATGTTTATTCAAGAAAGAACAAAGAACATTACAGCACAGCGACAGGCCCTTCGGCCCACCAAGCCTGTGCCGACACATGACACCTTTCTAAAGACCTTTTGCCTCTACGCAGTCCGTATCCCTCTATTCCCTGGCCTTTGTGTATCATGATGTGGAGATGCCGGCGTTGGTTACCTGTCCAGATGCCTCTTAAACGTTGCTATTGTATCTGCTTCTACCATCCCCTCTCGCAGCACATTCCAGGCACTTATCACCCTCTGTGTAAAAAAAATTTGGTAAGAAGTCTCACAACACCAGGTTAAAGTCCAACAGGTTTATTTGGTAGCAAATACCATAAGCTTTCGGAGCTTGCTGCTCCTTCGTCAGATGGAGTGGTCTCTCTCCATCATCAGAGACCACTCCATCTGAATCATAGAATAGAATCATAGAAACCCGACAGTGCAGAAGGAGGCCATTCGGCCCATCGAGTCTGCACCGACCACAATCACACCCTGGCCCTACCCCCACATATTTTTACCCGCTAATCCCTCTAACCTACGCATCACAGGACTCTAAGGGGCAATTTTTTTTTAACCTGGCCAATCAACCTAACCCGCACATCTTTGGACTGTGGGAGGAAACCGGAGCACCCGGAGGAAACCCACGCAGACACGAGGAGAATGTGCAAACTCCACACAGACAGTGACCCGAGCCGGGAATCGAACCCGGGACCCTGGAGCTGTGAAGCAGCAGTGCTAACCACTGTGCTACCGTGCCGCCCTGACGAAGGAGCAGCAAGCTCCAAAAGCTTATGGTATTTGCTACCAAATAAACCTGTTGGACTTTAACCTGGTGTTGTGAGACTTCTTACTGTGCTTACCCCAGTCCAACGCCGGCATCTCCACATCATAAAAAAAACTTGCCACTCACACCTCCTTTAAACTTTCCCTCTTTTACCTTATAGAATCCCTACAGTGCAGGAGGAGGCCATACAGCCCATCGAGCCTGCACTGACAACAATCCCACCCAGACCCTATCCCTGTAACCCCACATATTTACCCTGTTGAACCCCCTGACACTAAGGGGCAATTTAGCATGGCCAATCCACCTAATCCGCACATCTTTGGACTGTGGGAGGAAACCGGAGCACCCGGAGGAAACCCACGCAGACACGGGGAGAACGTGCAAACTCCACACAGACATGTCACCCGAGGTCGGAATTGAACCTGGGTCCCTGGCACTGTCAGGCAGCAGTGCTAACCACTGTGCCACCATGCTTAAACCTGTGTCCCCGAGTAATTTACATTTCTCTACACCCTAGCACTGACTGTAACACTATATTCTGCACCCTGCCCTTTCCTTCACCCCTATGTTCTCTATGAATGTTCTCTCTGTATTGGAATATGTAGCCCAATACATTTGACAATAATAAATCAAATAATTTCCATCCTAGGAAAAAGACTCCGACTATCCATTCTGTCCATGCCCCTCATAATTTTGTATTCATTGCTTTGAGTGTTTTTAAATCCCTGGCTAAATCACAATACTTGCGTGGCAAGATTCTGAGAACAGCTCTTGTTCCGTTGATAAGCAGTACAGTAAATTGTTACTACATGCATCTAATGAAGTCACTCATTAATGTCTCCTAATGCAATATTAATACTTGATTGGTACCTCAGTGTATGAGTGCTTGTTGGAATTAAAAATAACAAAAAGGGAAAAGGAACCAGTACTCTGCTATGTGGCATTGCCAGCATGTCCTTGGAGTGCAGGCCTGCCCCCTGTCTGAGAGTAAGGCCACGCAGTGGCACAGTGGTTAGCCAGGGACACAGGTTCAATTCCATCCTTCGGTGACTGTCTGTGTGGAGTCTGCACGTTCTCCCCGTGTCTGCGTGGGTTTCCTCTGAGTGCTCCGGTTTCCTCCCACAGTCCGAAAGAAGTGCAGGTTTGGTGGGTGAACCATGTTAAATTACCCCTTTGAATCCAAAGATGTTTGGTTAGAGGGATTAGCCATGGTAAATTGCCCCTTATTGTCCAAAAATGTGTAGGTTAGATGCTTTGGCCATGGTAAATGTGTGGGGTTACAGGGATAGGATGGGGAGAGGGCCTGGTCGGAGTCAGTGCAGGCTTGATGGGGCCAATGGCCTCCTTCTGCACGTTTGTGATGATTCTGTGATGTGGTTACCTAAGGCCAATTCCAACAACAACTTGTATTTACATAACACCTTAAATGTAGGATGCATCCCAAGGCATTTCACATTGAGCCACAGAAGAAGATATTGAAACGGGAACACATGCTTGGAGCAGAAGCATCTTAAAGGAAGAGGGAGGTGCAAGTTTTTTATTAGTGTCTCAAGTAGGCTTACATTAACACCGCAATGAAGTTACTGTGAAAATCCCCTCGTCGCCACACTCCAGCGCCTGTTCGGGTACACTGAGGGAGAATTTAGCATGGCCAAGGCACCTAACTAGCACGTCTTTCAGACTGTGGGAGGGAACCGGAGCACCCGGAGGAAACCCACGCAGACACAGGGAGAATGTGCAGACTCTGCACAGACAGTGACCCAAGCTGGGAATCGAACCGGGGTCCCTCGCGCTATGAGGCAGCAGTGCTAACCACTTGTGGGGGGATTCTACAGTTTGGAGTGTAGTCAGCTGAAAGCGCCAGGATTGGTTTGCTGAAAATCAGAGATGTGCAGAAGAACAGAATTGGAGGGGTGCAGAGACTTTTGGAGGGCCACAGGGCAGGAGGAGGTTCCAGAGTTGGAGAAATAGTGATACAGAGTATAACATTTAATAACTAACACCATGCAAATCTAAACTCTTAGAATGCAAGAAATGACATGACATCCTCTTGTGGATGAGGATGAATGCGGAACATATTGCACACTATTTTCATTCGCTATCCTTTATATTTTGAACTCCATAACTCATTGGTGAGAACTCAATTTATCATAATCAGGAAATCACAAATGTAAGGTGTTTTTCATGAGGACAGTCGTGAGACTGGAGGGTGTTTTATCTCGCTTATATGGCTCCAGTGAACCACTGCCAGCTCCCTTCAGGGATAACAAGAATTGAGTGGATTGATATCAGCAAAGGCAGCAGACAAACTCAGAGCTGGGAGAGTGTTGAGTGAGTAGGATATATTCTCTCTCACCCCAAAGGAATATGCCCAGCTAAACACTAGGTTGGGAAGCAGCCATTCCCCGGTTCATCCCCACAGCAATGCCTTGACCAGTCTGGCTGGTTTGAATTTGCACTCAGCTGTGCAGTTAACTGTTCCATGCTGCATCCTCCATCATCTGGTGCAGAGGGGCGGGGGGGGGGGGGGCCATCTTGTGAACCTGTCCACGGGCACCGCTGAGGACTTTCGTGCTCATTGGGCCCCACAGGAACTGGAGTGTATTATTGACCCCGATAATCACATTTTGGTTCAATGTTTTAAGTTTCCCTTACGCTTTGTTTTTTTTTCATTTTGGGCGGTCCACTCCCCCCTTTAAGGGACCGCCCATTTTAATTTGTCCCTCAGTTTGGTTCATTTAGTTTATTTGATTTGCCGGAAAGTTTGGCAAGGCTTCCACCAATCAGAGTCCAACTTGCCAGCCAGTCAGCACTTCCTTATGCAACGTAAACTGCCGTTCCTCCGGTTGGTAGTTTCTTGTGAGCTGTCCTGTTGAGTGCAGGATGGAAAACTTTGACAGCATGTCTCTTTTTTTTGTTTTCTGCAATACTCTAATTCTGTGCCACCGAACGACTTGAGACAGATTCAGGCAGGAGAAGAGTGAGGTGAGGGAAGTGATTATTGCTGTGAGTGGGTGAATGTATGTGGGATTGAGATGTGTCCTTAAAAAGTGGCAAGATAGTTTAGAACAGTGTCATGTGACATCTTTAACCAGTCAAGAAGATGTGAAATATTGAAGCCTGGAAGAATAAAGGAAGGAGGAAAGCTTTATTCAGGTTGATTTATCATTGATTCCAGAATTTGATCTAATTATGTTTGTCCTATTCAATTCCTGCGTAGATAAGACCAAATAAGAAACTCAATTGAAGATGTCATGCCCTTTGCAAAACGGAATGCGAGAGATTTTTAACCTTTGCCCTGTGTAGTCTGGTAATCACGAGCATCTGTTAAGTTGTGTCTGTCCACAGCCATTCAGGTTTTTGAAGGCAATTATGTGGCTGGCTAACTTAGCTTTTTCGCAATGTAGTCTGAGCATAAATGAATCCCACCTTAATCAATTCCTTTTATTTCTCCGGTTGGCTACGAACTAATATCTCTTTCGCACAAAATCAATGGCTGCCCATTAGGGCGGCACGGTGCCACAGTGGTTAGCACTGCTGCCTCACTGCGCCAGGGACCCGGGTTCGATTCCCGGCTTGGGTCACTGTCTGTGCGGAGTCTGCACATTCTCCCCGTGTCTGCGTGGGTTTCCTCTGAGTGCTCAGGTTTCCTCCCACAGTCCGAAAGACGTGCTGGTTAGGTATATTGGCCGTGCTAAATTCTCCCTCGGTGTACCCGAACAGGCGCCGGAGTGTGGCGACTGGGGGATTTTCACAGTAACTTCATTGCAGTGTGACACTAATAAATAATCTTAACTTCTCTTCGATATTGAATTTCTGAAGTTACGCATATGAGAAACACTCCTGGACGACTATTTTTGGATTGTTCTGGTGGCCATATCTCTGTCCTTTGGTGCAACTCTTGACTGGTCCTCATTTGGTTTCAGATTTAAGTCCCCATTAAAACCGAGTGAGATGCAAACCTACAATGAAATGAATGCTAAGATCAGATCTGGCTTCACACTGCTGTTCTATAATTTAACAGCAAGCCCTATTGCTGTAATAGTATCCAAACTATTGAAGAAACTCGAGTCTGATTAATAGGGATGTAAGAGCAGAAGGAGACCATTTAACTTCTTGAGCCTGTTATACCTCCCCTACTCAGCCTGGCATTGACTCCAGCTTTGCTTCCCGCTGCCTTGGGAGTTTTGCCAAAACTATACTGATGCTCGAGTTAAGAAAGCCCACCAATGCCTCTATTTTAGAATGATAGAATCATAGAATCCTACAGTGCAGAAGGAGGCCATTCGGCCCATCAAGTCTGCACCGACCACAATCCCACCCAGGCCCTATACCCATAACCCCATGCATTTACCCTAGCTAGTTCCCCTGACACTAAGGGGCAATTGAACATGGCCAATCCATTTAACCCACGCGTCTGTGGACGGAGGAAGGCGAAGGAAATTTGGCATGTTCATTACAACCCTCACTGATTTTTACAGATGCACCATAGAAAGCATTCTTTCCGGATGTATCACAGCTTGGTATGGGCTCCTGCTCTGCCCAAGACCGCAAGAAACTACAAAAGGTTGTGAACGTAGCCCAATCCATCACGCAAACCAGCCTCCCATCCATTGACTCTGTCTACACTTCCCGCTGCCTCGGAAAAGCAGCCAGCATAATCCAAGACCCCACGCACCCCGGACATTCTCTCTTCCACCTTCCTCCGGGAAAGAGATACAAAAGTCTGAGGTCACATACTAACCGACTCAAAAACAGCTTCTTCCCTGCTGCCATCAGACCTTTGAATGGACCTACCTTATATTAAGCTTATCTTTCTCTACACCCTATCTGTAACTGCAAGACTATGGGCGGAATTTTCCCGCCCTGCCTGCCATGGGAATCGTAGCGAGCGGGACAGGACCATGCAAAGGTCCATTGACCTTAAGCGGGAATTTCCGGTCTTGGGGCAAGCGTGGCCGGAAAATCCCACCCACTGTTCTGCACCCTGTCTTCTCCTTCTCCCCTATGTACTCTATGAATGGTATGCTTTGTCTGTATAGCGCACAAGAAACAATACTTTTCACTGTATCCCAATACACGTGACAATAATAAATCAAATCAAAAAGTTGACAGTAACTATTGGTTATATTCCAGTACAATGTCAGCAGCTAATTTCTCTGTCTTGAGTCCCTTCCTTGCTAGAGTCATGACAACATAGCGACAGTGAGATAAAGCAGCTGGGAATTGTAGATGAGTGTAAATTTTCGTGAGTGGCCCTTTAGGAGAGAAGTACATCGTTGCATTCATGAGTAATTTCTGGAAAAGTGCACAGGAAGCCTTCCTTGCCACTGAATTAGCAGCGATTTGTCAATTGAAGGGCAAAATCTCGGGGAATGCACATCCTATTGCCATGTCAACTGCGTGAGAGCGCAGTTACTTTTGAAATGATTAATTATAGAATGACATTATCACCGTTGGAAGTGAGATGGACCAAAACCTAACACCACAGCAGGGAAATGGAATTACGATAGTCTCAACCTTGCAGGTACGATATTGCAGTCTGAACTTCCAGTTTAAAGTTTTAAAGTTTCTTTATTAGTGTCACAAGTAGGCTTACATTAACACTGCAATGAAGTTACTGTGAAAATCCCCCAGTTGCCACACTCCAGCGCCTGTTCGGGTACACTGAGGGAGAATTTACAGCATGGCCGATGCATCCTAACCAGCACGTCTTTGGGACAGTGGGAGGAAACCGGAGCACCCGGAGGAAACCCACGCAGACACGGGGAGAACGTGCAGACTCTGCACAGACAGTGAACCCAAGCCGGGAATCGAACCCGGGTCCCTGGTGCTGTGAGGCAGCAGTGCTAACCACTGTGCCACCCATAAATCAATTGTGGCAGCGGTGGAATATCCAGCATCCGCAGTATTTTGCTTTTATTTTACTGCAGACGAAACCCCTTCAGTTGGTTGTACGGAACTTTTTCAATGGGATCCGACTGCCTTGCTGTTGGCTTAGAAATGCCCTTCAATATTCCCAGTGATTTAAAAGTGCGTTTTGACATTTTGTTTAGGTTGAATAAGCATTTCCCGGAGCTTGCTGCTGTAACTAAAAAAGAACAGCACTCCCTCTAAGTGTCTGGGTGACATTTATATTATTGATGTCTCCTTGTAACAGTCCAGTTCTCTGGAAAAAAGCTATTGACTGCCTTTGTAGGGCAGACACCTCTGTAATAACCTTCTGCTTGCTGAGGGAATGGACAGCTCTCTAAGTAGCCTTCTGGGTCTGTGACTTGATTGAGTGGTGACTGTTTAATGGCCTGAATCTTATTGCCTGGGATGACAGTTCACTTAAAGCTGGATGGGAAGATAAAAGCATTGTTGTATCTTGTGATGACTTGGCATCCAGTTAAAGAGATAGTACTTCCTATCAAATTGAAACCTAGTCACTTATTTCTTGTGTGTGAGAGAAAGAGAAACATTAAATGCAGAGATCGATATATATATTTTTTCTAATTTAGTAATAACATTTTAAAGATGTGTGTATTTGGAGATCTCGCATTGTTTGTTAACCCCCACCAGGTTACGGGGCGGCACGGTAGCACAGTGGTTAGCACTGTTGCTTCACAGCTCCAGGGACCTGGGTTCGATTCCCGGCTTGGGTCACTGTCTGTGTGGAGTTTGCACATTCTCCTCGTGTCTGCGTGGGTTTCCTCCGGGTGCTCCGGTTTCCTCCCACAGTCCAAAGATTTGCGAGTTAGGTCGATTGGTCATGCTAAAATTG
The DNA here is from genome assembly GCF_964213995.1 of Mustelus asterias. Taxonomy (NCBI): domain Eukaryota; kingdom Metazoa; phylum Chordata; class Chondrichthyes; order Carcharhiniformes; family Triakidae; genus Mustelus; species Mustelus asterias. The sequence goes on along the minus strand of NC_135818.1, from coordinate 8,857,986 downwards.
CCCCTTAGTGTCCTGAGATGTGTAGGTTAGAGGGATTAATGGGTAAAATATGTAGGGATATGGGGGTAGGGCCTGGGTGGGATTATGGTCGGTGCAGACTCGATGGGCCGAATGGCCTCCTTCTGCACTGTAGGGTTTCTATGATTTCTATGCGGTCCATGGCAAATCATTGATTGATCTCCCCATAGGTCTCACTGAACACGAGTTCCCCTGGTAACGGGCAGTGGCCTGCCCAACTGGGGCAGCACAGTGGTTAGCACTGCTGCCTCACAGCGCCACGGACCTGGATTCGATTCCCGACTTGGGTCATCAGAGTTTGCACGTTCTCCCCATGTCTGCATGGGTGTCCTCCGGGTGCTCCGGTTTCCACCCACAGTCCGAAAGACGTGCCGGTTAGGTGCATTGGGCCATGCTAAATTCTCCTCAGTGTACCTGAACAGGCACAGGAGTGTGGCAACTAGGGGATTTTCACAGTAACTTCATTGCAGAGTTAATGCAAGCTTACTTGTGACACTGATAAATAATCTTTAAAAAAAACTCATTATCTGTGTTTCTTCAGAAGGAACTCTTCAAAATGCAGCTAATGAAAATACAACAAAACTTATTCCAACTTATAAATCAAAGAAACATAATTACTCCAAACTTAAAGCCTCGCCCTGGGCCACTCCAAGCTCCACACAATTCTACATAGTTCCTTATTTATAGTGAGTCAGCTGGTCAGCTGACTATTACATCACTCTGTAATTGGTTCCATGTTTTACTGGGTCAGCTGACCCTTACATCTTGTTCCCATTGGTCACATTACATCCAATACAAAGTTGTCACCGGTTACATTATAAAAGACTCAGGTTGTTAGAAGGCAGGCCCAGGACTGGGCCTGTTGAACTGTAGTCCCAGACAGGGAGTAGTGTGTGTACACCACAGTAGTGACTTTACTTTGCATTCTGCAATGAACTATATGTCTTTCCTTTAACAACCTTGAAGGGGAGACAGTGGCGAAGGGCTATTGTCACTGGACTAGTAATCCAAAGATGCAGGGTAAATCTCTGGGGTCCAGGGTTTGAAACTCACCATAGCAGATGGTAAAATTTGAATTCAATAAATATCTGGAATTAGAAGTCTGCTGATGGCCATGAAACCATTGTTGATTGTCATTAAAAAAAAACCATATGATTCATTAATGTTCTTTAGGGAAGGAAATCTGCTGTCCTTACCCGGTCTGGCCTACATGTGACTCCCGATCCACAGCAATGTGGTTGACTCTCAACTGCTCTCAAAGGACAACTAGGGATGGGCAATAAATGCTGGCCAGCCAGTGACGCCCGTGTCCCATGAATGAATAAAATAAATCTCAGAAATCTTAACAACTAGGAAAATAATGGACTTAATCTGGAAACTCCATGAAAGATTCCCGCTGTGAAAATAACTTGGTAAATGCAATCAATGAGCTTGCGGAATGTCGACCAACTCCATGCTTTTTCAGGAGAATTCTCTTCCCATGTTGACTCTGAGAAATTTGAAATTATCGTGCTGTCCGGCTATGAGAATGCTGCTGATAAGGTTCAGTGTGGAAGGCGTTTAGAGAAGCTTCAGGCACTGGGTGGGAGCTGGGTGTCCTTGTGCACCAGTCACTGAAGGTAAGCATGCATGTGCAGCAGGCGGTAAAGAAGGAAAGTGGCATGTTGGCCTTCATTGCAAGAGGTTTTGAGTACAGGAGCATTGATGTGTTGTTGCAATTATACAGGGCCTTGGTGAGGCCACACCTAGAATATTGTGTGCAGTTTTGGTCTCCTTTTCTGAGGAAGGATGTTCTTGCTCTCGAGGGAGTGCAGCGAAGGTTTACCAGGCTGATTCCGGGGATGGCGGGACTGATGTATGAGGAGAGAGTGACTAGGTTAGGATTGTTTTCCCTGGAGTTCAGACGAATGAAGGGGGAATCTCATCGATACTTATAAAATTCTAACAGGACTAGACAGGGTAGATGCAGGGAGGATGTTCCCAATGGTGGGGGAGTCCAGAACCAGGGGTCACAGTCTGAGGATTGGGGATGGATCATTTAGGATGGAGATGAGGAGACATTTCTTCACCCAAAGAGTGGTGAGCCTGTGGAATTCATTACCCACAGGAAGTAGTTGTTGCCAAAACATTGAATGTATTCAAAATGCAACTGAATATAGCACTTGGGGCGAATGGGATCGAAGGTTATGGGGAGAAAGCAGGATTAGGCTATTGAGTTGGATGATCAGCCATGATCGTGATGAATGGCGGAGCAGGCTTGAAGGGCCGAATGGCCTCCTCCTGCTCCTATCTTCTATGTTTCTATAAGATCTTGTACTGTGCTCAGTTCTGGTCGCCTCACTATAGGAAGGATGTGGAAAAGATTGAAAGGGTGCAGAGGCGATTTACAAGGATGTTGCCTGGATTGAGTGGCATGCCTTATGAGGATAGGCTGAGGGAGCTCGGTCTTTTCTCCTTGGAGAGACGTAGGATGAGAGGAGACCTAATAGAGGTGTATAAGATGTTGAGAGGCATAGATCGGGTGGACTCTCAGAGGCTTTTTCCCAGGGTGGAAATGTCTGCTACGAGAGGACACAGGTTTAGGGTGCTGGGGGGTAGGTACAGGGGAGATGTTAGGGGTAAGTTTTTCACACAGAGGGTGGTGGGCGAGTGGAATCGGCTGCCGTCAGGGGTGCTGGAGGCAAACTCAATAGGGTCTTTTAAGAGACTCCTGGATGAGTACATGGAGCTTAATAGGATGGAGGGTTATAGGTAGGTCTAGAAGGTAGGGATGTGTTCGGCACAACTTGTGGGCCGAAGGGCCTGTCTGTGCTGTAGTTTTTCTATGTTTCTATCTTGAAGTGAGTAAGAGATTGCTTGAAAAAGGATCTCATGAGTCCTGTTTCGGGGGAAAAAGTACTTCCCAGCTTTATGTGATGGTCCCAACTATTCCTCATCCAGACAACTGATCCGGATTGAGAAACCAAAGTGCAGTTTGGTAAAATGTACTCATTCCAGCTGTTGAACTTGACATGGGAGGTGACAATGACAGAAGAGGTGAAATAAAATCATTCGAGAGGGCCGAACCAAGCCAGTTAAATTCAATATGGTGAAGTACGATATATAAAGCAGTCGGTCTGAATCAAACATGTTGAAGCAGTTGGAAGGGAGGCTGAAAGAAAACTGGGAGTGACATTGGGTTCATCATGTTAAATACTTAATCATTTCTGAGCGGTAATCACTAAATTTAAACGTACGCTGAGTTCAGATATCATGTCTGTGAACTCTGTCACATCATGCTGAAACTATACAATACTCGCATCATAGCAACAACTCTGGGATCATTCAATAGGCTGTTAAATGCTGTGAAATGGGACAGCTTGAGATGTGTAGGCACGGTTGTGCAGTGGTTAACGTGGCTGCCTCACAACGCCAGGGACCCGGGTTCGATTCCCAGCTTAGGTCACTGTCTGTGTGGAGTTTGCACGTGCTCCCCGTGTCTGCGTGGGTTTCCTCCGGGTGCTCCTGTTTCCTCCCACAGTCCAAAGATGTGTAGATTAGGTGGATTGGCCATGCTAAATTGCCCCCTTAGTGTTTAATGATGTACAAGTTAGGTGGATTGGCCATGCTAAGTTGCGCCCTTAGTGTTCAAAGATGTGCAGGTTAAGTAGATTAGCCATGCTAAATTGCCCTTTAGTATCCAATGATGTGCAGGTTGGGTGGATTTGTCATGCTAAATTGCCCCTTAGTGTCCAATGGTGTGCAAGTTAGATAGATTAGCCATGCTAAATTGCCCTTTAGTATCCAATGATGTGCAGGTTAGGTGGATTTGTCATGCTAAATTGCCCCTTAGTGTCCAATGGTGTGCAAGTTAGATAGATTAGCCATGCTAAATTGCCCCTTAGTGTCCAATGGTGTGCAGGTTAGGTGGATTTGTCATGCTAAATTGCCCCCTTCGTGTCCAATGATGTGCAAGTTAGATGGATTGGCATGCTAAATTGCCCTTTAGTGTCCAATGATGTGCAGGTTAGGTGGATTTGCCATGCTAAATTGCCCCCTTGGTGTCCAGTGATGGGCAGGTTAGGTCATAGAGTCATTGAAGTCATTGAGGTTTACGGCATGGAAACAGGCCCTTTGGCCCAACCTGTCCATGCCGCCCCTTTTTTTAACCTCTAAGCTAGTCCCAATTGCTAGCGTTTGGCCCATATCCCTCTATTCCCGTCTTATCCATGTAATAGTCTAAACGCTTTTTAAAATACAAAATTGTACCCGCCTCTACTACTACCTCTGGCAGCTTGTTCCAGACACTCACCACCCTCTGTGAAAAAATTGCCCCTCTGGATCCTTTTGTATCTCTCCCCTCTCACCTTAAACCTATGCCCCCTAGTTTTAGATACCCCTACCTTTGGGAAAAGATATTGATTATCTAGCTGATCTGTGCCCCTCATTATTTTATAGACCTCTATAAGATCACCCCTAAGCCTCCTACACTCCAGAGAAAAAGGTCCCAGTCTATCCAGCCTCTCCTTATGACTCAAACCATCAAGTCCCGGTCGCATCTTTGTAAATATTTTCTGCACTCTTCCTAGTTTAATAATATCCTTTCTATAATAAGGTGACCAGAACTGTACACAGTATTCCAAGTGTAGCCTTACCAATGTTTTGTACAACTTCAACAAGACGTCCCAACTCCTCTATTCAATGTTCTGACCAATGAAACCACACACGTCGAATGCCTTCTTCACCACTCTGTCCACCTGTGACTCCACTTTCAAGGAGCTATGAACATGTACCCCTAGATCTCTTTGTTCTGTAACTCTCCCCAACGCCCTACCATTAACTGAGTAAATCCTGCCCTGGTTCAATCTACCAAAATTCATCACTTCACATTTATCTAAATTAAACTCCATCTGCCATTTGTCAGCCCACTGGCCCAATTGATCAAGATCCTGTTGTAATCCTAGATAACTTTCTTCACTGTCCACTACGCCACCAATCTTGGTGTCATCTGCAAACTTACTAACCATGCCTACTAAATTCTCATCCAAATCATTAATTCAAATAACAGTGGACCCAGTGGATCCCTGAGGCACATCGCTGGTCATAGGCCTCCAGTTTGAAAAACAACCCTCTGCAGCCACCCACTGTCTTCTGTCATCAAGCCAATTTTGTATCCATTTGGCTACCTCACCCTGGATCCCATGAGATTTAACCTTATGCAACAAACTACCATGTGGTACCTTGTCAAAAGGTCTTGCTAAAGTCCATGTAGACAACATCAACTGCACTGCCCTAATCTACCTTCTTGGTTACCCCTTCATAAAACTCAATTAAATTTGTGAGACATGATTTTCCACTCACAAAGCCATGCTGACTGTCCCTAATCAGTCCTTGCATCTCCAAATGTCTGTAGACCCTTTCTCCCAAAATACCTTCCAACAACATACTCATACAGATGTGACACTCACCGGCCTGTAGTTCCCAGGCTTTTCCCTGTAGCCCTTCTTAAACAAAGGCACAACATTTGCCACCCTCTAATCTTCAGGCACCTCACCTGTGACTATTGATGAATCAAATATCTCTGCTAGGGAACCCGCAATTTCCTCCCTAGCCTCCCACAACGATCTGGGATATATTTCATCAGGTCCCGGGGATTTATCTACCTTGATGCACTTTAAGACTTCTAGCACCTTCTTTTCTGTTATATGCACACTCCTCAAGTCATTACTATTTATTTCCCCAAGTTCCCTAACATCCATGCTTTTCTCAACAGTGAATACTGTTCTTAATTTAGGATCTCACCCATCTCTTGTAGATCTGCACATAGATGACCTTGTTGATCCTTAAGAAGTCCTACTCTCTCCCTAGTTACACTGTTGTCCTTTATGTATTTGTAGAAGCCTTTGGATTCTCCTTCGCTTTATCTGCCAAAACAATCTCGTGAATGTAGCCCAATCCATCACGCAAGACAGCCTTCCATCCATTGACTATATCTACACTTCCCGTTGCCTTGGCAAAGCAGCCAGCATAATTAAGGACCCCACGCACCCCAGACATTCTCTCTTCCACCTTCTTCCGTTGGGAAAAAGATGCAAAAGTCTGAGGTCATGTACCAACTGACTCAAGAACAGTTTCTTCCCTGCTGCCGTCAGACTTTTGAATGGACCAACCTTGCATTAAGTTGATCTTTCTCTGCACCCTAGCTGTGATTGTAACACTACATTCTGCACTCTCTCCTTTCCTTCTCTATGAATGGTATGCTTTGTCTGGATAGCGCTCAAGAAACAATACTTTTCACTGTATGCAAATAAATGTGACAATAATAAATCAAATCAAATCTCGTGAATCATTTTTGACCTCCTGATTTCTCTCTTAACTCCACTCCTACACCCTCTATACTCTTTGAGGGATCCATTTGATCCCAGCTGCCTATGCCTGTCATGCGTCTCCTTCTTCTTCTTGACCAAGGCCTCAATATCCCGAGTCATCCAGGGTTCCCTACTTCTACCAGCCTTACCCTTCATTCTAAGACGAATGTGGTTACCCTGAATCCTGGTTCACACACTTTTGAAAGCCTCCCACTTACTAGACGTCCCTTTGCTTTCCCACAGACTCCTCCTATTAACTGTTGACAGTTCCTGCCTGATGCCATCAAAATTGGCCTCGTCCCAATTTTGGGGCAAGGTGGATTGGCCATGCTAAATTACCCCTTAGTATCAGGGGATTAGCAGGGTAAATACGTGGGGTTATAAGGATAGGGCCTGAGTGGGATTGTTGTCGGTGCAGACTCGACGGAGCGTATGGCCTCTTTCTGCACTGTAAGGATTCTATGATTGTACGAATCCTCGCACTGCACACCTGTGTTGTTTGGACTCCTGATGCGACTCCAGCTTGAAATAGCTTAATCAGTGACAGGCTCTGTGAAGCCACCAGCAAAAGCCAACACCTGTGGGCTGTATTTAGATCATCTTCAACAAGTACTGAGCAAGCCTCTTCCTCTGCAGAGGCTGAGTGTGGTAGCACCATTGTGTCACAATGTGCTAGAGTATTCATTGCCACGCACATGGTGTGACTGTTCCATCTGTCCTCGCAATAGACTCAGCACCACTTGTGTACTTTGAGTTTGTTGGCAGACTGTTCTGTACTCGGACCATGAATGGTGATTGACGGGGCCTTGATGGAAAGCGGATTACCCCTCGATCCAGTGGTTAGCGCCATTGGGAGCAAACTCAGCTGGGGTTTATTATTTATCTGTTTAGTTATTCATGCTCTGCCTGAGAGTGTGGTGAAGGCAGGTTCAGGAAGAACACATATCAAGAGGGAATTATTGTCCGAAAAGGAATCGTGCGTGGGGTTACAGGGAGAGGGTGCATTGTTAGGGGCGGCGCAGTGGTTAGCACGGCTGCCTCACAGCACCAGGGACACGGTTTCAATTCTGGCCTTGGATGACTGTGTGGAGTTTGCACGTTCTCCCCGTGTCTGCGTGGGTTTCGTCCAGGTGCTCCACACGTCAAAGATGCGCGAGTTAGGTTGATTGGTCATGATAAGTTGCCTCTCATTGTCAGGGATTAGTGATATGTGACTGGAGGTCATTGCTCATTGCAGAGACACAGTGGGCCAAACAGACGCCTCCCACACAGTCACACTCCTAATACTTTAACATAGAATCATACAAAGAACAGTACAGCACAGGAACAGGCCCTTCGGCCCATCAAGCCTGCGCCAATCACATTGTCCTATCTAGACCAACCGCCTGTATCTCTCTATACCCCACCTGTTCATGTGCCTATCCAAATAAGCCTTAAATGTGGCTAATGTAACTGCCTCAACCACCTCACTTGGCAGTGCATTCCAGGCCACCACCACCCATAGAATCCCTACAGTGCAGAAGGAGGCCATTTGGCTAATCACGACTGCAGTGACAACAACTCAGGCTTTATCTCCGCAAACCCATGTCTTTACCCTGCCAATCTCTCCGACACTAAGGGACAATTTAGCCTGGCCAATCCACCTGACCTGCACATCTTTGGACTGCAGGAGGAAACCGGAGCACCCGGAGGAAACCCACGCAGACACGGGAAAAATGTGCAAACTGCACAGACAGTGACCTGAGGCCGGAATCGAACCCGGGTCCCTGGCACTGTGAGGCAGCAGAGCTAACCACTGTGCCGCCCTGATTAACATGGTCAACTCCGATTTGTTTCTGCTTGTGTTAACGTTGGTTTTATTTCTGTTTTCCTGTTTATCCGTGGAGGTTATGTCTATCCTGTGGCGGTTTGTCTCCCACAGCTATTCTCTCTTGCCTTTGCCTCTTTGCCTTTGCACCATCTGTGGGAGGAGTCCGTGCAGGTTAGATGGATTGGCCATGCTAAATTATCCCTTTGTGTCCCATTACCCTGGTCTGGTGTCCTGCTAATTCCGGAGGCATGTCATTCAATCTTGGCTGATTTCATCGCATGCTGCGTGTGAACTTGCGAACCAAAAATATCAGATATTTGTTAATCCTCTAATAATTTAATCCATCGAACCTGACAGAAGCTGCACTGTGCGTAAGCGGATTATGATCCAAACTCTGTAACGTTGAGTAATCAGCCTCTTTATGCATTCGCCTCAGCAACTTACTAATGGAGTCATGAGTTATTGCTAAGAAGTGCTTAGCCTTTTGACCCACTTGTTTGTAAACTTGCTGTTGCATTACGGGACGCATGTTACTGCATAAAATGCTGAATTGTGCGCTGTGTAAGTTAATTGGTGTCTCTTTGTTAATTCCAAATGGTTTTCACTGGTCAGCAACAATTGCTGCATTTAGAAACAAAATTAACAATGTAAAATGAGGATGGCACAGTGGTTAGCACTGCTGCCTCACTGCGCCAGGGACCCGGGTTCAATTCCGGCCTTGGGTGACTGTGTGGGGTTTGCACGTTCTCCCCATGTCTGCGTGGGTTTCCTCCGGGTTTCCTCACACTCCAATTATCATAAAATCCTACAATCCTACTGTGCAGAAGGAGGCCATTCGGCCCATTTGAGTCTGTACTGACCACAACCCCACCCAGGCCCTATCCCCGTAACTCCATGCATTTACCCCAGCTAGTTCCCCTGACACTAAAAGGCAATTTAGCATGGCTAATTGCCCGCACATCTTTGGACTGTGGGAGGAAACGGGAACACCCGGAGGAAACCCACGCAGACACGGGGTTAGGTGGATTGGCCATGTTAAATTGCCCCTTAGAAATCATAGAAACCCTACAGTGCAGAAGGAGGCCATTCGGCCCATCGAGTCTGCACCGACCACAATCCCACCCAGGCCCTACCCCCACATATTTACCCGCTAATCCCTCTAACCTACGCATCTGAGGACTCTAAGGGGCAATTTTTAACCTGGCCAATCAACCTAACCCGCACATCTTTGGACTTAGTGTCCCAAGATGTGCAGGTTAGGTTGATTGGCCATGCTAAGTTGCCCCTTAGTGTCCCAAGATACGCGGGTTAGAGGAATTAGCAGGGTAACTATATGGGGCTACAGCGGTGGGAGCCTGGGTGAGATCTCTATTGGAGAGTCAGTGCAGACAAGATAGGCCGAATGGCCTCCTTCTGCACTGTGGGGATTCTATGAAAATCTCTAAGCATAGTGCTCCCATATTGCTAGAATTCTGACAGCATCACCAAGGGGCTACACAACATTGAGGTGGTCAAACGCATTCCTTACTAGGGTCAATTCCAATTGTAATATCATCTATATCTAAATTGGTTGGAGACTTTCAACGTCACCATATACCTATCTATACTATGTCATATTTATCCATAATTAAATCTGCCTTGCTTTCCCAAGAGCAGATGAATCACAGAATGGTTGCAGTACAGAACAGTGATGGCTCCTCTCTTGTTGGGTTGGATCTGGTTCTGGGGAATGAGTGAGGAAAGGTGACCATAGCCAAGACAATTCTCCTGAATGCAGTTCATGATCCTTTCTTTCTCTCTCACTTTTGTACCATTATCATTCCAATCTATACCAGGACAATTAACAGGCTGTGTTTATTTGTGTCACAACACAAGCGGGGGCGCCTGCGCAGTGTCCGACTCAACATCAGCTGCTGCATTACAATGAACAAGTTGACTTGACACAGATTAGCGATACTGTGCAGCAGGAACAATTGTGTGCAAGTTCTTGTATCCACTTTACTTGTCACTTATCAACTAAGAAATATATTTCTGATAATTCAGTGGATGCTAAAGAAATGTAGGGGTCGATTTTGAGCCTGCACTCTGTCTGCAAGAATGGTGGCGAATTCTCAAAATCCGGAGAGTGCGATTCGCACCAGTGAGTTCCAATCTTACCAGCCCCTCGTCAGTCGATGGTGTAAATATACAGGGTTACAGGGATAGGGTGGGGGAATAGGCCTGGGCCTGTCTCTGCCAGAGTGTCTTACTCATGCCCTCTTCCCCCATCCTATCCCTGTAACTCCGTACATTTACCATGGCCAATTCATTTAGCACTAAGGGGCAATTTAGCATGGCCAATCCACCTAACCCTAAGAAAAGCAAATTATTGTGGATACTGGAATCTGAAACCAAAAGAGAAAACGCTGGAAAATCTCAGCAGGTCTGGCAGCATCTGTAAGGAGAGAAAAGAGCTGACGATTCGAGTCCAGATGACCCTTTGTCAAAGCCACCTAACCCTAACCCTGATGTGAAGAATTCATTGTATATATGTTTCTGTTCTTCCCACAAAGAATGTTTACTCTTAAATGACAAATCTAGTCTTTAACCCGCTGTCTTTAACTAAATGACTCCCTTGCCGCTTCCTCGCTCTGCTTTTTATCATTTATCGTGCCTGCTTATCTTTGCATTTACTTGTGATTGTTATCCATGATCCTGTATTCTTTCTATATCTTGCTATGAGGCATGCTTGCTGATTTTATTTCCCCTAACCTCACCTGATAGCTCATCATTTGCTCTTGCTTCTCATTCCTGGTCTTGGTTTATCACAATATCAAATTTTCCTCTGAATAGATCACAGGAGGCCATGTCACAGTTGCTAATAGCTCTGACGGACTATTTAATTTTAACTCTAAAATTGGATCTTTCCCAATTCTCTTCCTATTGACTTAAGAATGATTGATTGCCCTTTTTGAACTTGCTCGTGCTTTAGATCCTGTCTTTCCAATGCTCTGTTCTTGTGTTGTGAGTGTTGCTGCAGTGGGAAGGGGGAAAGAGGGCAGAAAACTTGCAGCACATATCATTCAGACTCGAGAAACCGCAAGCTTAGCACTTTCCCCTTACTCGTGATTTCCAGTGGGGTTCATTGAATCCCTACAGAGCAGAAGGAGGCCATTTGGCCCATCAAGTCTGCACCAACTCTCTGGCAGAGTGTCTTCCCCAGGCCCTCTTCCCCCATCTTATCCCCGTACCCCCATACATTTACCATGGCTAATCCATCTAGCACCAAGGGACAATTTAGCATGGCCAATCCACCTAACCTGCCTAACAAGTGCAGTGAGATAAATCTGTTTGCACGTCTAAGTGCTGCAATGATTCTCCGCTATTTCGTGCTTACAAATTGTGCATCTGTTGGGAAGATTTTCATAGAATCCCTACAGTGCTGAAGAGGCCATTCAGCCCATCGAGTCTGCACCAACTCTCTGAAAGAGCATCTTATCCAGGTCCTCTCCCTCGCCCAATCTCCGTAACCCCACACATTTCCTATGGCTAATCCACCTGATCTACACATCTTGGGATACTAAAGGGCAATTTAGCATAGCTAATCCACCTAACCTGCATACCGTTGGACACTAATGGGCAATTTAGCATGGCCACTCAACCTAACCTGCACATCTTTGAACACTGAGGGGCAATTTACCATGGCCAATCAACCTAACCTGCATTCCTGGGACACTAAGGGGCAATTTAGCATGACCAATTCACCTAACCTACACATCTTTCGACACGAAGGGGCAATTTAACATGGCCAATCCACTTAACCTGCATATCTTTGGGAAGAAACACGAGCACCTGGAGGAAACCCATGCAGGCGTGGGGAGAATGTGCAAGCTCCACACTCATAGTCAACCAAGGCCGGAATTGAACCAGGGATCCTGGTGCTGTGAGTGAGCAGTGCTAACCACTGTGCCGCCCATAAAACAGGTGCAAGCCTGAAACCTTTCTCTTTTGTTTGCAGTGAACAAGTCCCTATGTGTGAATGTATGTCAGTTCAACAAGAATATATTCCAATCTTGTGTTTTTTTTTAATTGCCCGGTAAGGGAATTGAACCCATGCTGTTGGCATCAAGCCAGCTGTCCAGCCAACTGAGCTAAACTGACCCCCAGAGTCAGACTTATATTAAGGCTTATCCTTTTCATCTTGTCTGGTGAAAAAGGAGTCCGTGTGTGTAAGTGATAGCCTGTTATTTTGTGGATGTGCAGGTTGGGACCAAATAGTTTGGATGTTGTGTGAAAGGTGGCATTGAGGTGAAGGAAAAGAAAGGTGAGCAGAGTCCATGAGCCACAGCAAAAAGGGGTGGAGCAAAGTGTGGCGCAGTGACTGAAGGGTCAAGGGTTAATGAGGCAAGTGTGCCGTGAAGCAAAAGGTGGTGCCGCGTTCAGGAGGAAAAGTGACATTTGTGATAGGTTCCCTATCTTGAGGTTATTTACATTTTTTGTTCAGTGGCACAGTGGTTAGCACTGCTGCCTCACAGCGCCAGGGACCCGGGTTCGATTCCGGCCTCGGGTCACTGTCTGTGTGGAGTTTGTACATTCTCTTCGAGACTGCGTGGGTTTCCTCCGGGTGCTCCGGTTTCCTCCCACAGTCCAAAGATGTGTAGATTAGGTGGATTGGCCATGGTAAGTTGCTCCTTAGTGCCCAAAGATGTGTAGGTTAGGTGGATTGGCCACGCTAAATTGCCCCTTGGTGTCCAAAGATGTGTAGATTAGAAATATCAGTGGGGTAAATACTTGGGGTTACGGGGATAGGGTCTGGGTAGGATGATCTATCAGAGAGTCGGTGCAGACTCGATGAACCTTCTGTACTGTAGGGATTCAATGAATTTGATGATATGGGTGTTGCTGGCAAGGCTGGTGTTTATTGCTGATCCTTAGTTGCCCTGAGATGGTGATGAGCAGCCTTCTGTGGATGTAACCAGGTTGCTTTCCATGTAACTTCAGAGGTCAAGCCTGCAATGTGAAGGTAAATTCACATATTAGCCACTCCAGGCAAAGAGGGGGAAATATACACCCTTAATGGGCATCAGTGAACCTGTTGTGAACCAGTTGATTTCTTTTCTGACAATCAAAATGTTTCATAGTCACTCTTTACGATGGCCATCTGTTTCCAGATCCTTGAGAACAGATTTCAAATTTTCCAACTGCCTTGGTGCATTTTGAATTCTTATTCTCCGGATTACAGACCCAACAACATGGAACAGAATTCATACAGTGCAGAAGGAGGCCATTCGGCCCATCGAGCCTGCACCGACAACACTCCCAACCCCCCAACATCCATCCTGCTAGTCTCCCTGACACTAAGGGAGCAATTTTAGCATGGCCAATCAATCTAACCCGCTCGCCTTTCAGACTGTGGGAGGAAACCGGAGCGCCCAGAGAAAACCCACGCGGACACGGGGAGAACGTGCGGGCTCCACACAGACAGTGACCGTGGGTGGATCACATCATCACATCACCATACCCAGTTTCTTGCAGCGTTCGTATGTAATTTGATCGTGATTATTTTGCCTTTTAGTCCAAGGTGATCAGTCAGGGTGTGAATGTGTGTGCGCAGTTAGAACTGTGTCCTGATCAGATGTGCCAGTACTTGCTGTGGCAGTGTTCCCATAGCAACAGTTGCTTTTGCATTTTATAGAGAAAGTGACCTATTTACCTATTAGGGAGGGAGAATGAGAAGCGCTGGTAATATGCAGGCAAATAAGTAACGAGGGTGAAGTCTATTGGTTCCAGGTGAAAGAATATTGATGAAGCAGTTTGGGAGGATAAATTCGACACTGCTTGGCTCAGATACTGGGCCAATTTCAATGGGACCACCTTTGTATTCCCTGATATTGTTCTTGGTGCAACTCAATCTATTAATGCAGGAGTTCTGTTTAAAGTTCTGAGTGTTAGAAGTTCAGATGATAGAAATGTTACACTGACCTTTATTTTTATTTATTCGTGGGACATGGGCGTCGCTGGCTGGCCAGCATTTATTGCCCATCCTAGTTGCCCTTGAACTGAGTGGCTGGCTCGGTCATTTCAGAGGGCAATTGAGAGTCAACCACATTGCTGTGGCCCTGGAGTCACATGTAGGCCAGACCGGGTAAGGACAGCAGATGTCCTTTCCTGCAGGACATTAGTGAACCAGATGGGTTTTTCCGACAATGGTTTCATGATTATCAGTAGATTCTTAATTCCAGATGCAGCCAGCATAATCACAGACCTCACGCACCCCGGACATTCTCTCTTCCACCTTCTTCCGTCGGGAAAAAGATACAAAAGTCTGAGATCACGTACCAACTGACTCAAGAACAGCTTCTTCCCTGCTGCTGTCAGACTTTTGAATGGACCTACCTCGCATTAAGTTGATCTTTCTCCACACCCTAGCTATGACTGTAACACTACATTCTGAACCCTCTCCTTTCCTTCTCCCCTATGTACTCTATGAACGGTACGTTTTGTCTGTATAGCATGCAAGAAACAATACTTTTCACTATATTGGCACAGTGGTTAGCACTGCTGCCTCACAGTGCCAAGGACCAGGGTTTGATTCCTGGCTTGGGTCACTGTCTGTGCAAAGTCTGTAACTTCTCTCCGTGTGGGTTTCCTCCGGTTGCTCCGGTTCCCTCCCACAGTCCGAAAGACGTGCTGGTTAGGGTGCATTGGGCGTGCTAAATTCTCCCTCAGTGTACCCGAACAGGCACCGGAGTGTGGAGACTCGGGGATTTTCATAATAACTACATTGCAGTGTTAATGGAAGCTGACTTGTGACCCAAATAAATAAAATACATGTCACAATAATAAATCAAATCAAACCCATGACCATTACTGAGTCTATCCAATTCAGTCATCCCACTGTGGAGTTTGCCTGCCAACGCAGTCTCACTCAGTGACTCTCCCTGTGTCAGGATAGGATGTCAACTGTTGCTATTCCTCCCTCCCCATCTAGCCATCCCGTTCATATAAATCGACTTTTACAGGGCATAGCCAACAGTGTTTGAGTTGCTAACTGATAGGTTATTTAGCAGTTTTGTTTTAAGTAGGAGATGGGGGAAAAAGGCATGCCTGCAGAAATGGTTTAGAATGTGTCAGTTAGCAGTTGGAGCAAAGCTCGGAGCTCCCAAATCAAACCGCTGATGAATAAACGGACGCATTTGGAGCAACTCGCACTGGGCATTGTGTGATCTGATTATAGCCTAGCAATGCTGCCCCGTACTTTGTGACGATGGAAACTAGAAGAGGTTTGCCACGTGTAGGCATTAGCCCACAGCAGATGATGGAATAGGAAATTAGGTTTGCCTTTGGAGAAAGGTCAGTGTGTGTGCGAAGTTAATAATGTACAATTAGTCTGGGATCACTGCAAGAGTCTGATTCCTGGATCTCTCCACTACTTCCCGCTGTATTCAATCTCCAGCTCATTTAGCAAGCACAGCGTGTCTTTTAAAAGTAGGACACCAAAAGCTGACTGAAGTGGAACAACACATCCTAAACGGGGATACCGCCAAGCGTCACCCAAGCAGCAATGTCACTGTGTGGTCCTCCACTGTAAACTTGACATTTGTGGGTTAATGAGGGACAGCGGCGTATTTATTATTTGAGAATCTAGCAGTGGTGAATTTTATTCCCTACAAACCTTGGTGCGTCTCCAAGCCTGTCGACGTTCGACACAATAAAAGAAAGCCATTGGGCGGCACGGTAGCACAGTGGTTAGCACTGCTGCTTCACAGCTCCAGGGTCCCGGGTTCGATTCCCGGCTCGGGTCACTGTCTGTGTGGAGTTTGCACATTCTCCTCGTGTCTGCGTGGGTTTCCTCCGGGTGCTCCGGTTTCCTCCCACAGTCCAAAGATGTGCGGGTTAGGTTGATTGGCCAGGTTAAAAAAATTGCCCCTTAGAGTCCTGGGATGCGTAGGTTAGAGGGGTTAGTGGGTAAAATATGTGGGGGTAGGGCCTGGGTGGGATTGTGGTCGGTGCGGACTCGATGGGCCGAGTGGCCTCCTTCTGCACTGTAGGGTTTCTATGATTAAGAGGGAGTCATCAGAGCAGAAATAAATTAACTTTAAAGTTTTTTCTTTATTCATTCGTGGGACATGGGCGTCGCTGGCTGGCCAGCATTTATTGCCCATCCCTAGTTGCCCCTTGAGAAGGTGGTGGTGAGCCGCCTTCTTGAATCGCTGCAGTCCATGTGCTGTGGGTTGACCCACAATGCCATTAGGGAGGGAATTCCAGGATTTTGACCCAGCAACAGGAATGGCGATATATTTCCAAGTCAGGATGGTGAGTGGCTTGGAGGGGAACTTGCAGGTGGTGGTGTTCCCATGTATCTGCTGCCCTTGTCCTTCTGGATAGAAGTTGTGATCAGTTTGTGGTAGATTGGGACATCGGGTTGCACTCCTCAGGGAGGCGATGGCCTTGTGGTATAATCGCTCGACTGTTAATCCAGAAACTCAGCTAATGATCCAGGGACCCGGGTTCGAATCCTGCTCCGGCAGATAGTGGAATTTGAATTCAATAAAAAATATCTGGAATTAAGAATCTATTATGACCAGGAAACCATTGTCGGAAAAACTCATCTGCTTCACTAATGCCCTTTAGGGAAGGAAATCTGCTGTCCTTACCTGGTCTGGCCTACATGTGACTCCAGAGCCATAGCAATGTGGTTGACTTTCAACTGCCCTCTGAAATGACCTAGCAAGCCGCTCAGTTCAAGGGCAACTAGGGATGTTCAATAAATGCTGGCCAGCCGGCGACACCTATGTACCACGAATGAATTAAAGGAAAACTCCCCGTTAACAGGTTTACCACAGGGAACTTAATTTTCTCCAACATTTTCAGCTGGCACAGTGGTTAGCACTGCTGCCTCACAGCACCAGGGATCCAGGTTCGATTCCCGATTTGGGTCACTGCCTGTGCGGAGTCTGCACATTCTCCCCGTGTCTGCATGGGTTTCCTCCAGGTGCTCCAGGTTTCCTCCCACAATCCGAAAGATGTGCGGGTTAGGTTGATTGGCCATGGTAGATTGCCCCTCAGTGTCTGGAGGACTAACGGGGTAAATACATGGGGCTATGGGGATGGGGGCTGGACAGGATTGTGGTCGGTGCAGACTCGATGGGCCGAATGGCCGCCTCCTGCACTGTAGGGATTCTATGGACTAATGTTGGCTTACGTGCTGGGCTAGAGACATGGTGCACTTTTTCCAGCGTTGTCACATTTCTCTTTCTCACAATAGCAATTTGTGTCAGCAGCTGATAATATTTGCAAAACATTTTTCAATGCGAACGGTGCCAGTTTAAAATTGGCAACTTCTGGGAGCTAGCAATCCACCTTAAGTAGCTGGTATTTAATTTAATCTTATGGTAACAAGTCAGGTTACAGCATATTGTCCGTGCTCTGCAGGCCAAATATGCATTGCAGTGAGAGGTGGTACAGTTCTGCTGTAATAAAAGTATTGCAGATGCCAAAAACCTGAAATAAAAAACAGAAAATGCTGGAAGAACTCAGCAGTCCTGGCAGCATCTGTGAAGGGAGAAATCGAATTAATGTTTTGAGTCCCATATGATTCTCTAGAGAACAGAATTGTCCTGTTCTCTGATTAAGAAAAGGACTGGCCTACTTATTCATCTAACAAGCTTTTTATTTTGTCCATAATTTCCTATTTTCTGAAGGATCCAATCTAATAATATTTCGGTAGTGATTGTCGTGACTGTGGAGAGAATGTAGATGGGTTCTGACCAGAACACCTCCACGTCGAAGCTAAAAATGATGGAAAGAGCGTTCGCTTCTTGGAAAATCCACCTGTAGTTTTTTATTTATTTATTCATTCGTGGGACATGGGCGTCGCTGGCTGGCCAGCATTTATTGCCCATCTCTAGTTGCCCTTGAGAAGGTGGTGGTGAGCTGCCTTCTTGAATCGCTGCAGTCCACGTGCTGTGGGTTAACCCATAATGCCGTTAGGGAGGGAATTCCAGGATTTTGCTCCAAGGCTGCGATTGAACGGCGATTTATTTCCAAGTCAGGATGGTGAGTGGCTTGGAGGGGAACTTGCAGGTGGTGGTGTTCCCATGTATCTGCTGCCCTTGTCCTTCTAGATGGAAGTGGTCGTGGGTTTGGAAGTTGTTGTCTAAGGATCTTTGGTGAATTGCTGCAGTGCATCTTGTAGATAGTACACACTGCTGCTACTGAGCGTCGGTGGTGGAGGGGTTGAATGTTTGTAGATGTGGTGCCAATCAAGCGGGGCTGCTTTGTCCTGGATGGTGTCAAGCTTCTTGAGTGTTGTTGGAGCTGCACCCATCCAGGCAAGTTTTAATCGTGGTGATGTGGTGATTTATATACAAAAAAAGCCACCTTGTGAATGGACCTTTACATGCCAGAAATTAAGTGCAGGATAGGGCTGTAAAATAATGCAAATTAAGATAAAGCATTCTAAAACAATGCCTGTATTCGGATAGCTCCACTAATATGAAGAGGCACCACAAAAGGCCTTTCAAGTAAATGTTTAAAGTTAATTTATTGGTGTCACATGTCGGCTTACATTAACACTGCAATTAAGTTACTGTGAAAATCCCCGAGTTGCCACACTCCGGCACCTGTTTGGGTACATTGAGGGAGAATTTAGCACGGCCAATGCACCCTAACCAGCACGTCTTTCGGACTGTGGGAGGAAACCGGAGCACCCGGAGGAAACCCACACAGACACGGAGAGAACGTGCAGACTCCACACAGACAGTGACCCAAGCTGGGAATCGAACCCGGGTCCCTGGTGCTGAGGCAGCAGTGTTAACCACTGTGCCCCCGTGCTGACCCTGGCTGAAGGCTTGGTTGAAGTGATAAGTTTGAAGTAATTTTTTTAAAAGTGGGGGCAGATGGAGCAATTTTGAGGGAGGTTTCCAGAGAGGCGGAATGCGAGGAATCGAGGATTCTAGAGGGGATGGAGAGCTAGGGTACAAAGAGAAAGTAAAGCTGAAACTTTGGGAGACAAAAATATCAAATCGCACCCACGTTTCAAGGTGTGTTTATTTTTTTCTTAACGTCCTTTGAACCAAAAAGGCAGCCAAACTATGAAGCAAAATGGTTGGCCCAAAGAGAAAATAATTTTGTAATTTTGATTCTCAATGAGATTTTATCTCCCTGCTAATTCTCTCTCTCTCTCTCTTTCACTCCCTCTTTTTTTCTCGCTCTCTTTTTTTTCTCTCTTTCTCTCTCTCTTTCTCTCTCTCTCTCTCTTTCTCTCTCTCTCTTTCTCTCTCTCTCTTTCTCTGTCTCTCTTTCGCTCTCTCTTTCGCTCTCTCTTTCGCTCCCTCTTTCGCTCCCTCTTTCGCTCCCTCTTTCGCTCCCTCTTTCGCTCCCTCTTTCGCTCCCTCTTTCGCTCCCTCTTTCGCTCCCTCTTTCGCTCCCTCTTTCGCTCCCTCTTTCGCTCCCTCTTTCGCTCCCTCTTTCGCTCCCTCTTTCTCTCTCTCTTTCTCTCTCTCTTTCTCTCTCCCTCTCTCTTTCTGTCTCCCACTCTTCCTTTCCCTCTTCCTTTCTTTCTTTCTCTCTTTTTCTACCGGTGAATATATTGAATGCTATTTGGGATAAGTTTTCGAGTGTGCAGATTCTTTTAGGACTTGGCCTACCTCAGGTGTTCACCTAGTCGGTCACTCTTGGCAGACTGGCCATGAAGTGGCATCATTGTAGAACCTGACGCTGTTGTCTTGCCAGTCCCATATTTCCAGCGGCAATCATATGGCGACAACCTTTGTTGAGCTGGAAGGTTGGCCAATTTTCTCCTCTCAAACCCAAGGGGCCCTGTGGTCTACGGTGGTGCTCCAACCATGGCCTCAGCTGGAAGGGTTTAACTCTGCATGGATTTGAACCTGGAATCAGTCTTCCGCATGGCTCAGTCGCTGGGTGAGATCTTCCGGCCGCGCTCGCCCCAGAACCAGAAAACCCCAACCGAGGTCAACAGACCTTTGCATGGTCTGCATCCCCCCCCCCCCCCCCCCCCCCCCCCCCCACCCCCACCCCCACTCCGATTCCTGTGGTGGGTGTGATGGGAAAATTCCCTCACTGTCTTTAACCACAATCCGTTAGGGACACTGGCGGCATATTCATTTTGTAGAGACTATGGGTGGAATTTTAATGGCTCGACCATCGATGGGTGGAGGGAGTTGGTAAAATCGCGCGAGAGCCGAGAAATGGGGGGTTGGGGACTGTGGGGGCGGGCAAATGGGTGGAGGGGGGGCCCGCTGCCACTCTGCCTGCGATTGGTGGGGGAGGGAGGGGGGTCCGCGATCAGTCTGGGTGGTGGGGGCTTGGCGGGGGCTGCATCTCGCGCTGCTGGCCCCCACGATTGGTTGGTGTTTGAGGCTGCCTGCAGCAGCAGGGGCCTGACAGGTCTGTCTATCAGACCCCTGCTACTGTTAATGCGCATGGGCAGCATCAGAGGTCTCCACGTGCGCAACAGCTCCCTCTACAGGCTGTCTGGCGGGTTAAGCCCCGTCCACAGCCTCTCTGGCTAGAATCTGATGAGCCCATCTTTTCAGAGACAGAGCGCATAAGATTGGGTGTGAAAACTGGCCCGAAAAATGGATCTGGAACTCTCCCATTTTCAAACCAGAAAAAAATCTCAGAAAATTCCACCCTATATTGCAATGAAGAGAAATGGACAATCGCAGTGCTTCCAACAAAGCAGCTCGAATTAATAAAATTACTTTAAAATATTCTTCCTTAAATGCCAGCCTTCTAGTCTGCGTGGCTTCACCTTTGGTTTAATGGAAGCTTTCAATATCTTACTGTTGATTCTCAGGTTCTGATTTCTATCTCTGTAGCCTTAAGTCAAACTCAACACAACAACTAGGCCAACTTGAGTTGCATGAGTACCAAACATTACCAATTCATAGCATTAAAAAAAACATTTTAATTGCTGTGCGGATCTCTAATCTACCGGCAGTAGGAACACTCGAGGGAGTCTCTGCTGTATATTTTAGATGGGTGAAGTAACCCCTTCACATTCTAGAAGAAGGAGGTCTCATTATTTCTGGGTCAGGTACATCAGGCGGTCAGACTTTGAGAAGTGTTTCTTGTCAGGAATCGCTGCAAAGCCTCCGCCACTTTGATTTTAAATTCTTTTACTTTTCTGAACAAAAAAGTTTTAGTGTGACTATGTTCCACACGGAGGGACGTGGTGTTTCTTTAAATAAAACCGTGGGATTGGCCGTTTCTGAGAACGGAGTTAACCTTATTTTTTGAGGTTTATTAAGCATATTTTTTTGAGTTGTATTAGCCAAGGTTCAGGCCGGCATCGATCGTCTAAATTTTGCAAATATCCCTGTTAATTGGGTGCTATGTCACAGTGGCACAGTGGTTAGCACTGCTGTCTCACAGCGCTAGGGACCCGGGTTCAATTCTGGCCTCGGGTCATTATCTGTGTGGAGTTTGTACATTCTCCGCTAGTGATAATGTAAAGCTAAAATTTTTTTTAAATTTTATTTATTAGTGTCACAAGCAGGCTTACATTAACACTGCAATTAAGTCACTGTGAAAATCCCCTAGTTGCCACATGCTGGTGCCTGTTTGGGTACACTGAGGGAGAATTTAGCACGCCCAATGCACCTAACCAGCACTTCTTTCGGACTGTGGGAGGAAACCGGAGCACCCGGAGGAAACCCATGCAGACATGGGGAGAACATGGGGTGGCACAGTGGTTAGCACTGCTGCCTCATAGCACCAGGGACCCGGGTTCGATTCCCAGCTTGGAGCACTGTCTGTGTGGAGTTTGCACGTTCTCCCCGTGAGTTTCCTCCGGGTGCTCCGGTTTCATCCCACAGTCCAAAGATGTGCAGGTTAGGTTGATTGGCCATGCTAAATTGACCCTAGTGTCAGGGGGATTAGTAGGATAAATACGTGGGGTTATGGGGATAGGGGGGGGGATTGTGGTCGATGCAGACTCAATGGGCCAGGTGGCCTCCTGCACTGCAGGGATTCTAAGATCCTATGTTATCTACCACCTTCGTGAACCTCAACTCACCCAAAACTCAGCTGTCCGTACCCTGGCATACCTCACGTTCTGACCAGCGATACGTCCCCTGTTCTAGCTGACCTACATTGGCCCAGCAATGCCTTGAATTTAAGATTCTCATGTTGGTGTTCAAATCCCTTCATGGCCTCAGCACCTCTCTGCTGTTCTAACCTCCTGCAGCCCTTCCACATTTCAAAGATCTCTGCACTCCTAACTCCTGCAGTATTCAAAGCCCTGACTTCTTTGGACCCACCATTGGCAGCCTGGTCTCCAGCTGCCTGGGCTTTGGAATTCACCCCCTAAACCTCCCCGTATGGAAATTCAAATCTGGAATTGAAAATCCAGCGGCACGGTAGCACAGTGGTTAGCACTGCAGCTTCACAGCTCCAGGGACCTGGGTTCGATTCCCGGCTTGGGTCACTGTCTGTGTGGAGTTTGCACATTCTCTTCGTGTCTGCGTGGGTTTCCTCCGGGTGCTCCGGTTTCCTCCCACAGTCCAAAGATGTGCGGGTTAGGTTGATTGGCCACGCTAAAATTGCCCTTAGTGTCCTGGGATGTGTAGGTTAGAGGGATTAATGGGTAAATATGTAGGGATATGGGGATAGGGCCTGGGTGGGATTGTGGTCGGTGCAGACCCGATGGGCCGAATGGCCTCTCTCTGTGCTGTAGGGTTTCTAAGATTCTAAGAGAGAGTATCTCTTTCCTCCTTTGAGATACTCGTGTTTGACCTAAGCCTTTGGTCACCAATTCTCACATCTCTGAGACTTGTTGGAAAATTTTGCTTTAAATGTTCCTTTACAACAGCAAAGGTTTTTTAAAAATTCTTTCATGGGATGTGGGTATTGCCTGCCAGCATTTGGTGCCCATCTCTAACTGCCCTTAATCCGAGTATCTTGCTGTTAAGGGTCAACAAAATGGCGGTGAGTCTGGAGTCACATGTAGGCCAGACCAGGTAAGGACGGCAGATTTCCTTCCCCAAAGAACATTAGTGCATCAGATGAGTTTTTCCGATAATCGACAATGGTCCCAAGGTCACCATCACTGAAACTAGCTTTTCAATTCCAGATTTGAATTTCCATTCCACCAGCTGCCGTGGTGGGATTTGAAACCACGTCCCCCAGAGCATTTGTCTGGGCCTCTGGATTAGTCGCCCAGTGACATAAGGGCGTCACGCTGGCACAGTGGTTAGCACTGCAGCCTCAAAGCGCCAGGGACCTGGGTTCAATTCCTGGCTTGGGTCACTGTCAGTGCGGAGTCTGCACGTTCTCCCCGTGTCTGCGTGGGTTTCCTCCGGGTGCTCTGGCTTCCTCCCACAGTCCGAAAGACGTGCTGGTTAGATGCATTGGCCATGCTAAATTCTCCCTCAGTGTACCCGAACAGGCACCGGAGTGTGGCGACTAGGGGATTTTCACCGTAACTTCATTGCAGTGTTAATGTAAGATTACTTGTGACACGAATAAATAAATTTTTTTTTCAAACTTTAAGTTTACCTTATCATTTTGCCAGTGATATTCCCTCTTGCAACATGCTGCTTTGGTGCACTCCTGGAAGTGGGAGAGAAGTGAATTAAGAGGTTAAAAGCTGCTTTTCCTCAGTATACACGTTGTGCGATTGAGATTACAATTGGTTAAAATCTCAGAATGCACAGAAGCCTATCAGAATGCAAAATGAAATGAGGTCTCTCGGGATGCGATAGGTTTCAGGATGACATGCCTGGTGATAGGAGATTGGAACCAAATCGGTCCCCTGTGTCGGGATTGGAAATATAATTCCTGTGTCGGGCTAGTCCACAATAGTTGACGGTGCTATCGATGACAAATGATTCAATTTGCTTCTCTGAAGAGCTGCGATAATCATCGGTGACTGAATCTGGCCTCGGATAAGATTGCAAGTTAATCCTTTAATGTGCAGGCAAACCAGAGCCAGATAAAAGAGGAGGAAAGCAGTAGTACAGAGGGAAGTTGCATTGCTGGGTAACATGCAGTAACATGCAGGGCAGCTGCATTGCTGGTTAACTTGCAGTAGAATGCAGAGAAGCTGCATTGCTGGTTGGTTTGCAGCAGTTGGTAGAGTAGCTGCATTGCTCGTAAACATGCAGTAGAATGCAGGGAGGCTGCATTGTTGGTTCATATACAATAGCTGGTAGAGAAGCTGCATTGCTGGTAAACATGCAGTAGAATGCAGGGAGGCTGCATTGTTGGTTCATATGCACAAGCTGGTAGAGAAGCTGCATTGCTGGTAAACATGTAGTAGAATGCAGGGAGGCTGCATTGTTGGTTCAAATGCACAAGCTGGTAGAGAAGCTGCATTGCTGGTAAACATGCAGTAGAATGTAGGGAAGCTCCATTGCTGGTAAACATGCAGTAGTTGGTAGAGAAGCTGCATTGCTGGTTGATATGCAGTAGTGCATATGGGAGTACATTGCTGCTTAACATGCAGTAAAATGTAGGGAAGCTGCATTGCTGGTAAACATGCAGTAGAATGCAGGGAGGCTGCATTGTTGGTTCATATGCAATAGTCGGTAGAGAAGCTGCATTGCTGGTAAACATGCAGTAGAATGTAGGGAAGCTCCATTGCTGGTAAACATGCAGTAGAATGTAGGGAAGCTCCATTGCTGGTAAACATGCAATAGAATATAGGGAAGCTCCATTGCTGGCAAACATGCAGTAGAATGCAGGGCAGCTGCATTGGTGGCTAACGTGCTGTAGAATGTAGGGAGGCTGCATTGCTGGTAAACATGCAGTCGTACCTCGATGCAGTTGTGGATATTCTGAAGCCTCGAACTTTGCTAATGTATGGCCAACGTCATTGGGATTTGGTTACACTGCGGGTGTGTCCCTTTGGAGGGAGAATGCGTCCACAATATTGGACAGATGGAAATTGTACTTGCGTGCACATTTTAATTGTTTGCTTTGGAGCGATTTAATTCTGGTGTGGGATTTCTGGGCATCTCTGCCACACTTGATTGGGCAGATTAAACAAGCTGCTGACGCAATTGTGAAGAAGTCTCTCATTTCCTTTATCAAAGCACCGATAATTTTAAAGACCGTTCCTTAAGCTTGCCTTTTTCAAGGGAAGGAAACCCAACTTCTCCAGTCTGTCCAGGTAACTGAGGTTCTTCATCCCATGTATAATTCTGGTGAAGCTCCTCTGCACCATCTCTTAGCCCCTGGTGTCCTTCCCAAGGTCTGGTGGCTAACATTTAGCCCAGTACTCTGGCTAAGTACAAGTTTAAAAGATTCACCAAAACTTCCTTGCTGTCGCAGTCTGTGTTTCTATTTGTGCAAACCAAGGATCTTTGTCTGATTTCCCCCCCCCCCCCCCTTTGAACTGTTACAATTCTGAGCTTTATAAGATTACAACTATATTTTTTGGTTCATAAGAGTGCTATGATTTGGGACTCTGGGCAGGATTTTCTGTGCAACCCCCACATGCTTCCCCATAGCGGGGGTGGCACAGTGGTTAGCACTGCTGCCTCACAGCGCCAGGGACCCGGGTTTGACTCCCGGCTTGGGTCACTGTCTATGTGGAGTCTGCACATTCTCCCCGTGTCTGCGTGGGTTTCCTCCGGGTGCTCCGGTTTCCTCCCACAGTCCGAAAGACGTGCTGGTTAGGGTGCATTGAGCCGTGCTAAATTCTTCCTCAGTGTACCCGAACAGGCGCCGGAGTGTGGCGACCAAGGGATTTTCACAGTAACTTCATTGCAGTGTTAATGTAAGCCTACTCATGACACATTTTACTTTACTTTGCTATTGGCCAGCGGCGAGATCTTCCAGTCCCGCCGTTGTCAACGGGGTTGCCCCTTGAATGCACACTCGCCACCATGAAACCCATGGCGGGAGTGCACTGTCGACAGGACCAGAAGACCCCGTCAGCTTGAACAGTTGGGAAGTTCCTCCAACCTTTCCCGCGGCTGGCCTTCTCCTTTCCCGCTGGAGTTTTGTCCGAGTATCAGATTCTCCATTCTCGCTGGGGCTGGGATGAATGAGATTGGAGAATCCTGCCCTCTGCCTTTAAGGCAAATGAAAGGCCTCATGCTAGTATATTCATGACACTAAGCTTGGGTGGTTTAATTGTTAAATCGCAATAAACACAGATTTGCTCGATTGAGAGAGAGGTGCAAGGTCCTTACACTTGTAGATAATGACAGTAGATTCTAAGTCTACTGTGAATAGACCAAGAGTCTCCCAAAGTCCCAGAAAAATGGGGTATCATATCAATTGCAAACAAAGTAAGGTATCCTTTTACTTCTAATATGAAAGGCATTTGTAATCAAAGACAACATTTCTACTTTGATACAAAACTAATGTGCTTCCCATTGCCACAGAGGAAAGGATAGAGGAAGCCATTTTGAGATCGGGCTACAGGCTTCCCTAAAAACCCAGAAATATCATAGAAGAGAGTTGTAGTTTTACTTGTGAAGTCTGCAGCCAACTGAGGTAGAGAGCAAGAAAAAGATACAATTAGTCAGGCTTGCACCTTCAGCAGAGAAAATGTTGAATCTCCTCATCACCCACAATGCGGATGGAAGCTTACAATCAATTTGAAGACTCTGTTTATGAGGAGTTAAAAGAAGCTGGAAGATTTGCCTCGCTTGGAGCTAAGGGAGGAGATCTATCCTCACAATGGAAGACCTTTCTGGAATTAGAAGTTATCCAATTGGAAAAGTAGAAAGGAAGCAACATGTTGGGAGGCAACTGTGAACTATTTGTTATGAAACTTATAATTCTGGGGATTTGATTTGATTAATTATTGTCACATGTATTACTATACAAGGTATTGTTTCTTGCGTGCTATATAGACAAAGCATACCATTCTTAGAGAAGGAAAGGAGAGAGTGCAGAATGTAGTGTTACAGTCATAGCTAGGGTGCAGACAAAGATCAACTTAGTGCGAGGTAGGTCCATTCAAAAGTCTGATGGCAGCAGGGAAGAAGCTGTTCTTGAGTCGGTTGTCGGTACGTGACCTCAGACTTTTGTATCTTTTTCCCGACGGAAGAAGGTGGAAGAGAGAATGTCCGGGGGGCATGGGGTCCTTGATTATGATGGCGGCTTTTCCGAGGCAGTGGGAAGTGTAGACAGAGTCAATGGATGGGAGAATGATGAGGAATGAGAATCTGTTTATTCTGCAGTTTAAAAGTATAAGTTGCGTACACTGGGCAGCACGGTGGCACAGTGGTTATCACTGCTGCCTCACAGCTCCAGGGACCTGGGTTCGATTCCCGACTTAGGTCACTGTCTGTGTGGAGTTTGCACATTCTCCCCGTGTCTGCATGGGTTTCCTCCCACAGTCCAAAGATGTGCGGGTTAGGTTGATTGTACATCCTAAATTAACCCTTAGTGTCCCGGGATGTGATGGTTAGAGGGATTTGCAGGGTAACTAAGCAGGGATAGGGCTTGGGTGGGATTGTTGTCGGGTGCAGACCCGATGGGCCGAATGGCAGCCTCCTGCACGATAGGATTAGTGTTTAGTCAGTAATGCTGTTCTGTCATTTGATGCGATGGAAGTTTTTAAAACTTTACTGTAGAAAATTCTATGGTTCCCTTCACCGGTGATGGTGATGATTGTGGTGGACAATGTTCAGACGCCATTTAGATGCACCAGTTGTGCGGGAAAATCCAGTACAAATCCAAGCTTCAAATTAAGTCAATGGAATTCTGAATGCATCATTTTATGACAAATCTACAATTAAGCTCATACATCACAGTGTCAAACCAAGCTAGTTAGACCGTGGTCTTAGAGGCAAGAAACTATCTTATTATTCAAATCAAAATTGGATCCAAACAATGGATTTCATGATTGTGAACTCCTGCTTGACTTTTTCAACAAGAAACTGGATTTGTTATGCATTCGGGTTAAAGTGCAATTTCTGTTCACTTTTGAAAAATGATCAATAATTTGAGACTTAAAAATCTGCATTTTGAGTTAATCTTGCATCACCCAGGCATTTGTTAGGGACCAGATCAGAAACTCCAAGGTATTTTGTGAAGTTAGCCTCCACCCTAACTTTTGATTTTGGCATCAGGGTGAGCGTAAGGTGTTTTGCTCCAGTTATGATTCCAGTGACCCACTGGGGAGCTTTTTATCAAACAAAGTTTATTTAAGAACACCATAAGACCATAAGACATAGGAGCGGAAGTAAGGCCATTCGGCCCATCGAGTCCACTCCACCATTCAATCATGGTTGATTTCAACTCCATTTACCCGCTCTCTCCCCATAGCCCTTAATTCCTCGAGAAATCAAGGAATGTAACAAAATAATCAAGAAATGTAACAAAATCAATGTAAAGAAATGTAAAGAAATCAAGGAATGTAACAAAATAATTAGCATAACTTTCACCAATTAAAATACTTTAACATGACGAAGTATAATTCTTAACAGCTAGCTATCTCTTTTGTTCCAGTTTAGCAGTATCCCCCACAGACACAAATCCTTTCTTTAGAACCATTTAGCACAGAAATCAAAGATGCTTACATAGGTACTAGATTTCCAGCCTATTGACACTTCTGCAGAGTGATCCAGACAGACACCTGTCTTCTAATTTTCACACAGCAACCTCCAGAGAGATCGCCACCCCCAAATAGTTGAGAGAGAAAAGGCTTTTTTCTTGGCAGATTTCAGTCCTTGAGACAGAGCAAGAGATGCAGAGAAAGCGACCTCTCTCTCAAAATCCCAAAAGCAAACTGAGCTTGAGTTCTGTGTGAGCCTGGCTGCACCCAGTCATTTGACCTTACCTGTCAATTATCCCAAACAAGCCTCATTCTTGGGAAAAATGCAAAGAACAAAAGCCTGCATTATTAGTTCAAATCAAAAACAAACACTGCATCAATTAAGATCAGTAAGAAGATTACAATACCAGGTTAAAGTCCAACAGGTTTATTTGGAATCATGAGCTTTCCGAGCGCCGCTGCTTCATCAGGTGATCAGTTATGTTGCTGCAGTAACAATACAGTGCTTCTGGAGCCAGACAAAATGGCTCCAATACAATGGTATGGACTAATAGACACATTCAGCACATGTTCCAACACTTTATTAAGACCCCTTTTTTAATTGCTTGGAATTTTTCCAAAGTGAATCCAAGTCATTTTTCACAGCTTTAATCTCTCGGCCGAAACTTGCTCCAGAAGTCCACGCACATCCTAGTAGTTGTTGGGAATTTCCATTGGTACTGATGAAGAGATGAGGATTGAGGTTGAAGGAACTGCAGAGGGATGGGAACGCAAACATTTCTCCTGAACATCTTCAAACAAACTATTTTGCAGAGTTTGATTTCTCTCTTCCTTACGTTAGTAAGACCAGACCTGGAATACTGTGTACAGTTCTGGTCACCCTATTATAGAAAGGATATTATTAAACTAGAAATAGTGCAGAAAAGGTTTACTGGGATGCTACCGGGACTTGATGGTTTGAGTTATAAGAAGAGGCTGGATAGGCTGGGACTTTTTTCCCTGGAGCATAGGAGGCTTAGGGGTGATTTTATAGAGGTCCATAAAATAATGAGGGGCACAGATCAGCTAGATAACAATATCTTTTCCCAAAGGTAGGGGAGTCTAAAACTAAAGGGCATAGGTTTAAAGTGAGAGGGGAGAGATACAAAAGGGTCCAGAGGGGCAATTTTTCCATTCAGAGGGCGGTGAGTGTCTAGAACAAGCTGCCAGAGGTAGTAGTAGAGGCGGGTACAATTTTGTCTTTTAAAAAGCATTTCGGTAGTTACATGGGTAAGATGGGTATAGAGGGATATGGGCCAAATGCGGGCAATTGGGACTAGAATGGTGGTTTAAAAAAAGGGCGGCATGGACACATTAGGCCGCAGGGCCTGTTTCTATTCTGTAAACCGCTATGACTCCTGAGTCTTAAGAAAGCAAGTGCATTGACATGTTCTTTCTCACTCTTTCCTGTAGTTGCCATTCTTGCTGAACACGGTTGTATCTCGTCGCCAGTATTAATTGCAGTCATATTTTTTTTGTTTGCAGTCACAGAACGACCTATCTGCCAAGGAGGTGCCTTATGCTCTTGGTATCCGAAGATAAGCGAATACCCCAAGACAAAAAGGTAATGTGTCTTTTTTCCCCCAAGGGAGGTGGGGAGGGGGGCGCAAAACACTTTCTGCCGACTTTCAAACTTTGCAGCTTCGCTGAGGTAACCGTGCCGCAGTTTACCAACTCCTAACAGCCTCAAATGCCGAGGCAAATTGAGCCCTGATATTAATTAGCTTCCCCCAGAACCACTACCTCTCGAGCGTAATTAGTTGAGTGAGTGAAACACAGTCGCGTTGGCCACACTCGCCGCCCTCAGTTGCGTCCTTGCGCCTCCTGCTGGACAACTCAAGAGAGCAGTGACAATTGGCTGGATCTGGCCAGCCCCTTGGTTTGGGCTCTCAATGCTGTTAAGGGATGTCAAATATTTCAAAAATGTTGCACTTGCCCTTGCTTTCTAAGTTTTTGATTTAGTTTATGATGCTACCCTTCTATACTGCTTTCATAGAAACATAGGAACTTGAAGCAGGAGTAGGCCATTCATAAGAACATAAGAAATAGGAGCAGGAGTAGGCCGTCTAGCCCCTCGAGCCTGCCCCGCCATTCAATAAGATCATGGCTGATCTGACGTGGATCAGTACCACTTACCCGCCTGATCCCCATAACCCTTAATTCCCTTACCGCTCAGGAATCCGTCCATCCGCGCTTTAAACATATTCAGCGAGGTAGCCTCCACCACCTCAGTGGGCAGAGAATTCCAGAGATTCACCACCCTCTGGGAGAAGAAGTTCCTCCTCAACTCTGTCTTAAACCGACCCCCCTTTATTTTGAGGCTGTGTCCTCTAGTTTTAACTTCCTTACATTCGGCCCTTCAAGCCTGCTCTATCATTCATTTTGATCATGGCCGATCATCAAATTCAATATCCTGATTCCCTCCTTCCCCCCTCATATCCCTTGATCCCTTTAGCCCCAAGAGCTATATCTAATTTCTTCTTGAAATCACACACTGTTTTGGCCTCAACTACATGCTGTGGTAGTGAATTCCACGCATTCACCACCCTTTGGGTGAAGAAACTTCTCCTCACCTCTGTCCTAAAAGGTTTTTCCCTTATCCTCAAACTATGACTGGACTCCCCCACCATTGGGAACATTCGTTCTGAATCTACCCTGTCTCACCTGTTAGAATTTTAGAAGTTTCTATGAGATCCCCTCTCACTCTTCTAAACTCCAATGAATTTTTATTCATTAGTGGGACATGGGCGTCGCTGGTTGGCCAGCATTTATTGCCCATCCCTAGTTGCCCTTGAGAAGGTGGTGGTGAGCTGCCTTCTTGAATCGCTGCAGTCCATGTTCTGTGGGTTGACCCACAATGCCGTTAGGGAGGGAATTCCAGGATTTTGACCCAGCGACTGTGAAGGAACAGCGATATATTTCCAAGTCAGGATGGTGAGTGGCTTGGAGGGGAACAGGTGGTGGTGTTCCCATTTATCTGCTGCCCTTGTCTTTCTGGATGAATGTGGTCGTGAGTTTGGGAGGTGCTGTTTAAGGATCTTTGGTGAATTGTTGCAGTGCATCTTGTAGATAGTACACACTGCTGCTACTGAGCGTCGGTGGTGGACGGAGTGAATGTTTGTAGATGTAGTGCCAATCAAGTGGGCTGCTTTGTCCTGGAAGGTGTTGAGTTTCTTGCGTGTTGTGGGAGCTGCACCCATCCAAGCAGGTGGGGAGTATTCCATCACACTCCTGACTTGTGTCCTTGCAGATCGTGGACAGGCTTTGGGGAATCAGGAGGTGAGTTACTCACTGCAGGATTCCCAGCCTCTGACCTGCTCTTGTATATAATCCTAACAGACTTAGTCTCTTTCTTTGGACTGAAGACACATACACATGCTTCATGTTGTGGTCTTAATTTGAAGGTTTGGATTGCATTGTTCTGAGAATGCTGGCATGTCATCTTCTCTCCTGTGTTAGCTTGGGCCTTGGATCAATATTCAGGCTGATTTTGCACATGCTATATCATCTGAACTGGGCTGGTGCCAGATGCTCAGATTGTTGTGTTCCCCTAAGTTAACAGATTCTCTCATCGTTGATCCATGCTGTAAACCTCTGCACTCCTCCAGTTTCCTGGTTTGTCATCACTAAAAAGGGTGGCACGGTAGCACAGTGGTTAGCACTGCTTCCTCACAGCGCTGTGGTCCCGGGTTCGATTCCTAGCTTGGGTCACTGTCTGTGTGGAGTTTGCACATTCTCCCCATGTCTGCTTGGGTTTCCTCCGGGTGCTCCGGTTTCCTCCCACAGTCTGAAAGACGTGCTGATTAGGTGCATTGGCATTGGCCGTGCTAAATTCTCCCTCAGTGTACCCGAACAGGCGCCGGAGTGTGGCAACTAAGGGGATTTTCATCGTAACTAAATTGTTAATGTAAGCCTTACTTGTGACACTAATAAATAAACTTTAAACAAATCCAGTAAGCATCTGATTGAATGATGCAATGTGGCAAAATATGGACGTATTCTGTCCAGATGTTTGACATTGAAGTATTACCCGCCCCAATTCTGAGACCTTGAATACCCAATTCTAGAACTCTACACTCACAACAAGGAGAAAATGCCTCTCAGTATCTGCTCTGTTAGGCCCCCTCAGCATTTTAGATGTTTCAATGGAATCCCCTCTCATTGTTGACAGATATTGTGCACAGATTGCTATTAACATCAGCACACTGCATGATTTTTTTAATACGATTGAGTTAACTTTCGCTGTGAGCTACTTTTGTTTTAACAATGTGTTTGAGGTATAAGGAGAGGCTGGCTAGACTGGGACTTTTTTCTCTGGAGCGTAGGAGGCTGAGGGGTGACCTTATAGAGGTCTATAAAATAATGAGGGGCATAGACAAGGTAGACAGTCAATATCTTTTCCCAAAGGTAGGGGAGTCTAAAACTAGAGGGCATAGGTTTAAGATGAGAGGGGAGAGATACAAAAGAGTCCAGTGGGGCAATTTTTTCACGGAGGGTGGTGAGTGTCTGGAACGAGCTGCCAGAGGTAGTAGTAGGGGTAGGTACAATTTTGTCTTTTGAAAAGCGTTTAGACAGCTACATGGGTAAGATGGGTAAAGAGGGATATGGGCCAAATACGGGCAATTGGGACTAGCATAGTGGTAAAAACTGGGCGGCATGGACACGTTGGGCCAAAGGGACTGTTTCCATGCTGTAAACCTCTATGACTCGGTTGCTGGAATTTTGCCAGCACACAGAACGGCATTCTCCACTCGGGCGGGCGAGGCAGTAAAATTCCAGCATATGACTCTACAATGGACTTATAAAGTAAAAGTAAAGTTTATTTATTCTTCACAAGTAGGCTGACATTAACACTGCAATGACGTTACTGTGAAAATCCCCTAGTTGCCACACTCCGGTGCCTGTTCGGGTACACTGAGGGAGAATTTAGCACGGCCAATGCATCTAACCAGCACGTCTTTCGGACTGTGGAAGGAAACTGGAGCACCCGGAGGAAACCCATGCTGACATGGGCAGAACGTGCAGACTCCACACAGGCAGTGACCCAAGCCAGGAATCGAACCCGGGTCCCTGGCGCTGTGAGGCAGCAGTGCTTGCCACAGTGCCACCCATCAAATCATGGCATATTCACACTACTTAATGGGAGGTCAGGTTACGTGACTCGCTTCAATAGAAAGCTGACTGGGCTTTTGTCGTCTTGTCTGGTGTTGAGTTGGGTTGAAAGGCGAAGGTGGTGACAGCCTGGCCTAAGTTGTATTGCCGCAATTGGACCTTGTGCAACACATCCCAGATCTCCGATATGCCAGTCTGACCTGACTCAGTGCCGAAAGCAGAAAGCAAAGATCAGCGGGGTTTTTACATCACAGCAGGATGTTGATCTGTGGACGCTGAAAGCTTTCTTTCTGATTGTCAATAAGAGCACTCTGTCAGAAATGGGAATTATAGAATGCCTCCAGGTGACAGGCTTGGGGCTTGAGAGAAGATAAGAGTATGGGGAGAGTAGGCAGCGGTGCGTTAAATACTGCTGCTAAGGCTGTCTAGATACAGGCTAGTATTAGAGGCTGCCACAGAAAGTGGATGAGTCAGAGGGTAATTGCAAGCCAGTGTGCTGGCCTGTCAGATTGCAGGACTGTGTCTCCAGCCCCGTGCCAGCATGTGGCTGATCTTTCACTCCTGCACCAGATCGGTTTTTACCATCTATTTCTCACAGGTGACAGGGTTGCTGAGATGGAATTAGCGTGTCATTAGCTCATTAATTCCGTGCACTCCCCTTCTCCTGCAGCATTTAGAATCATAGAAACCCCACAGTGCAGATGAGGCTATTCGACCCATTGAGCCAGCACCGACTCTCTGACAGAGTATCTTACCCACGCCCTCTCCCCCCCACCACCCCACACATATAGCATGGCCAATCCACCTAACGTACACATCTTTGGACACTAAGGGGCAATTTAACGTGGTCAATCCACCTAACCCACACATCTTTGGATACTAAGGGGCAATTTAGTATGGCTAATCTATCTAACCTGCACATCTTTGGACATTAAGGGACAATTTAACATGGAGGAAACCGGAGCACCCGGAGGAAACCCACGCAGACACAGGGAGAATGTGTAAACTCCACACAGACAGTGACCCAAGCTGGAAATCAAACCTGGGTCCCTGGTGCTGTGAGGCAGCAGTGCTAACCACTGTGCCACCGTGCTGCCCACAGAATAGGAACTAGCCTGAGTGGACCAGACTGTACTCGATCTGAGAGCTCAGAGAGTCCTTATCCACTTTGATTTGGGGGCGGCATGGTGACACAGTGGTTAGCACAGCTGCCTCACAGCGCCAGGGACCCGGGTTCGATTCCCGGCTTGGGTCACTGTCTGTGTGAATTTTCCAAGTTCTCCCCGTGTCTGTGTGGGTTTCCTCCGGGTGCTCCGGTTTCCTCCCACAGTCCAAAGATGTGTGGGATTAGATTGATTGGCCATGCTAAATTGACCCTAGTTTCAGTGGGATTAGCAGGGTAATTATGTGGGATTATTATTAATTTATTTGTTCGTCACAAGTAGGCTTACATTAACACTGCACTGAAGTTACTGTGAAAGTTCCCTAGTCCCCACACTCCGGCGCCTGTTCGGGTACACTGCAGGAGGAAACCCAGAGCACCCGGAGGAAACCCACGCAGACACGGGGAGAATGTGCAAACTCCACACAGACAGTGACCCAAGCCGGATGTCAAACCCGGGTCCCTGTTGCTGTGAGGCAGCAGTGCTAACCACTGTGCCACTGATATGGGGATCGGGTGGGATTTTTGTTGGTGCAGACTTGATGGGCTGAATGGCCTCCTTCTGTACTGTAGGGATTCTATCATTCTAGAAGTAATGTTTATTCATACATTCAGCACAACCTCATGCGTAAACATAAGAAGGGGATAGGAAAATAAAAGTTCGAATGAAAAAAAAATAGGAATATTGATTTGTGTGAATGCTGGAGTCGGGAATGTCAGAGTCCAGGGAGAGATCCTTCACATAGGAGTTAAAGTGGGTTCAGCTAGCTGAAAGCAGGAATTGCCAGATTCCTTCAAAATTGATGATGATGCAACAATGTGAGATTGATATTTAGCGACTCGGTGTTGCCCATTCATGAATCAAGTTAAAAATCAATTTCTGTGTCTCTGGCCAAAGTCAATAGTACACCTTAGAAGATAGATGGTGGCTATTAGTGCCTCCGCAGGTATAAAAGTCTCAATGTCATCTTTAACTAGCTTTATTCTGTGTGTTTAATTATTTAAAGCTTAATGTGATCCATTCCCTTGGCTTGTTTTAAGGACTATTTAAATATATTTAATTTATTAACATATAAAGTACTAATTATAGCTTCAGGGTTGTAAATAATTGCTGCCTCAAGTTTATACAAACCACACTAGGTATTCAAGGTAAAAAGAGCACCTGCCTCCCCTTCTGCACCAAATTCCCACTCTCATCAAATTCTCAGTTTGCCACCCTGCTGCTGATAGAATCTACAGTGCAGAAGGAGGCCATTTGGCCCATCAAGCCTGCATCGACAACAATCCACCCAAGTCCTAGCCCCGTAACCCCACATATATTTACCCTCCTAATTCCCCTGACACCAAGGGGCAATTTAGCATGGCTAATCAACCTGCACATCTTTGGACTGCGGGACGAAACAGGAGCACCCGGAGGAAACCCACGCAGACACGGGGAGAAGGTACAGACTCCACACAGACAGTGACCCGAGCCGGGAATCGAACCCGGGTCCCTGGCGCTGTGAGGCAGCAGTGCTGCCCACTGCGCCGCCGTGCTGCCCATCGATGCACTCTGTCACATTGTGATCTACGATTTTGCTACATCCTCCGCTCTAAACAATTTCCTTTTTACGAATCACGATGTTTTGGTGCCATCTGATTTTCCCTCTGGCCTCGCTCACAGCAGTGTCAGGGAAATTAATCTTGAATTCCCTGAGAGTCCTGGACTACTCCCCGGCATTCGGATCAATAACAGCTGAAGGGGCCAGGCATAACAAAGCTAATCCCTGAGGAAGCACCGATATTTCACAGCGAGAGGTTATTGTGTTGAGGTAATTGCTTCAATACTTTTGGTATCAGTGCAAACTGGTTGTGCGCTTGTCCAATACGTGGAATAAAATTATTTCCAGGCATTACCTGAACAACGTGGAACTTACTTTGAACATGTTACGATAGAATGCTACAGTGCAGAAGGAAGCCATTCGGCCCATCAAGTCTGCACTGACCACAATCCCACCCAGGTCCTATCCCCATAACCCCATGCATTTACCCCAGCTGGTCCCCCTGACACGAAGGGGCAATTTAGCATGGCCAATCAACCTAACCCACACATTTTTTGAAGTGTGGGAGGAAACCGGAGCACCCGGAGGAAACCCACGCAGACACGGGGAGAATGTGCAGAATCTACACAGACAGTGACCCGAGGCCGGAATCGAACCCAGGTCCTTGGCGCTGTGAGGCAGCAGTGTTAACCACCGTGCCGTGTTGCCAAGAACCATTCAGGAGTTTTGTTTTTGTGCTTTTTTAGTCTTCACTGAAAGAGTCTCCCCTGCAGGATAAATGGGAGAGAGGTTCAGGAGACCTCTTTTTTTGGCCGGCACGGTGGTTAGCACTGCTGCCTCACAGCTATAGGGTCCCAGGTTCAATTCCAGCTTCGAGTCACTTCTGTGCGCAGTCTGCACGCTCTCCCCATGTCTGAGTGGGTTTCCTCCGAGTGCTCCGGTTTCCTCCCACAGTCCAAAGATGTGCGGGTTAGGTTGATTGGCCATGCTAAATTGACACTAGTGTCAGGGGGATTAGCAGCATAAATGCGTGGGGTTAAGGGGATAGGGATCTGGGTGGGATTGTGGTCGGTGCAGACTCGATGGGCCGAATGGCCTCCTTCTGCACGGTAGGGATTCAATGATTCTATGGCAGACAATGTGTTCTGTGAAGCTTGTTCAGTTATCTAAACTTTGGCCCCAAAGGGAAGCACTTAACCTCTGCTCATTGCCTGGGGAAGATGGTGGCGTAGTGGTAATGTCACAGGACTAGTAAGCCAGAAATCCCAAGCTAATGCTCTGGGGACATGGGTTCAAATCCTACCAGGACAACTGGTGGAATTTAAATTCAATTAATAAACCTGGAATATAAAGCTGATTTCGATAATGGCAACAGTGAAACTATCATCGATTAAAAACCCATCTGGTTCGCTAACATCCAGAAATGTTGTGTATGCCGTATCTGTCTCGTTAAGAGAATACGGAGTCACCTGACTTGACGGACCAATGGAAACTGAGGGTGGGATTTTCTGGCCCTGGGAGTAGCGCGGCTGGAAAATCCTGCCTGAGGACAATGGACCTTTGCGTGGTCCGTGTCCCGCCCGCCACGGTAATCGCAGTGGGACTGGAAAATTCCACCCCGAGAGTGAGTGATCAAACCAGAGGGTGGAGCCCCCTCTCAGGCAGAATCATTGAGCTGCCATGTGGTAAGGACAGGAGCCCCTGCTCCAGGGCAGCTAAGGGCTGCAGGCTTCTCCTGTACCGGAGCTTCTCTTATCAATAAATACCTTCCTTGGTCCTGACGAAGTCTGAAGCCGCTCTTAACAATCCCAGATACTGGCCACATAAAAAGAATAGAAAATAGGCAGGAAATCTGCTGTCCATCTGGTCTGGGCTACACGCAACACCCGAGGGGTAAGACCAGAAGACAAAGGAGCAGAATTAGGCCACTCGGCCCATCGAGTCTGCTCCGCCATTCAATCGTGGCTGATTCTTTTCTCATCCCCATTCTCCTGCCTTTTTTTAACTCCCTTCTGAAATGGCCGAGCAAGGCACGAAGTTGAAGGACGTGGGGATGGGCAACAATTGTTGACCTTGCCGATACCGCGATCCCAGGAAAGAATGAAACCGTTACCGTATGAGGAATCACTGCCCCGTGCACCATCGCACTGTTCAAAGCATCAACTATGTTAACGTCATAGATTTCACCCTTGTGAATGTTTAATTATTCGCTCATGGCATGTCGTTGTAGTTGTCACTGGCAAGACCAGCATTTACTCCCCACTCACTAATGGGCCTTGAGAAAGTGCTGGTCAGCCCCTGTCTCGAATCGCTGCGGCCTGTCGGGTGTAGGTACACCCACAGTGCTGTGAGGGAGGGAATTCGACAGTGAAGCGAATGTTCCAAGTCAGGACGGTTTGGAGGAGAACTTGCTGTGTTCCCATGCACCTACTGCCTTTAAACCTCCTGGGTAGAAGTCAAGGGTGTAGGAGATGCCATTGCAGGAACGTTGACGAGTCGCTACAGTGCGTCTTGTGAAGTATAACGGCCGTAATCCTGTCCAGTAAGAGGAATGGATAAGTCTGATCTAAGCGGGTTACTTCATTTATGTTGAGCGTGCAATTGGAGGACATAAGTTTGTTCGCAAGTCTGACTCGGAATTAGAACTTTTCTCGTCACTAAGTAGCGGATATGTGAATAAAGCTTTCAGCCAATCTAATTAGTTTACTGATTTAACAAGAAGTGCTGGGTGTACATCTATCCGGGAACAATGTTAGATGTTGAATTCAGTGTGATAGTCCTGGAACGGCCAGCAATTTGGGGGCGCACAGTGGTTAGCACTGCTGCCTCATGGTGCCAGGGACCCGGGTTTGATTCCCAGCTTGGGTCACTGTGCGGAGTTTGCACGTTCTCCCCGTGTCTGTGTGGGTTTCCTCCGGGTGCTCTGGTTTCCTCCCACAGTCCGAAAGATGTGCAGGTTAGGCGCATTGGCCATGCTAAATTCTCCCTCAGTGTACCTGAACAGGCGCCGGACTGTGGTGACAGGGAATTTTCACAGTAACCTCATTGCAGCGTTTATGTAAGCCTACTCGTGACACTAATAGATAAATGTATCTTATCAAGATGCACCTTGCATGTTGCTAATGTGTCTGCTTCCACCACCTGCACTGGCAGTGTGTTCCAGGCACCCACCACCCTCGGTGTGACAAACTTTCCCCATGCGTCTTCCCTAAACTTAACCACCTCTCACCTTGAACCTGCACCCTCTTGTAGTTGACCCTTCTA
Organism: Mustelus asterias; assembly: GCF_964213995.1. NCBI lineage: Eukaryota > Metazoa > Chordata > Chondrichthyes > Carcharhiniformes > Triakidae > Mustelus > Mustelus asterias. The sequence goes on along the minus strand of NC_135818.1, from coordinate 8,818,229 downwards.
CCCTGGGAAAAAGCCTCCGACTATCCACCCTGTCTACGCCTCTGATAATTTTTAGACCTCCATCAGGTCGCCCCCCCCCCCCCCAACACAATCTGAGGTTATCCAACCTCTCCTCAGACCTAAAACCCTCGAGACTGGACAACATCCTGATAAACCTTCTTTGCACCCTCTCCAAAACATCTACGTCCTTCTGGTAGTGTGGGACCAGAACTGCATGCAATATTCCAAATGCGGCCTAGCTAAAGTTCTATACAGCTGGAGCTGTGTTGTGCTGGAGGGTTCCTCTGCTCCTTGAAGCAGTGATGTGGAGATGCCGGCGTTGGACTGGGGTAAACACAGTAAGAGTTTTAACAACACCAGGTTAAAGTCCAACAGGTTTATTTGGTAGCAAATACCATTAGCTTTCGGAGCACTGCTCCTTCGTCAGATGGAGTGGAAATGTGCTCTCAAACAGTGCGCAGAGACACAAAATCAAGTTACAGAATACTGATTAGAATGCAAATCCCTACAGCCAACCAGATCTTAAAGACACAGACAATGTGGGTGGAGGGAGCATTAAGCACAGGTTAAAGAGATGTGTATTGTCTCCAGACAGGACAGCCTGCAAGTCCAGGAGTCAAGCTGTGGGGGTTACTGATAATGTGACATAAATCCAACATCCCGGTTTAGGCCGTCCTCATGTGTGTGGAACTTGGCTATCAGCCTTGAAGCAGTGCCAGGGGATGTTACATACCTATCTGAGAGGGTAGATGGGATCTCTGTTTAACGTCACCCCAACAGTGCAGCACCCCCTCAGTAGCGCACCAGAGTTCAAGTCTCTGGTTATGGGATTTGAAACCATGGCCTTCAGACTCCAAGGCTGAGATTGCTCCTAGCTGAGCAATGGCCGACACTGCAATGAGACTTTGGTATAATTTCTTGAACGTATGAGAATTTATTCTAAGTGCCTCATCTGTGGGAGTTTGTGTTTTAAGGTTTAGATGGTGCGTAGGCAAAGACCATCATTTGTGTTCCAGCATTAATGGGCGGCACAGTGGTTAGCACTGCTGCCTCATAGCAAGAGTTTTAACAACACCAGGTTAAAGTCCAAGGTTTATTTGGTAGCAAATGCCATTAGCTTTCGGAGCGCTGCTCCTTCGTCAGATGGAGTGGATATCTGCTCTCAAACAGGGCATACAGAGACACAAAATCAAGTTACAGAATACTGATTAGAATGCGAATCTTTACAGCTAATCAGGTCTTAAAGGTACAGACAATGTGAGTGGAGGGAGCATTAGGCACAGGTTAAAGAAACATTAGGCACAGGTTAAATAAACCTGTTGGACCTGGTGTTGTTAAAACTCTTACTGTGTTTATCCCAGTCCAATGCCGGCATCTCCACATCATGCCTCACAGCGCCAGGGACCCAGGTTCGATTCCTGGCTTGGGTCACTTTTTGCGTGGAGTCTGCACATTCTCCCCGTGTCTGCGTGGGTTTCTTCCGGGTGCTCCGGTTTCCTCCCACAGACCTAAGATGTGTGGGTTTGATGGATTGGCCATGCTAAATTGCCCCTTAGTGTCAGGGGGACTAACTAGAGTAAATGCATGGGGTTGTGGGGATAGGGCCTGGGTGGGATTGTGATTGGTGCAGACTCGGCGGGCCAAATGGCCTCCTTCTGCACTGTAGGATTCTATTAACCTGGAACGTGAGCTTTCTGTTAATATTTTATTAATCAATGAAACTAAAGAATTTGCTGAGAGTTGGAATCTGAAACCCATTCTGATGTGTGTGCATCCATTTGTATATTCTTGTTTTACTCTCTGTAGAATAAGAGACCGGGCTCCATTTCACCCCAGTCTGATCATCATCAGCTTAGAAGAGGCTTTATTGGAAATCAGACACCTGAAAATGACTTGAGCTCTTTTTATTCATGACTTGACTTTCTTCCCACAACTCTGTTGGTTACTGGCGGCGCATTTTAGCGTAAAAGCTAAATAAATTCTCTTGCATTTTCTTTTATTGGAAAGTATTTGCTAAATCACTTGCAAAGGATTTTGCAGATTTGGAATAATCCTTGGGCTTGAATCAGGATAAGGACTCTCTGAGCTCTCAGATCGAGTACAGTCTGGGCCACATAGAATCCCGACAGTGCAGAAAGAGGCCATTTGGCCCATCGAGCCTGCACCGACACTCTGAAAGAATTATTTTACCCATGCCTTATTCCTGCAATCCCACGTATTTGTCCCACTAATTCCCTCCCGCCACCTTACACGTAATGGAACACTAACGGGCAATTTAGCATGGCCAATCCACCTAACCTACACATCTTGGAGCACTAAGGGTCAATTTAGCATGGCCAATCAACCTAACCCCCACATCTTTGGACTGTGGGAGGAAACCGGAGCACTCGGAGGAAACCCACGCAGACACGGGGAGAAGGTGCAAACTCCACATGGAAAGTGACCCAAGCCAGGGATCGAACCTGGGTCCCTGGCGCTATGAGGCGGCAGTGCCATCTTGCCCACCCCATCTGATGTTCGGAACAATGTGCTTCAATTCCCATTGCATGAAAGTCCAGTGAAGCGTCTTTTCGTGTGACCTTTCTGAGGGACAGATTTAAGTTGTGCCATTGGCATGCCCCAGCATAGGGCATGGACTGGATTAGCCGTCACCCGTGGCAGGATTGCTGGCGGGAGGGCACATTGAACTGGGTGATGGTGGGTGGAGTACCAGTTACGGGCCTCATGCCACTGCTGGCGTCGAGATAGGAGCTACGCGGTGTGCGTGACCAACAAACTCTGGCATGTTTGCCTACGGGCTGCCAGAGGGTTGGCTCATTCAAAGGAGCTCAGTGCCTGATCAAGGGCCTGGCATCAGGTAGTTGGGATGCCGCAGAGAGCTGTCTCCCCTGCCCCTTGCTTCTGATGTCCCCCACCCCATCATCCCATCTGTGGGGAGAGAATCTGATGAAGGGCCATCCAGACTTGGAACGTTAGCTCTATTCTCTCCCCACAGATGCTGTCAGACCTGCGACTTTCCAGCATTTTCTGTTTGTGTTTCAGAGTCCATGTTTGCCTTAATCACGAATAGATTTTAGTCACTGTAACCTTTTCTTTCTTACCGTTTTTCTTCCAAGACCATTAATTAAAGGATGCTCCCGATGTCACCTCAGGTTCCGAATTGTTGGAACCCACGTTCCGAGACAAGTTTTATAAATGAAATGCTGTGGATCCGTTTCCAGTCTGCACATTGGTCTCAGCGCATTGCTGTTTGCCATCAGTTTGATGCACTATCAGCTGTGACAGTGAGCCTAATGGATTGCAAACACTCTCCATTCAGACCCTGAAACATGTACTCTTCGATCGCTACCACAGCCTTCCGCAGTCCAACAATGCTATAGAGGAGCCATTTTCCAATTAACCCACCGATTGTCCAGATGCGGCAAGCAATTTTCAGCTCATTTTATGAGGCAAAATATCGTCCTTTGTCAAACGCGCGGACATTAAAGGCTTCATCAAGTGGCAGCCACCTCCCATTGAAGGGAAACTCGGCGTGTAAAATCCTCGGTGACCTCCCTTTCAGTGTGAATGGGATCTAATGGTTTGATGGAAGGAGTCTGACAAATAACTGATGAAAGCAAATCTTGCAGCATTTGGATTTGGTAAAGTCAGTTGGGGACCATTTCATTGTTCTTTGTCCGAGTCAAAATAACAATTGATCCCAAATCTGTTTAATTATTCCCTCGCAATGGAAGTCTGATTGTCACACTGACCGCTGAGTTCTACAGCGCATTATGGATCGCCAGTAGAGTTCCAATTTGGAAACATACCGACCGACTCAAGAACAGCTTCTTCCCTCAATGAATGTTACTGTGAAAATCCCCTAGTTGCCACACTCCGGTGCCTGTTCGGGTACACTGGGGGAGAATTTAGCATGGCCAATGCACCCTAACCAGCACATCTTTCAGAATGTGGGAGGAAGCCAGAGCACCCGGAGGAAACCCACACAGACACGGGGAGAATGTGCAAACTCCGCACAGACAGTGACCCAAGTCAGGAATCGAACCCAGGTCCCTGGTGCTGTGAGGCAGCAGTGCTAACCACTGTGCCACCGTGCCGCCCTAGATACCTCGATAAAACATTGCCAGTCTCTCAAAAGTGTGCACCAAAACGCAGCGACAGCAGAAATTAATCTTGGATTCTTTGTGAATGGATATGAGATCCAGGTGCAGTGCTCACCTGTCGGAAGGATAAGATCTGTAATTCGAAGATGGAGTTGGAAGGGAATTAGAGCTTTAAGAAGACTGATTAGAATTGTAACCAGATTATCTTTGCAATTCTTGTGGAGGGAGGAATGAAGTAATCTTTCTCATGTTTGCAGCAAGCTAAACCCTTGCCTCACTTTGATTATGTTTTTAGGTCAACTCCATTGCTCTGTCCATTCTCTGGACACTCACGATATTAGTGAAACACCTTTGTCCAGGTTTTAGCCCCATGTTAGCTCCCTGCAATCTGTCAGTTACACAATTATAACAGACTTTCCTTGTGGAAATAGTGGGTGCGATTTTCCATTATTCGTTAAGAAGTATTGAATATGGTCACTGCCTAGTTTTAAGATTAAGATCATGACACAGTGGTTAGCATTGCTGCCTCACAGCGCCAGGGACCCGGGTTCAATTCCCAGCTTGGGTCACTGACTGTGTGGATTCTGCACGTTCTCCTCGTGTCTGCGTGGGTTTCCTCCAGGTGCTCCGGTTTCATAGAAAGAATCATAGAAACCCTACAGTGCAGAAAGAGGCCATTTGGCCCATCGAGTCTACACCGACCACAATCCCACCCAGGCCCTACCCCCATAGCCCCACACATTTATCTACTAACCCCTCTAACCTAGGCAGCTCAGGACACTAAGGGCAATTTTAGCATGGCCAATCAACCTAACCCGCACATCTTTGGACTGTGGGAGGAAACCGGACACCCGGAGGAAACCCATGCAGACACGAGGAGAACGTGCAAACTCCACACAGACAGTGACCCAAGCCGGGAATCGAACCCAGGTCCCTGGAGCTGTGAAGCAGCAGTGTTAACCACTGTGCCACCGTGCCGCCCCTCCTGCAGTTCCTCCTGCAGTCCAAAGATATGCGGGTTAGGTTGATTGGCCATGCTAAATTGGCCCTTAGTGTCAGGGGGATTAACACGGTAAATAAGTAGGGTACAGGGATAGGGCCTGGGTGGGATTGTGGTCAGTGCAGACTCGATGGACCAAATGATCTCCCTCTGCACTGTAGGGATTCTATTCTATTCTATTTTAATCTGATGTGACTGTTTTTCCAAAAGAGATTCATAATAATCTCCAGCAACATCAGGCTTGTCGGGCAATTAGAGTTGGGTGAAAAGTGCAACCTGGGAGTGCAGTGTCCCTACTTTTTAAATCTTTTTTTGAACCTGTTTCCGTAAGTGTTTTTTTTCCAGGAGCGCAGTATATTAAAAAAATCCCTCGTTATCCTTGCCTGCTGGATCAGACACTTGTCAATCTCTGGAGTTCCCATTGCTTTGCGATTGTTGGGAGATTAAGGTGATTGAAAGACATCTCCCGGTCTGAGGGAATTTACATTGACTCAAATCGGATTGACTCGAAATCCGACTGGTCACCTTTCAGCACAGATGGCAGCCATCAGTCCCAGAAAAGCAGGCAAATGATCTCCGCGCGCACACAACGAATCACAACTTTTCCCATTCCTTTCCCACATGAGCGTAAAGAAAGCACTGTGCAGTTTGACCCTCTTCCCTATACTCAACCCCACACATTTAGTGTCTTTGGACACTAAGGCGAATTTACCATGGCCAATCCACCTAACCTCCACACCTTTGGACTTTCCAAACCTAATAGAGCCTTTGAAGTCATCGGAGTTGATATCTGACAGAAATCACAAAGAAAAGAATGAGATTCCTGGACGCAAAAATGCAGGGAAGTCCATTCATCCGTTGTCATAGCGTCTGCATGGTCTCGCCGATGTACCACGCCTCGGGACATCCTTTCCTGCAGCGTATCAGGTAGACAACGTTGGCCGAGTCGCAAGAGTATGTACCGTGTACCTGGTGGATGGTGTTCTTATGTGTGATGGTGGTATCCGCGTTGATGATCTGGCACGTCTTGCAGAGGTTGCTGTGGCAGGGTTGTGTGGTGTCGTGGTCACTGTTCTCCTGAAGGCTGGGTAGTTCGTCTGATGAGGTTGCGCGGTTGTTTGAAGGCAGGAAGTGGGGGTGTGGGGATGGCCTTGGCGAGATGTTCGTCTTCACACGGTAGCACAGTGGTTAGCACTGCTGCTTCACAGCTCCAGGGACCTGGGTTCGATTCCCGGCTTGGGTCACTGTCTGTGTGGAGTTTGCACATTCTCCTCGTGTCTGCGTGGGTTTCCCCCGGGTGCTCCGGTTTCCTCCCACAGTCCAAAGATGTGTGGGTTAGGTTGATTGGCCATGCTAAAAATTGCCCTTAGTGTCCTGAGATGTGTAGGTTAGAGGGATTAGTGGGTAAACATGTAGGGATATGGGGGTAGGGCCTGGGTGGGATTGTGGTTGGTGCAGACTCGATGGGCCGAATGGCCTCTTTCTGTACTGTAGGGTTCCTATGATTCTTCTATGATTCACATGTTTAGTGTCTTTGGACATAAGGGCAATTTACCATGGCCAATCCACCTAACCTCCACACCTTTGGACTTTCCAAACCTAATGGAGCCTTTGAAGTCATCGGAGTTGATATCTGACAGAAATCACAAAGAAAAGAACGAGATTCCTGGAGGCAAAAGCAGAAAATGCAGGGAAATCTCAGCAGGTCCGACAGCATCTGTGGAGAGAGAATTGAGCCAACGTTTCGAGTCTGGATAATCCTCTATTGTCTCTCCACGGATGCCATCAGAGCTGCTGAGATTTTCCAGCATCCGCAGTAATTGGTTGTTATCTCGGAGATTCCTCGAGGGATTTGCTACATGAAACACTTCCATTAAAACGACAATGAAAATAACAAATGACAAATTAATTTGGGAGTGTTTAATTTTTGTGGTGTCAAGCGGGACCCTAATGAGGCCTCCATCGATGTACAGGGGTGCTAACTACCTGTTTGAGTAACATTCTAACATGATGCAGCTGTGTGACGCTCGAGTCTCCTGCTTGCTTTGTCACTTTGTCAGTGATGAATGGCAATAAATATTTGCATCTATAGTCATCAACTAATTGGAAAGGCAATACAAGTTTGCTCAATCACGTTCCTGACACTGGTACAAATCCAATTGGAATGCACAACTTGCAACCTGAATAATTCAGCATGGGTTTCGCGGTGAGTTAGCTCTCACTTATTAAGAACTTGTTTTTGACGGTGACTGTTGTAAGATCAGCACAGTATGTGCCTGTGACTCATACCATCTCTGTCTCTACATGCTGTGTTTGTGAACCCAACTCTCCACTCAGCCGATGAAGGAGCATTGCTCCGAAAGCTCATGCTTCCAAAATAAACCTGTTGGACTTTAACCTGGTCTTGCGAAACTTCTTACTGTGCCCACCCCAGTCCAACGCCGGCATCTCCATCTCATGGTTGAGGACGTGAAACGAGCTAAGAAACGCGGTCACTTTCCAAGGCCGCCATAGACCACACCGACAATCTCAAATTGTTTGGTGTATTTTTGTTTTCAGCGTGTTACACAGTTCTACTTGGAGCTGGTGTATATGGTCACTGCTTTGTCCCCTCCGACATGGCGTGCTTGGCCAGTTTCCCCCGGGCAGCAGCAGGCACACGCGGTCTGGATCTCCCGGGAGTTGATTGTACTGCGCTGGTTGTAATGGGCCAGGCGGGAAGCCTTGCTCGCAATGCGCTCAAAGATGTCGTTGACAGACGTGTCCATGGTGCCCTGGCCTTGGAGGAGATGCCGGTGTTGGGGTGACCTCCCTCATCACATTGTAGATGGAGTAACTCTCCTTCTTGAATCTTTTCCTCTTCTTGCCACTCTTCATTGGTGGCTTTTCTGGCGTCCTTATTAAAGCTTGGACTTTCTTTTCCTGAGGCATGGTGCATGCAGACTGCAGACACAGGTAGTCTTCTCAGTTTTGTCCTAGAATGATTTCCAATCCTTTTAACCATCCTCTGCCTCTTGCCCCCCCCCTCCACCTGCTGCACCCCTCCACCTGCTGCACCCCTCCACCTGCTGCACCCCTCCACCTGCTGCACCCCTCCACCTGCTGCACCCCTCCACCTGCTGCCCCCCAATCCGCCTGCCGACCCCCCCTCAACCTGCCGCCTCCGCCCGCCGACCCCTCCTCTGCCCGCCGACCCCTCCTCCGCCCGCCGACCACTCCTCCGCCCGCCGACCCATCCTCCGCCCGCCGACCACTCCTCCGCCCGCCGACCCCCCCTCCGCCCGCCGACCCCCCCTCCGCCCGCCGAACCCCACTCCGCCCGCCAACCCCCCCTCCACCCGCCGACCTCCACTCCGCCCGCCGACCCCCCCCTCCGCCCGCCGACCCCCCCTCCGCCCGCCAAACCCCCTCCGCCCGCCGACCCCCCCCTCCGCCCGCCGACCCCCCCCTCCGCCCGCCGACCCCCCCCTCCGCCCGCCGACCCCCCCCTCCGCCCGCCGACCCCCCCCGCCCGCCGACCCCCCCCTCCGCCCGCCGACCCCCCCTCTGCCCGCCGACGCCCCCCTCCGCCCGCCGACCCCCCCCCTCTGACCCCGCCGACCACCCCTCCGCCCGCCGACCCCCCCTCCGCCCGCCGACTCCGCCCGCCGACACCCCCTACGCCCGCCGAACCCCCCTCCACCCGCCGACCCCCCTCCGCCCACCGACCCCCCCTCCGCCCGCTGACCCCCCTCCGCCCGCCGACCCCCCCTCCGCCCGCCGCCCCCCCCGCCGACCCCCCTCCGCCCGCCGACCCCCCCCTCCGCCCGCCGACCCCCCCTCCGTCCACCGACCCCCCCCTCCGCCCGCCGACCCCCCCCTCCGCCCGCCGACCCTCCGCCCACCGACCCCCCCCCCACCCGTCGACCCCCCGTCCGCCCGCCGACCCCCCCTCCGCCCGCCGACCCCCCCTCCGCCCGCCGACCCCCTCCCCCCCCTCCGCTCGCCGACCCCCCCTCTGCCCGCCGACCCCCCCCTCCAATCATGTGATTTGAGCTACAAAGTTTTCTGGAGGCAAGGGGAGAAAGTTGCTGAAAGTCTTGGTAAATATAGTCAACTTCAGAGAGCCCAAACAGCTCAGACTTTTAATCTGAGGCTCCAGTGTTCAAGTCCCTGTTCGGGCAATGCTTTAAGGTGGCACGATGGCACAGTGGTTAGCACTGCTGCCTCACAACATCAGGGATCCAGGTTCGATTCCAGCCTCGGGTGACTGTCTGTGTGGAGTTTGCACGTTCTCCCCGTGTCTGCGTGGGTTTCCTCCCACAGTCCAAAGATGTGTGGGTTAGGTGGATTGGCTATGCTAAATTGCCCCTGAGTGTCAGGGGGACTAGGAGAGTAAATGGTTGGTGGTTAGGGGAATGGAACCTGGGTGGGATTGTGGTTGGTGCAGACTCGATGGGTCGAATGGCCTGCTTCTGTACTGTAGATTCTATGATTCTAAATGATGCAAAGTGTGTGTAAGCACATTTCTGTTTTTTGAAGAAACTGATTACAAAGCCACTATTTTAGCTTGCTTTAGACTGTAACCAGCCCCAGGCAGTGTTTGTCCTTGTCTCTTCATAATGTAGATATTGGTACCCTTTTTAAATGTGGTTATGCTCAGCCACTGTCCCTAGCTGAACCGGACTGTTTGCAACTTCCGCCTCGCATTCAGCCTTCACCTGAATTTCTGACCTCACATCCTGTCCGTCATGAAATCGCCACCCCCGAAACATCACCTGACATTGCTCCTTTCTCAACCCACCTCTATCTGTACGTCCGCCTTTAGTGCTCCAATGCTTTCAGAGCCAATTTTCCAACCTCCATATCCTTCAGCTTTTTAAAAAATTCATTTGTGGGAAATGGACATTGCTGGTTGGCCAGCATTTATTGCCCATCCCTAGTTGCCTGAGGGCAATTGCGAGTCAACCACATTGCTGTAGCTCTGGAGTTACATGTAGGCCAGACCGGGTAAGGACGGCAGATTTCCTTCCCTAAAGGCCATTAGTGAACCAGATGGGTTTTTCCAACAATCGACAATGGTTTCATGGTCATCAGTAGATTCTTAATTCCAGATATTTTTTTATTGAATTCAAATTCCACCATCTGCCGTGGCGGGATTCGAACCCGGGTCTGCAGAACATTAGCTGAGTTTCTGGATTCATAGTCCAGTGATAATACCACTAGGCCATTGCCTCCCCATTCAAACTCTGCTGGTTCTTTCTGTTCCACACCATGTCCTGTTCACCCATTGCCTCTGCCCTTTTATCATCTTCATTGTGTTGAGGTCTCTAAGCACCCACACCTCAACTGTCTTCTGCTCATAGCATGTAGTTAGGATCAATTGGTGGGATTTTCTGGCCCTTCCCACGAGTGGGATCTTCCAGCCCCGCCGGCGGGATCTTCCAGCCCCACCAAAGGCAATGCACTGTGGCGGGTTCCCCAGGATTGGCGAGCCATTCAAAAGCGTAGACATTGGTGGGACTGGAACATTCCGTCAGCGGCCAACAGCGAGCTGCCTCCTCTGCTGGAAAACCCACCACGGAGGGAGGAGCTGAGAAAGCCTGCCCGATGTGTTGGGTCAGTGACCCACCGCATGACCTGACAGGTTAACCACCTCCTGTTGCTGCGTAATCCGCTAAGTATTCCCAACTTTTTCTGTTTTTATTTTAATACTTTCAAACCCCATGTTCTGAAACACTGATTTTTTTCCCGTTTCCCATCCGGACCAGGAGATTTTGACTCTGTGTTCAGGTGCTCAGAAGTGCACTCAGAAATAATGAGTAATTACGTGTTATTGTTTGACATCAAAAGCTGGAAGTAGGAGTGAGTTTTTCATCAATCTCCGTTGCAATCTTCTGACGTCCGATACAATCAAAGCCACCAAGATATCAAAGCGATCACACCGTCAAAAATGGTCACTGGCATCAAAAGATCATTATCTCTCCCCCACACACATTCATCATCCTTTCCCCTCAGTAACTCTCACTCTCACCCTCCCTCTCCCTCAGCTCTCACTAACTCACTCTCACCTTCCCTCTCCCTCAGCTCTCACTAACTCACTCTTGCCTTCCCTCTCCCTCAGCCCTCACTAACTCACTCTCGCCTTCCCTCCACCTCAGACCTCATTCGTGCTTTCCAATCTCACCCCTTCAAACCCCATTTGTCCATTCATCTCCTCCTTCTCCCCAGGTTCTGGAATTGCAGCCCCGTAGCCTCACTCTCTGTCCCAGGCCTAGATTCCCCACACGTTGTTCTCTCCCCTCCCCCCCCCCCCCCCCCCCCCCCCCCCCCCCACCCCGAACTCTCTGCCCCAGGTCTTGCGACAGAATCATACAATCCCTACAGTGCAAAAGGAGGCCATTGGGCCCATCGAGTCTGCACCAACCACAATCCCACCAGGCCCTATCCCCATAACTCCATGCATTTACACTAGCTCGTCCTCCTGACACTACGGGGTCCTCCTGACACTACGGGGCAATTTTAGCATGGCCAATCCACCTAACCTGCACATCTTTGGATCCGTGGTTCTCCTCCCCAGTGGTGATCCCACATTCTTTCCCTGTCTTAGACCAACATTCAATCTTCCATATCCTTCCCCGTGCTCTGCCCCCTAGTGGCAGTTATACACGCAGAGGAGGCAGCACCGGGAAGACAGTCCAGCCCAGGAAGGCACTCTGTAGGCTGCACATGGCTCTGGCATCTCCCTATCATGACTGGCTAGCAATGCATGAAACCATGTGTGCGCTTGTGAGATGTGGTCATACGGTACAAGTCCTTGCTACTGAGACAATGAAGGAGTGTGTTGGGAATTGAAATGATTACTTATTTGTCATCTATTGTGCCTATACTCAGGGCAGGTTGCATTGTCCTCCATTTAAGTATGTTACGCGCAGAGGTTAATCCCCTTTACCTCACTTCATAATCTGGTCAAAGTGTTTGGGACAGTGTTAACTGTTCTGTATCAACGTTTCGAGGTTCATTAATATAAAGACCTGACACTCGCTTTAAGTGAAAAATTAACAAATTATTTTATTCAACCAAATTTGACTGAACCAGTAACAGTTTTAATTAAAGGATGGCACGACTGAAGTGCTGTTCAAATAAAGACAAGGACCATTCAGTACCAAAATAGTAATAACAGAATCTTAGTCACTCTCAAAAAAACTATATACAACCAGGTCTGATGGCTTGGAAAAGATGTGGAATTCTTCTGTAGCTGTCCGCTGTTCTGTAAGTGCTATTTTATTTGGTACTGTTCGCTAGTTAAGTGGTGAGTTCTATTCAAACATATCTGAAGGGCAGCATGGTGGCACAGTGATTAGCACTGCTACATCACAGTGCCAGGGACCAGAGTTCGATTCCCGGCTTGGGTCAGTGTCTGTGTGGAGTTTGTGCGTTCTCCTCATGTCTGCGTGGGTTTCCTCCGGGTGCTCCGGTTTCCTCCCACAGCCTGAAAGATGTGTAGGTTAGGTGGATTGGCCATGCTAAATTGCCCCTTCGTGTCAGGGGGATTAGCTAGAGTAAATGCACAGGGTTGTGGGGAGAGGGCCTGGCTAGGTTGTGGTCCGTGCAGACTCAATGGACCGAATGGCCTCCTTCTGCACGGTAGAGATTCTATGAAGCTGGCAGAGTTAAGAACTAACTGTTCCAGTTTTTTTTAATTTCAAAAATATACTTTATTCACAAAAAAAACCTCTCAAATAAGACATTTCAAATGACAGATCCAATAGTTACAAACAGTCCAATAAATGAATCATTTTTACCCTACAGTACAGTGCTTATTTACAAAACATTACATTCGTTACATTTCATTACTTAAAACTATGTACATACATCATCAGAGTTTACTCTAACTGTTCCAGTTGATTTAACTGCCTTTAGCTGTTTCAGTTGATTTTGGCTCTTGCTCTGGAGATGTTCCTCTGAGATGGCTGTTGCTCTGGCCTTTATACTTGCGATGGCCTCGCAATTTTGTCGACAATCTCAGATTGGTCTGAGATTATCAACAAAACAAATTCAAATCTGATCGGCTCTTAATAGCTGATGATCTTTTTTAAACTGATAGGCTATTAAAATGATAAAGCCTGTTACCAAAGCAACCCTGATGCTTGGTCCTCGAAACAAATGTTGCAACTAAGAGTCTGTATGTACTCTGCATCCAAGCACCAAACTCCAAACCAGCTGGTAAAGGGACCACGCACTGTTGTTCTCCTTCTTGTATTTTACATTCTTTACATCTTTACAACCTCAACTTCGCAACATCTTTCATATTGCCTCAGGTGATTTATGGTAAATTGGACAAGGAGGCTACACTTTCCTGATGCTATGATGGTTAACATTCTGGCCATAGTCTATGGCAGGGCCTTGAAGTGTGAACCTCGATGGGATCCTCACTTTTATTGCCACATTTAAAACGATGTTATTGGTTGATTGTGTGTCCAGATCTGGCTGCAGAAGATACAATAGTTTTGTGATGATATCTTTGTTAATGGCCTGCATTTTCCTTTCCCAGCTGTGGTGAATGCAGAGTCATTCTCCACCAGTGCGGGCCACAGTGTCGCTGCAACCTCTGGCAACCTCACTTGTGACAATGTCCAGATGTTACGGTGTGTGTCAGCTGGGATTTAGAAACATCCATGGCGCGCTATTATTGATGTCAGCTGACATCTGCAAATTGGTCAAATTTTGTTGATTTGATTTGATTTATTGTCACATGTATTAGTATACAGTGAAAAGTATTGTTTCTTGCGCGCTATACAGACAAAGCATACCGTTCATAGAGAAGGAAAGGAGAGAGTGCAGAATGTAGTGTTACAGTCATAGCTAGGGTGTAGAGAAAAATCAACTTAATGCGAGGTCGGTCCATTCAAAAGTCTGATGGCAGCAGGGAAGAAGCTGTTCTTTATTCGGTTGGTACGTGACCCCAGACTTTTGTATCTTTTTCCCGACGGAAGAAGGTAGAAGAGAGAATGTCCGGGGTGCGTGGGGTCCTTATTTATGCTGGCTGCTTTTCCGAGGCAGTGGGAAGTGTAGACAGAGTCAATGGATGGGAGGCTGATTTGTGTGATGGATTGGGCTATGTTCATGAACCATACCAAGCTGTGATACAATCAGAAAGAATGCTTTCTATGGCGCATCTGTAAAAGTTGGTGAGAAAAGTTCGCTAGAAATTAGTGCATTCGCTTCTGATCGTTTTTGATCTCAGTTGAAAACTTTGGGAGTGCTTAAATGATGCAAAATGATCTCAAATCAAGCTTGAGCGCTGTGTGATTTCATTTGGTGCCAAATGATGTCAGCTGATCGCGACTTGGGATGTTAAATGATTGCAACTGACTGCAGATGATGTCAAACGATGGCTGAACGATTGCTGTTGAGCACAAGTAATGCCAACATTTTCGGGCAATGGCAATGAACGAAGAGATCCCTATCACCTTGAAATTTTCACCCCCGGCCTGCCCCAGTCCTATTGAAGTGGATGGTGTTGGACAGTGTTTCTGCTTTTATGAAACTGGGTGTAAAGTGTGCGCGAAATTGGTTTGTCTTTACAAAGTGAAGTCAGTTTCAGCTAAACTCACTTGCAAAGTCGCAAACTTAATTCCATTCGTGAGCCAGCACAATTAGACACCGTAATTGAACGCAAGTGCTTTCCTTCACATTAAGTAACACTCATTGAAGTATTTAAGAGCCGTAAGCTAGCGCAGTTTAGTAATACGGCTGAAAATGGGTTTACCACAAAAAAATAAGCACTTTTAATAAGTATCCGCTCCTCCATCTGTGATTAACATGATTTTAAATCACTGAAAACGACTTATTAAAACTGTTCTGCGTCATTAAATACTTAAGTGTTGAACCCTATTCACATTCCAAGTCAATTAAATCTTTTATAACAGGTATAAATTTCTAGAACGAGCCCACAAATACCTTTGTGCCTGAAACGAGCAGTGCGAAGACTCTTGTCAGACAGAAGTTTGTCATCCTCCTCCCTTCTCTGTGAGGTTGTGGTCAGTTTTGTGGTTGACGTGTCTTTTTAGACAACATTATTTTTAAATCAGTGTTGATTATCACAGAAACTTGATTTATGCCTGGTGGAATGCAGGCTTGAAATTTCCCAATCTCCAGCAATGGATTGGCTGATTTCCACTGGCAATATTATCATTGAATCATAGAAACCGAGAGTGCAGAAGGAGGCCATTCGACCCATCGAGTCTGCCCTGACCACAGTCCCACCCAGGCCCTATCCCCATAACCCCATGCATTCACCCTAGCTAGTCCCCCTGACACTAAGGGGCAATTTAGCACGGCCAATCCACCTCACCCGCGTATCTTTGGACTGTGGGAGGAAACTGGAACACCCGGAGGAAACCCACGCAGACACGGGGATAATGTGCAAACTCCACACAGACAGTGACCCAAGCCGGGAATCGAACCCGGCTCCCTGGCGCTGTGAAGCAGCAGTGCTAACCACTGTGCCACTGTGAGTGGTAGCCCTACCCCAACATGTATTGCGGCACTCACTGAGTTGTCCAAGCATTGTCCTGGTGCACTGGCTGTTAAACGTATCCAAGCCAAATGGTGGAATATGAAATTAGACACTGATCATTTTCTTTATACTGGATTAATTCCCAGAATGAAGGATTGCTGCTTCCCATCTACTAACAACCGGTGTCTCAGCAGTCACTCTTTATATGTACTCAAGATATTGAATCAATCAATACCCTCCACTTGTTCATCCTTAACCTTAAAAGTTTATTTATTAGTCACAAGTAGGCTTACATTAACACTGCAATGAAGTTACTGTGAAAATACAATTAACATTACATTACCACTGACCAACCTTCATTCTTCAGAGATACGACCGTGTATTTAATAGCTGATTGTGGAATTTGGCTGTGAGTAAAATTGCCTGCCACCTTTGTAACTGAGTAGACTTTTCAGAAGTACTTCATAGGCTGAGAAGCAGGTCGGAATGACCAGGGAACATTACCGACCCCACATAAATGATTCATTTTGATTTGTCGAAACAGTGGCAACATGCTGCATTCTTCATGTGTGGATTCAGACTGAAGATGGGATTTCCACAGTAATCCCCGCACCCACCTCCCATGCAACAACACGCACAACTGCAACACTACATTCAGCACCCTCTCCTTTCCTTCTCCCCTATGTACTCTATGAACGGTATGCTTTGTCTGTATAGCACTGAAGAAACGATACTTTTCATTGTATCCCAATACATGTGACAATAATAAATCAAATCAAATATTAAGTTGATCTTTCTCCACACCCTAGCTATAACTGCAACACTGCATTCTGCATCCTCCACATTCCTTCTCCCCAATGTACTCTATGAATCCATAGAATTGCTACAGTGCAGAAGGAGGCCGTTTGGCCCATCGAGCCTGCACCGACAACGATCCCATCCAGGTCCTATCTCTGTAACCCCATATATTTACCCTGCTAATCCCCCGACACTAAGGGACAATTTATCATGGCCAATCCACCTCACCTGCACGTCTTTGGACTGTGGGAGGAAACCCATGCAGACACGGGGAGAATGTGCAGACTCCACACAGACAGAGAACCACTGTGCCACCATGCCGTCCTGAACATTGTGCTTTGTCTGTATAGTGTGCAAGAAACAATACTTTTCACTGTATCCCAATACATGTGACAATAATAAATCAAATCAAAAATGATGGGAAGGACCTTTTGCCCAACTGTCTAACTCCACATGACTGCAGCATATCTTATGATTGGGTGAGAGATGGGTAATCACCCTTGAGGATTCTAACAACCACCGCTATATTCAGTAAGGCTTCTTCCCCTCGTAATAAGAGGCGGGACCAGTGAGGCCCATGTCCCTTCATGAGCCCTTTGCCTGCTGTTGCCAAAAACACTTCAGTGTGGATGCCCTGTCGCCTAGTAACCTTGGATGCCTGTTAGTGACAGGCATTAACAGCACTCAAAATCACGGTGATACTTGAAAGGAAATGTGTCAGCTTGTCATTGACGCCTCAGTGAAGTTACTGGCTGTAACTTGGTGGCCGTGTCCACAAGAGCTGACACCAACCCGTTGGGACAGATAGGCTGTGACCTGGTGTAAGGATCACTACCCAAATTTCCATTCCATCTGCTGCAGTGGTAACAAAGTCCTATGGCCAAGTCTTTAAGACAGAGATAGATAGGTTCTTGATTAATAAGGGGATCAGGGGTTATGGGGAAAAGGCAGGAGAATGGGGATGAGAAAATTATCAGCCATGATTGAATAGCGGAGCAGACTCGATGGGCCGAGTGGCCTAATTCTGCTCCTATACCTTATGGCCTTATGGTCTTGTTGGTCATGGCTGTACCCAAACATCATCATACAACTACTTATCCGTACAGACACTTTTCCAAGTGGTTCTTGGATAACCCTCAAATAAGACCCTTGGCTGTTTGTTTTCTCTTGGTGTCCCCCTTGCTTGGCCCCCTTGGGGCAGCATGTGGCACAATGGTTAGCACTGTTAAAGTTTTTTAAAAGTTTATTTATTAGTCGCAAGTAAGCCTTACATTAACACTGCAATGAAGTTACTGTGAAATTCCCCTAATTGCCACAGTCCGATGCCTGTTCGGATCAATGCACCTAACCAGCACGTCTTTCAGAGTGTGGGAAGAAACCCGAGGAAACCCACGCAGACACGGGGAGAACATGCAGACTCCACACAGTCACCCGAGGCCAGAATTGAACCCAGGATCCTGGTGCTGTGAGGCAGCACAGTGGTTAGCACGGCTGCCTCACAGCGCCAGGGTCCCAGGTTCAATTCCGGCCTTGGGTGACTGTCTGTGTGGAGTTTGCACATTCTCCCTGTGTCTGCGTGGGTTTCCTCCCACAGTTCAGAGATACAGTAAGAAGTCTCACAACACCAGTTTAAAGTCCCAACGGCATTATTTGGAATCACAAGCTTTCGGAGTGCTGCTCCTTCATCAGATGAGTGGAGAGGTAGGTTTCACAAACACGGCATATATAGACAAAGACCAAAGATATGCAGGTTAGGTGGATTGGCCAGGTGAAATTGCCCTTTGGTGCCCAAAGATGTGTAGGTTAGATGGATTAATCATGGGAAATATGTGAAGTTGCAGGAATAGGGTGGAGGGGAAGTGGGGCTGGGTAAGATACACTGTCAGAATCAATGGGCTGAATGGCCTCCTTGGCACTGTAGGGATTCTATGATTCCCTTCAGCATTGAGCACAGCTGTAGTCCCGCGAATGTTCCATTTAAGAAGACCAAACTCCACCAGCCAAATATGCAATCTCTCTTGTCCTAGTGACGCAGTTCTATTCTGGTCACTGTAGTTGCCAGGTAAGCTGTCAAGGATCTCTTTAACTGGAATTCTGAAATGATTTCCTGTTTTAATTGCATTCTAAATTCTAATGGGTGGAAAGTAAGTCTTCTCTGCTCCCAGAGCAGAGGCAATCTACACCATCATTCTGTTTCACGTTGGCACCAGCCCATCAAATTAGTGCTTCTGTCTACACATAAGCCTGGTGTCATTACCCACTGTTTCGGGATGTTCCCATGTGTGTTTTCTCGGAAAAGGCTTCCTGTGGGGATGAAAGCAAAATCTGTACAGGAACAAAATTAGTTGTGGAATATTCGCTTTGTTTAGCGCCACTTGTGTGATTGAGGTGATGGAAGTGTCTCTGTACCTGGGAGTCATCTTACTCCCAAGTTCCATCTTGGTTATTTTGTTGAATTGAAAGTTTTGTGCGTTTTAATTTTAGGTTAGATGGTGTGAGTTCAAAATGGCACCATTCTATCACTGGCTCAGTGATGGAGGGAGGATAACCTTGTGCCACCAATGCCATAAGAGATAGGAGCAGAATTAGGCCACTCGGCCCATCGAGTCTGCTCTGCCATTCAACCATGGCTGATATTTTTCTCATCCCCATTCTCCTACCTTTTCCCCATAACCCCTGATCCCCTTATCATTCAAGAATCTATCTATCTCTGTCTTAAAGACGTTCAATGACCTGGCCTCCACAGCCTTCTGCGGCAAAGAGTTCCACAGATTCACCACTCTCTGAACAAAGAACAAAGAAAGTTACAGCGCAGGAACAGGCCCTTCGGCCCTCCAAACCTGCACCGACCATGCTACCCAACTTAACTAAAACCCCCTACCCCTCCGGGGACCATATCCCTCTATTCCCATCCTATTCATGTATTTGTCAAGACAATTTGTCATGTACTTGTATTTGTTAACCTTAAAAGTCACTATTGTATCTGTTCCACTACCTCCACTGGCAACGGGTTCCAGGCACCCTCTGTGTAAAATATCTGCCTCGTACATCTCCTTTAAACTTGCCCCTCGCACCTTGAAACCATGCCCCCTAGTAATTGACTCTTCCACCCTGGGAAAAAGCTTCTGGCTGAAGAAATTCCTCCGCATCTCTGTTTTAAAGGATTTTCCCTTTAGCCTGAGGTTGTGCCCTCTGGTTCTAATTTTTCCTACTAGTGGAAACATCCTCTCCACTTCCACTCTATCCAGGCCTCGCAGTATCCTGTAAGTTTCAATAAGATCCCCCCTCATCCTTCTAAACTCCAATGAGTACAGACCCAGAATCCTCAACCGCTCCTCATACGACAAGCTCTTCATTCCAGGGATCATTCTTGTGAACCTCCTCTGGACCCTTTCCAAGGCCAACACATCCATCCTTGGGTATGGGGCCCAAAACTGCTCACAATGCTCCAAATGGGGTCTGACCAGAGCCTTATACAGCCTCAGAAGTACATCCCTGCTCTTGTATTCTAGCCCTCTCGACATGAATGCTAACGTTGCATTTGCCTTCCTAACTGCCGACTGAACCTGCACGTTAACCTTAAGAGAATCTTGAACAAGGACTCCCAAGTCCCTTTGTGTTTCTGATTTCCTTAGCATTTCGCCATTTAGAAAATAGTCTATGCCTCCATTCCTCCTTCCAAAGTGCATAACCTCACACTTTTCCACATTGTATTCCATCTGCCACTTTTTGCCTATTCGCTAAATCTGTCCAAGTCCTTCTGCAGCCCCCCGCTTCCTCAATACTACCTGTCCCTCTACATATCTTTGTATCATCTGCAAACTTAGCAACAGTGCCTTCCTCCAAATCGTTAATGTATATTGTGTCAAGTTATGGTCCCAGCACTGACCCCTGAGGCACACCACTAGTCACCGGCTGCCCTCCTGAAAAAGACCCATTTATCCCCACTCTCTGACTTCTGCCAGTCAGCCAATCCTCTATCCATGCCAGCATCTTACCCTTAACACCATGGGCTCTTAACTTCTTTAACAGTCTCCTATGCGGCACCTTGTCAAAGGCCTTTTAGAAATCTAAATAAATCACGTCCACTGGTTCTCTTTTATCTAACTTCCTTGTTACCTCCTCAAAGAACTCTAACAAATTTGTCAGACATGACCTTCCCTTGACAAGGCCGTGCTGACTCAGTCCACTTTATCATGCACTGCCAAGTACTTTGCGATCTCATCTTTAATAATGGACTATAGTATGGATTGTGTAATATACTATAGTATAGTATACCATAGTATGGGTCGTAATGGAATCAATTATTTGGAGGTTCATTGGTGGGGTGGGGGGGGGGGGGCGGTGGAGGTGAGGAGGACGACACCAGGGGATGATTGACAGCTGATCCAAGAGAGACACCTTCCCCAGCTAGGCTATGCCCCAGGAACTCCTGCGAGATCTGTTTGGACCAATCTCCTATTTATGGTTTTCACAGTGTCCCTGAGCAACTGCAAGCTCACTGAAGGCAGAGGGTGTGTGTCAGGTGTCGCTGCTCCAGGGAGAAGCGTTCAATGAGGGGGTTGGTGAGAAACAGCTCTCTACCCCTGTAGGGGCGGCACATTGGCACAGTGGTTAGCGCGACTGCCTCACAGCACCAGGGACCCAAATTCAATTCCAGCCTTCGAAGGAGGAATGGAGGCATAGACTATTTTCTAAATGGTGAAATGCTTCGGAAATCAGAAACACAAAGGGACTTGGGAGTCCTGGTTCAAGATTCTCTTGAGGTTAACGTGCAGGTTCAGTCGGCAGTTAGGAAGGCAAATGCAATGTTAGCATTCATGTCGAGAGGGCGAGAATACAAGAGCAGGAATGAACTTCTGAGGCTGTATAAGGCTCTGGTCAGACCGCATTTGGAGTACTGTGAGCAGTTTTGGGCTCCATATCTAAGGAAGGATGTGCTGGCCTTGGAAAGGGTCCAGAGCAGGTTCACAAGAATGATCCCTGGAATGAAGAGCTTGTCATATGAGGAACGGTTGAGGGCTCTGGGTCTGTACTCGGAGTTTAGAAGGATGAAGAGGGATCTTATTGAAACTTACAGGATACTGCGAGGCCTGGATAGAGTGGACGTGGAGAGGATGTTTCCACTAGTAGGAAAAACTAGAACCAGAGGGCGCAACCTCAGGCTGAAGGGACAATCCTTTAAAACAGAGATGAGGAGGAATTTCTTCAGCCAGAGAGTGGTGAATCTGTGGAACTCTTTGCCATAGAAGGCTGTGGAGGCCAGGTCATTGAGTGTCTTTAAGACAGAGATAGATAGGTTCTTGATTAATAAGGGGATCAGGGGTTATGGGGAAAAGGCAGGAGAATGGGGATGAGAAACAGATCAGCCATGATTGAATGGCGGAGCAGACTCGATGGGCCGAGTGGCCTAATTCTGCTCCTATGTCTTATGGGGTTTCTGATTGGGCACCCTCAGAAGAGCATAAGAAATTTGCAGGCACAAGAATTTGTGGTACTTATTTTTGCGATTGTGTAACCTTGAGTTTCACCCTTTGGAGTTGCATTCTGGATATTAATTTTGAATTGAAGTATACATCTCACTGAAAAACATGTTGCGATGCTCCATTTAATTAATTAATAACAATTGTTCTGTGGAAAAAGCTGTGATAGATTTGAATGCAACACCCGCCTTCATATCAATTCAGCCTCTAAATTAAGGGAGAGAGATAAAAAGCATGTATAAAGTTAGCGAGAGATTTGTTGGGAGATGGGAAATGACATTTCCAGCTTCCTGTGTCATTTGCATTCCATTCAATCCTGGTTCGTTTCTAATTTGGATTTATTTGCACGAACAGAGGTGCGAATAATCATCCATTTAGGGCCATATAAAAGCACAACCTTTTTCAAACAGAGTGCTACGGATAATTAACATTTCCAGTACGATTTGCGATAAATCACTTTGACAACCACACAGTTCAAATGGACTTGTGTATTCTTAATTATCCAGGCGTTCCGAGGGATGTTTGTTTGATTGTCTGGAAAAGGGGGGGGGAGGAAGTGAAGGCTTTTGATGCACCGAATAACAACTCTGTGCAGCAGACAGAGAATTAATTAATTGATGTACCGTGAATGTGATGCACTAATAACATCACATAGCTGGTAGGTAGCAATTAAGAATGAAGCTCACCAACAAAGAGGTTGAAAGCTTTTTTTTTGTTGTCAAAGTGAAGGAGAATCTGATATGAATTGAATTCATTCTGAACATGGATGCCTGAAATCCCGATTCGATCAAACCCCAGCCTTGACAACCTTGGAAAGAGCGCCAGTGAGTGAACGCAATGCACCAATGGCGCCATTTGGGATGAACATTTGGTGGAATTTGGGCGGCATATTTAGCACCGCTCCCTCTCAGCACCGAGGATTCGGGTTTGATTCTGGCCTCGGGTGACTGTCTACGCGGTGTTTGCACATTCTCGCCGTGTCTGCGTGGGTTTCCTCCCACACTCCAAAGATGTGCAGGTTCGGTGGATTGGCCATAGTAAATTGACAGATGGCATCTTTCATACAGGAAGAAGTAACATCTAAAACAGCACGGTGGCACAGTGGTTAGCACTGCTGCCTCACAGCGCCAGGGATCTGGGTTTGATTCCAGCCTGTCTGTCTGGAGTTTGCACATTCTCCCCGGGTGCTCCGCTTTCTTCCTATTGTCCAAAGATGTGTGGGTTAGGTGTGGTAAATTGCCCCTTAGTGTCCCTAGATGTGCAGATTAGGGGATTAACGGGGTAAATGCGTGGGGTTATGGGGATAGGGTGGGATACTCTGTTGGAGAGTTGGTGCAGATTCGATGGGCCGAATGACCACCTCCTGGAGGGATTCTATGAATGCTTCTACTCTATGCACACAAGACATATTGCTCGTACGGTGAACGCAATGGGGAAAGAACAAATAAGTTGGGATAGCATCAAGGCAAATCATGAGTATTGTGGCACAGTGGTGAGCATTGCTGCCTCACAGCGCCAGGGACCCGGGTCGATTCCCGGCTTGGGTGACTGCCCGGAGTTTGCATGTTCTCCCTGTGTCTGCGTGGGTTTCCTCCGGGTGCTCCGGTTTCCTCCCACAGCCCGAAAGCCGTGCTGGTTAGGTGCATTGGCCATGCTAAATTCTCCTTCAGTGTACCCGAACAGGCGCCAGAGTTTGGCGACTACGGGATTTTCACAGTAACTTCATTGCAGTGTTAATGTAAGCCTACTTGAGACACTAATAAATAAACTATAAAAGCGGTAGCAAAACAGAACGAATTCCCCGGTATTGGCTGAAACTTTTGTTTCCCCTAACAGCAAATAGAATGTACGCACCATTAATCACTTGTTCTGGAACACTTCATTGTAGTGTTAATGTAAGCCTACCTGTGGCACTAATAAAAAAAAAGAAGTATTCCTTTGTGACTGGAAGAAAGCTGGGCCCTTAGAGAATCATGGCAGACTCTTTGTTCTTCACCATTGGTTTGGCATGGTTCTGTATCTTGATGCTGCCCCAGTTCATTTGTTGCTTCTTCATTGTGTTCATCTCATTAGCGATGTGCAGACTTGTGTTCGCGGTGCAGTCGTTTGAACTCGTTACTTTATTGCCTGTTCCGAGACCCACGATCAAAAGCAACGCATCTTGTTTCAGGTTGTTTGTTACTTGTGACGGGGGGAAAAAAAAACTTTCATCTGTTTGTTGGTGATCATCGTATATAATTGCCATCTCGTAGCCGTGTGTCGCTACTGGTTTAAGGCAGTACGCCAATTAATTATTTCTGTCTCGTGCACAGGGTTATTATTGTTCACTGCGTCAAAACCTTTTCTTTATCTCTTTAGATTGTTCAGGCAGATAATCAGACATATACTTCCAGGAACTCCCAGGTGGGAAGCATGTGCTTTAAGCTGCACTTTGGGAGAATTGGAGAATTGCAAAAATTAATGTCATTTACCAGCTGACATAAAACAAATTTGGGTAAGATAAATGCCGATTCCTTCTCCCAGTTGGTGTCTCCCTCCTGGAGAACGTTTGATAAGCTCCTCTGAAGCAGTTGCGGACTTCTAACTTCGGGGGACTGGAATTTCTGCTTCCTTCCTTCCCTCCTGCGCACTTACTCGGGTCCAAGGTTGTTGGAGGATTCCCAACGTGTTGCCAGCTTGTCTAGGCCTATGAGTGCCACAATTTAGTTGACCGTCTTAGGGTCTGTTCTCTTCTTAGAATAGACATAGGCACAACTGGTCAGAAGTAGAATCTCTTTTATTGATTAGCAGGACAGAAACGGAAGAGACTGATTTACTGGAGTAAGAAGAGAGAGAGAAGTGAGAGAGAGGGGGCCCAGAAAGCTGGTTCCGATACAGACTTGAACTTGGACAGGATTCAACTCAACTGAATACATGTAGCAGTATACAACCAAGCCGACACTATAGTTAAGAAAGCCCACCAACGCCTCTACTTTCTCAGAAGACTAAGGAAATTTGGCATGTCAGCTACGACTCTCACCAACTTTTACAAATGCATCATAGAAAGCGTTCTTTCTGGTTGTATCACAGCTTGGTGTGGCTCCTGCTCTGACCAAGACCGCAAGAAACTACAAAAAGTCATGAATGTAGCCCAATCCATCACGAAAACCAACCTCCCATCCATTGACTCTGTCTACACTTCCCGCTGCCTCGGCAAAGCAACCAGCATAATTAAGGACCCCATGAACCCTGGACATTCTCTCTTCCACCGTCTTCCATCAGGAAAAAGTTACAAAAGTCTGAAGTCACATAACAACTGACTCAAGAACAACTTCCTCCCTGCTGCTGTCAGACTTTTGAATGGATTTACCTTGCAGTAAGTTGATCTTTCTCTACACCCTAGCTGTTACTGTAACCTACATTCTGCACTCTCTCGTTTCCTTCTCTATGAATGGTATGCTTTGTGTAGCGCGCAAGAAACAATACTTTTCACTGTATGTTAATACATGTGACAATAATAAATCAAATCAAATCAAATAGCTCATTATAACTTTTTGCTTATCTGTGGTATGAAAAAGCTGGGCACACGTAGCCTTCAACTAACATAAACAATTGGCAGCTGTGACCATGAAAGCCTGTTTCTAACAAGAAACCATTCCTGCTTAGATCGCATCTTCAAATGTAGTCAATTCTAAGCTCAACCCAGAATTCCCAGCTGAGTTTTGACATGTGGTCAGGTTAGCTGCAAAGCTTAGCATAATTAGTTACATAGGCATAAATACCTTAAAATGAAGTCTTTTAACTAAAGCAAACCATACGAAGGATGCAGAGACCAGGTTCCATCCCTAATGTGGGCCTTCCCCTTAGCAGCTCCTTGCCTGAGGAATTGGAATTGAAACTGGAGATACCAGAGATCAGCAACGATCAAGTCACGCACAGTGTTTTTGAACCTTGTTTGCATTGCCGCTGATGTTCAAAGCGAGATGATCCCAGATGGGAAACTTGGAACGCCGATTCTTAACTATTTATTTTTTGCAATTTGGAAAAACTATGAGAAAACGGATGAAACCCGACGAGGAGAGGGGGTCAGTACTGTTGTAAATATTCAAATGACAAAAAATGTTTATTAAACTTTAAAACATGAAACAGTACAGAACAGCATTTACAATTAGCCGCAATCATGGTCATCCAGTCAGTATACTTGAAGCACCCTCCAATCCAAATCTATCTACTTTGCTAAACTCTGAGAATACACTTTCCCCAGAACAACGTCCTATAGGTTTTAACACTCTGCGCCAAATCCAGCAAATAATTATCACACAGGACCTGTAGCTTTCCTTTGGGGAAACTTTCTTCTAGCTTCGAGCAGAACCTCTGGGGGGGGCGTAACACAGACAGACCTTGCTTTTCTGCATCACAGCTTGAGGGTGGCTCTATGGCACAGTGGTTAGCACTGCTGCCTCACAGCATCAGGGACCCGGGTTCAATTCCCGGCTTGGGTCGCTGTCTGTGTGGAGTTTGGACATTCTCCCTGTGTCGGCGTGGGTTTCCTCTGGGTGCTCCAGTTTCCTCCCACAGTCCAAAGATGTGCAGCCAAAAGAGAAAATGCTGGAAAATCTCAGCAGGTCTGGCTGGAAGGAGAGAAAAGAGCTGACGTTTCGAGTCCAGATGACCTTTGTCAAAGCTAAAAGGCATAGAAAGTGGGAGATATTTATACTGCAAGGGGAGGGAATGAAAGATGAGTCATAGCCACAGAAACCAGGGGAAAAGACTGCCAATGGCTGTCCACAGAGAGAATAGATGGCCAAACGGTAGAGAAGCTGTAAGCTGTGACAGATGGAGATGTTGGGGGAGAGAGGGCGAAAATGGGACAGAGGTAGAATGTAGAAAAGGGTAAGGGGGGGGGAAGAAAAGGTAAGGGAAGGGGGATGAAGTAGGGGAAAGAGTGGGTGGGGGGGGCGGAAGAAAAAGACTAGAAAGAAATAAAAGGCAGAGAACAGTAAAAAAAATCAAATAAAATAGAATGAAAACAAAGGGGGCGAGGTGGGGTAGAGCGAATCATCTGAAGTTGTTGAATTTGTGCGGGTTAGGTGGATTGACCATGCTAAATTGCCCCTTAGTGTCAGAGAGATTAGCAGGGTAAATACGTGGGGTTATGGGGATAGGGCCTGGGTGGGAATGTTGTCGGTGCAGGCTCGATGGGCTGAATGGCCTCCTTCTGCACTGTAGGGATTCTATGAAAGAGAGCACGGCTTTGCAACTGGACATGGCTGTGGTTTGGGTCCCTAGACTTCTAGTCTCTACTTTGCTTAAAAGAGTATCTGCTCCACCCTGCTACGAGGCTAGTCTGCACCTCACAAGTCCCCAATGCAACTTAACCCCTATCAGTTTCCTTTTTATCCAATTTCATTTCATTCCAACTATCTGATACTTGGACCCCTGAGATGCTCTGATCTGAGGATAATCCAGCACTTGGCTTGTGTCGCCATGGGAATGGGATGGCAGCAGTTAGTTCTTGGCCCATTTCCACTTTCGGAATATCATGGAAAATTGGGTCAAAGTCGGATCATGAGACCCCGCTTGGTGGAAATAGGCATTAGGCCCCAGAAGAGCTGGCTTCCTGTTTAATTTTGCACTGAAATAGTCAACTTATTTATGTGAGTGAGGTTGAAGATCATTTTTGTTACTTTATTCGCTGTTGGGACTAATTGGTTTGCACAATATTTGGGGAATTAAAATCAAAAACTCTTGTTCAGTGCCTTCAAACGTGGTCACTTTCCAAACTGAACAAGATTTTACATTAAAGTGTTTCCTTTAGGATTTTAAATATCCAATCATCCAAATTTAAACAAAAACTGAGCTGTCCTCTACAAGGGGCGGCACAGTAGTTAGCACTGCTGTCTCACAGCGCCAGGACCAGGGTTCAATTCCGGCCTCGGGTCACTGTCTGTGGAGTTTGCACATTCTCCCCGTTCCTGCATGGGTTTCCTCCGGGTGCTCCGGTTTCCTCCCACAGCCCAAAGATGTGCAGGTTCGGTGGATTGGCCGTGCTGAATTGCCCCTTAGTGTTCAAAAATGTGCAGATTAATCGGATTGGCCATGCTAAATTGCCCCTTAGTGTCCAAAGATGTGCAGATTAGATGGATTGGCCATGCTAAATTGCCCCTTAGTGCCTAGAAATGTGCAGATTAGATGGATTGGCCATGCTAAATTGTCCCTTAGTGTCCAAAGATTTACAGGTTAGGTGGATTGGCCATGCTAAATTGCCCCTTAGTGTCCAAAGATGTGCAGGTTAGGTGGATTGGCCATGCTAAATTGCCCCTTAGTGCCCAAAGATATACAGATTAGATAGGTTGACCATGCTAAATTGCTGTTTAATGTCAAAGGTTGTGCAGGTTAGATGGATTGCTCATGGTGGAGTTACGGGGATAGGGTGGGGGAAAGGATAAGATACTCTTTCAGAGAGTTGGTGCAGACTCAATGGGCCGAATGGCCTCCTCTGCATCATTGGGATTCTATGATTGTACGAAATTGAACCAATCACACTACATTGAGCGAGTGTGAATTATTTTTTTGACCGCATCCTGAAACTCATTGCAACTTTCAATGTTCTATCAACAATAGGTTTGTACAATCTCAGCTGTAGCCATTCCGTTCTGAACTGTTACCGAATGTGTGCAATGAATGAGTGCAAAGCTTCCAATCAACACGAGACAATAATAGTTATCACAGCAGTGTTGGTCTGCACAGATTTCTCTGAAGTTCCTCACAGGAACTCGAGGAAGTGTTAACTCATTTAAAATAAGCGGGTTAGTGCTTCCATTGACTCAGTCATGTTGGATAAAGCTGCTGTGTTTAAGCTTATTTGATAAAAGTTTGCTATTTGTGTTGAAGATGAAGCATGGGATTACCTTTTTTAACTCTGTCGTCATACTGGAAAGTAAAAAAAATGCTTTAGAGTCACAGAGGTTTACAGCATGGAAACAGGCCCTTTGGCCCAACTTGTCCATGCCACTTTTTTTTTTAACCACTAAGCTAATCCCAATTGCCTGCGTTTGGCCCATATCCCTCTATACCCATCGTACCCATGTAACTGTCTAAATGCTTTTTAAAAGCCAAAATTGTACCCGCCTCTTCTCCTACCTCTGGCAGCTTGTTCCAGGCACTCACCAGCCTGTGTTGAAAAAATTGCCCCTCTGGACCCTTTTGTCTCTCTCCCCTCTCACCTTAAACCTATGCCCTTTAGTTTTAGGCTCCCCTACCTTTGGGAAAAGATGTTGACTACCTTATCTATGTCCCTCATTATTTTAAAAGATCACTCCTAAGCCTTCTACGCTCCAGAGAAAAAAGTCCCAGTCTATCCAGCCTCTCCTTGTAACTCAAACCATCAAGTCCTAGTGGCATCCTAGTAAATCTTTTCTACACTCTTTCTAGTTTAATAATATCCTTTCTATAATAGGGTGACCAGAACTGTACACAGTATTCCAAGTGTGGCCTTACCAATGTCTTGTACAACTTCAACAAGACGTCCCAACTCCTCTATTCAATGTTTTGACTAATGAAACCAAGCATGCCGAATGCTGCCTTCACCACTCTGTCCACCAGTGACTCCACTTTCAAGGAGCTATGAAGCGGTACCCCTAGATCTCTTTGGGCAGAGAATTTGTGTTGCTGTTTGAGTTGGCTCAGAGTTAAGTTGGTTTATCCAAGTCTGATGTCCAGGTGATGAGGTATTCAGATTTTGCGGGATTTGCTGAAGTTTAAAGTCTATCTATTACTTAGAATCATAGAAACCCTACAGTGCAGAAGGAGGCCATTCAGCCCATCAAGTCTGCACCGACCACAATCCCACCCAGGCCCTACCCCCACATATTTACCCGCTAATCCCTCTAACCTACGCATCTTAGGACTCTAAGGGGCAATTTTTAACCTGGCCAATCAACCTAACCCGCACATCTTTGGACTGTGGGAGGAAACCGGAGCACCCGGAGGAAACCCACGCAGACACGAGGAGAATGTGCAAACTCCACACAGACAGTGACCCGAGCCGGGAATCGAACCCGGGACCCTGGAGCTGTGAAGCAGCAGTGCTAACCACTGTGCTACCGTGCCGCCCCTTACTGTCACAAGCTTCAGTATTGTGCATACATTTGCTTCACGTGTACGGCTGTTCAAGAGGTCACAGGTATAGGTTGAGAGGCGGTAGGTTTAAAACTGAGACGAGGAGGAACTACTTCTCGCAGAGGGTGGTGAATCTGTGGAACTCGCTGCTCCCATCGCGCGGTGGAGTCTGAATCGTTGAATGGTTTCAAGAAGGAGATAGATATATTTCTGATTTTTTTTTTAAAAAGGGGGAAGAGGGATATGGGGACCAGGTGGGGAGGTGGATTTGAGACCAGGCAGAGATCAGCCATGATCTGATTGAATGGCGGAGCCCAGGCTCGAACAGCCGACTTCTGCTCCTAATTCCCATGTTCCGATCCTCAGGTTATTCTTCTGTAACGATTCTTCCTTTTCCATACGGCAGTTATTCAAAGATTTCAAAATAATTGAGCAATTAGAAGCCTGTCATTTGCTTCAGCAGTTGTGGAACCACCACATCCTAACTGAATCTTTTAGAAGGAAATGTGATGCGTTGCGATCTATTTGGAGTGTGTGTCTATCTTGTCTGTATTGCTGAATGTGTAATCCAGCACCCACAGGACAGCTTGCAGTATCATATCAGGCTTTTGTGTCCTGGTTAATGATGTCCCCATTCAGCTCGAGTGTCTACTACCCTGCTAACTTCAAATAATTTCTGCAGTTAACCATGTTCTACTTCAGTTTGACCTATGATTTGATTTATTATTGTCACATGTATTAGTACACAGTGAAAAGTATTGTTTCTTGCGCACTATACAGACAAAGCATACCGTTCATAGCGAAGGAAAGGGGAGGGTGCAGAATGTAGTGTTACAGTCATAGCTAGGGTGTAGAGAAAGATCAACTTAATGCAAGGTAAGTCCATTCAAAAGTCTGATGGCAGCAGGGAAGAAGCTGTTCTTGAGTCGGTTGGTACGTGACCCCAGACCTTTGTATCTTTTTCCCGCTGGAAGAAGGTGGAAGAGAGGATGTCCATGGTGCGTGGGGTCCTTGATTGTGCTGGCTGCTTTGCCAAGGCAGTGGGAAGTGTAGACAGAGTCAATGGGTGGGAGGCTGGTTTGTGTGATGGACTGGGCTTCGTTCATGACCCTTTGTAGTTTCTTGCGGTCTTGGGCAGAGCAGGAGTTGTTTTGTAACGCAACAGGCAACGCCAATGCTGAATAAACGGTTGATTCCTTGCATGACCATCAGTTAAGGTTTGCAACCTGTAATTGGCAATAAATATTTGATCGCCAAATGCAAAAATCTAGAATTTTAATTGATTTTACCTCCAGTATGGCCACCAGAATGGATCTGTTGGTGTGTAGCGTCTGCAGACTCATCATTTACAGACTGGGCGGCATGCTGGCACAGTGGTCAGCACTGCTGCCTCACAGCGCCAGGGATCTGGGATCAACTCCCGGCTTAGATCACTATCTGTGCGGAGTCTGCATGTTCTCCCCGTGTCTGTGCGGGTTACCTCCGGGCGCTCCGGTTTCCTCCCACAGTCCGAAAGATGTGCAGGTTAGCTGCAGTGGCCGTGTTAAATTCTCCCTCCATGTACCTGAACGGGCACCGGTGTGTGGTGCCTTAGTCTTCTGAGAAAGTAGAGGCGTTAGTGGGCTTCCTGCTGGGACGGCGAGTGTGTGTGTTAATGTAGAGTGAAGATTAAATGAGACTCAGTGACGCTTCCCCTCTGCACTCATATCTAAACAGCTGCTGAGCGAGGCAACCAGGGGGATGTCAGCAATCAGCACAGTTCCCAACCGGCAGCAAGGAAACGGAAACCTCACACGACCTGCTACTTCCCACAGACAGGAAGCACTGCCTCTGACGACAGTAGATGGCACATCAGTCATTGTCTTTTCTCTTCATTCTTTCATGGGATGTGGGCATCGCTGGGTGAGATCAGCATTTGTTGCCCATCCTTGGGTTGCCCTTGAACTGAGTGGCTTGCTCCGCCATGTTAGAAGGCAGCTGAAGGCCGACCGCATTGCTGTGGCTCTGGAGTCGCACGTAGACTAGATAAGGATGGCAGATTGCCTTCTCTCAAAAGGCATTAGTGAACCATTACTGAGACTAGCTTTATAATTCCAGATTTATTAATTTCACTTCCACCAGCTGCCACAGTGGGATTCAAACCCATGTCCCCAGGGCCTCTGGATTATGAGTCCAGTGACATTCCCAGTACGCCACCGGTAATCATGCTACATTGGTACTGAGAGCTGACTGACTTTCTCACATGAAGCACAACGACGCTGACACAATAAAGACTAGGGGACAATCAGAGGCAAAAGTCCTGATTAAATCCCTTACTCCTTTTTAAACAGCAGCCATTTAGGAGGATGGGAGATGTTATATTCGATGAGTTTGACCTTGGGCCTGCTTTGCTCATTAATCATGGAGCACATTTCACAGTGCCACTTGGTTCCAGAGTGCTTTTTGGCTCTTCCCACCAAAGCAGACAGAGCTCCCAGGCCACATGCAGTGTTATTTGGCAGCAACCTATATCTATCCTGATGAATGAGAAGCTTGCTCCTCTCAGATATTTTTAGCCAGGTTTGTTCTCCCCTGTTGCCGCTCTGTGACATCTGCTCTCCTTCACCCTGCATGGTGGGCAAGCAGATTGCAAATTCCTCTGTGACTTCCGATAGCCACATGTCTCTCCCTAGCCAAGAAACAGCAGCAATTCCAGAAGGTTATGCTTCTGGGCTATTGTGACTCACAGCAATGCCGCACTCCATCAACTCCACCAGTCAACGCACACAATACTCTGAGGACTGTCTGAACTGTGCCCAATCCTTCAACCATAGATTTTGATTTGATTTTATGATTGTCACATGTATTATTATACAGTGAAAAGTACTGTTCCTTGCGCCCAAAAGAGAAAACGCTGGAAAATCTCAGCAGGTCTGGCAGCATCTGTAAGGAGAGAAAAGAACTGACGTTTCGAGTCCAGATGACTCTTTGTCAAAGCTAAAAGGCATAGAAAGTGGGAGATATTTATACTGCAGGGGGAGGGAATGAAAAATGAGTCATCGCCATAGAAACCAGAGGAAAATGTTTCTTGCGCGTTATACAGAGAAAGCATACTGTTTGTGGAGAAGGAAAGGAGAGGGTGCAGAATATAGTGTTACAGTCATAGCTAGGGTGTAGAGAAAGATCAACTTAATATGAGGAAGGTCCATTCAAAAGTCTGACGGCAACAGGGAAGAATCTGTTCTTGAGTCGGTTGGTACATGACCCCAGACTTTTGTATCTTTTTCCCGCTGGAAGAAGGTGGAAGAGAGGATGTCCATGGTGCGTGGGGTCCTTGATTGTGCTGGCTGCTTTGCCGAGGCAGTGGGAAGTGTAGACAGAGTCAATGGATGGGAGGCAGGTTTGTGTGATGGATTGGGCTACATTCACGATCTTTTGTAGTTCCTTGCAGTCTTGGGCAGAGCAGGAGCCATACCAAGCTGTGATACAACCAGAAAGAATGCTTTCTATGGTGTACCACTTCAGGTTCAATTCTAATACTTCCATTCGCTGACCTTTATAAAGTATGCTAGCAATGGAACACAGCAACACATAGACTAAGGGGAAGCGGTGGTATAGTGGTACTGTCACTGAACTAGTAATCCAGAGACCCAGAGGTAACACTGTGAGGAACCGGATTCAAATCCCACCATGGCAGATGTTGAAATTTGTATTCAGTATATATCCGGAATTAAAAGATGACCAAGAAACCATTGGCGATGGAAGTCTGGTTCATTAATGTCCAGACCCACAGCAGTGTGGTTGACTCTCAAATGCCCTTTGAAATGGAGGGCAATTGGGGATGGGCAATAAATGCAGGGCTTTGCATCCAAACTCAGCACAGTCAGTGACCCAAGGCCAGAATTGAACCCGGGTCTCTGGCGCTGCGAGGCAACAGTGCTAACCACTGTGCCACCCTGTCACCCTTGTAGGTATTTCTTTATCCCAGCCCCTCTGCTCACCACCCTCCGCTCACCACCTTCCCCTTCACTCCGTCAACAGGGAAGAGGTAGCCCTTCAGATGAAGGAGATAAAAAGGAATTGAAGGGTGGTCGGGTTGCTGGCAAAATCATGGAATCCCTACAGTGCAGGAGGAGGCCATTCAGCCCATCGAGCCTGCACCAACAACGATCACACCCAGGCCCTCTCCCCGTAACTCCACGTATTTGCCTTGTTAATCCCTCTGATACTAAGGGGCAATTTAGCATGGCCAATCCACCTAACCTGCACATCTTTGGACTGTGGGAAGAAACCAGAGCACCCGGAGGAAACCCACGCAGACACGGGGAGAACGTGCAGACTCCACACAGACAGTGACCCGAGCCGGGAATTGAACCTGGGTCCCTGGCGCTGAGAGGCGGCAGTGCTAACCCACTGTGCTGCCCAAGCTCATCCGAATAAGCGGCATTGTGAGA
This sequence comes from Mustelus asterias, assembly GCF_964213995.1. Taxonomy (NCBI): domain Eukaryota; kingdom Metazoa; phylum Chordata; class Chondrichthyes; order Carcharhiniformes; family Triakidae; genus Mustelus; species Mustelus asterias. The sequence goes on along the minus strand of NC_135818.1, from coordinate 8,783,811 downwards.
GCCAGGAATAGTGTTCAGTGAAATGTTAGAGCAAGTCACCAGTACAACATTGCCGAAAGCTCGGAGAGCTCGCTGTTTTTGGGTATCTCAGTCATTGAAACTCCTCCATTGAGGTGATATTGATCTTTTAAGTGAAGAGTCTGTACTTGCAATCCTTTATATTTCCTTAGGTAGGTGGGAGCTGCTTCCCTGTGCCTTTTGTGTAGGAAACAACAGTGTCTATTATCACAGTAGGAGCAAATTGAACCTGGAACTACAGCTCTTAAATGAAAAACTGCCTTCAATTGAACCGACTGTGATGAAAATTGTTCACCGTGCCACTGTGTGAGAAGAGATACTCTTCTGCTGTTTCCTCACGGTGAATTAATCACTTCACGGTGGAATTATTGAAACTAAGGCCGGAATTTTACCGCCACGCCCGTCCCGGAATCAGAGCACGCGCGGCTCACAAAACGGAATTCTCCCTCGGCCTCGGGTGGGATTTTACGGGCCTCGCCCGGGCGAGATTATAAAATCTGGGTCTGAATCTTTGCGCTCCTTCTGTCTGGATGCCAGCGCTGTGTCTCGGTTGAGGTTGGGCCTTTGAAACGTCCACTGGAAATCTCCATTCTCGCCGCTGTTAGTGAGTGGAGTTTTGGCTGGAAAATTCTCCATTCTCGGTTGCAGCGGGAGGCGGGCATGGACGTCATCGGAGAATCCCACCCGTTGGCTTTTCTTTTGTGGGCATCGCTGGCAAGGTCAACAATTTGTTGCCCGTCCCTCTTTACCCCTGAACTGAGTGGCTTGCGAAGCCATTTCAGAGGACAGTTGAGAGCCAACCACATTGCTCTGGGCCTGGAGTCATGCGTAGGCCAGACCACCACCACCTGGAAGTTCCCCTCCAAGCCACTCAACATCCTGACTTAGAATCCCACAGGGTAGAAGGAGGCCATTCGTCCCAACGAGTCTGCACCGACCACAATCCCAGCCAGGCCCTATCCCCATAACCCCATGCAGTTACCCTAGCTAGTCCCCCCTGACACTAAGGAGCAATTTAGCATGGCCAATCCATCTAACCTATACATCTTTGGAGTGTGGGAGGAAACCGGGGCACCCGGAGGAAACCCACGCAGACACGGGGAGGACGTGCAAACTCCACACAGACAGTGACCCAAACCGGGAATCGAACCCGGGTCCCTGGTGCTGTGAGGCAGCAGTGCGAACCACTGCTACCGTGCCTCCCCCAAATATATATTTCTGAATTATATCGGCCGTTCCTCCACTATCGCTGGCTCAGAACCCTGGAAATCTCCCCCTCACTGCACTGCAGCTGTACTTACACCTGCAGCGATTCAAGAAGGCAGCTCACCACCACCTTCTCAAGGGCAACTAGGGACGGGGAATAAATGCTGACCAGCCAGGGATGCCCACATCCAGTAAATGAATAAAAAGAGATGGTATATTTCCTTCCCTAAAGGGATGTTGGTGAGCCAGATGGGTTTTTACAACAATCAATGACCATTTTCATGGCGTTACTGTGAGATTAGCTTTAGATTCCAAGTTCAAATTCCACCAGTTGTCATGCTTCAATTGGAACCCTACACACGCCCATCCACTTACCCACACACACATATACCCATACACCTACACACACACACACCTATACACCTACCCACACAAACACACACACACACACGCACACCTATACACCTACGCACACAAACACACGTACACGCACACACACCTACACATCCATACACCTACCCACACAAACATGCATACACACACACACACACCTACACACACACCTACACACACACACACCTACACACACACACACATCTACACACACACCTACATGTGTGCACGCACGCACGCGCGCGCACACACACACAGAGACATGCACACACACCCCTACACACACACATTCCCCTACACACACACACACACACACTACCTACACATTCCTACACACACACCCCTACACCCACACCCCTACACACACACACAACACACACACTCACTCACTCGCACACACCCCTACACACACACACTCCCCTACACACACACACACACACACAGCCCTACACACACACAGCCCTACACACACACACACACACACCCCTACACACACACAGCCCTACACACACACACACACACACAGCCCTACACACACACAGCCCTACACACACACACACACACACCCCTACACACGCACCCCACCCCCCACACACACACACCCCCCTGTGCGCACGCACACACGCTACACACCCCTCCGCGCGTGCGCACACATACACACATACCTCCACCCTCAGATGGGGTATGGAGGGATTGCTGCTACACGAGGTGGCTGTTAGGGAGGTTGCCATGTTTTGCCATGATGCCTGAGGGTCCTTGCCAGAGGAGAGTACCACAGAACGCCAATCAGGGAATGGTGGCCAGGGTCAGCGCTGTGTACATTATCCATATGGCCTGGGCACTCATGTAGAGAGACTTGGCATTTCTGAAGGAAGTTGCCAATATAAGACTATGCAACACAAGGCAGATTGCCCCCTTTGTAAAAGCCTCAGAATGTTGTCTGTCGGATCGCTGGACAGTTACTGCTGACCCGTGCCAAGCCCCAGGCAACCTCTTATTCTGTTACCACCCACATTTAAACTGCCACAGGGCGTGCTTTGTAAGCTGCTACTTTCCAAGTGAAACTGCCAAGGTGACCCCTTCAGTCGCTGTAACACAACCTAGTGACACAATGCACCGTCAGTTACATCCATGCAAGGTGGAAAACACCACTAAATGTCGGACAAGGTGGCAAGGGAGCAGGTCTGAATCAGAGAGCCAGGAGCTGCGAAACCTTGATTGACTTCAAGGAAGCTACTTTGAAGGGAAACAGTGCAGATATTCTTAATGCTCACCTGCAAAGAACAGGCAGAGAGGGCATTTTTAAAAAATTCAGTTATGGGATGTGGGCATCACTGGCTCATGAATTTATTCCTCATTCCCAAGGGCATTTAAGAGTTAACCACATTGCTGTGGCTCTGGAATCACATTAGATAACGGTAGGGCGTTGGGGTGAGTTATAGAACAAAGAGATCTAGGGGTTCAGGTTCATAACTCCTTGAAAGTGGAGTCACAGGTGGACAGAGTGGTGAAGAGGGCATTCGGCATGCTTGGTTTCATTGGTCAGAACATTGAATGCAGGAGTTGGGACGTCTTGTTGAAGTTGTACAAGACATTGGTAAGGCTACACTTGGAATACTGTGTACAGTTCTGGTCATCCTATTATAGAAAAGATGTTATTAAACTAGAAAGAGTGCAGAAAAGATTTACTAGGATACTACCGGAACTTGATGGTTTGAGCTATAAGGAGAGGCTGGATAGACTGGGACTTTTTTCTCTGGAATGTAGGAGGCTGAGGGGTGATCTTATAGAGGTCTATAAAATAATGAGGGGCACAGATCAGCTAGATAGTCAATATCTTTCCCCAAAGGTAGGGGGTCTAAAACTAGAGGGCATAGGTTTAAGGTGAGAGGGGAGAGATACAAAAGGTTCAGATGGGCAATTTTTTCACACACAGGGTGGTGATTCCCTGAAACAGGCTGCCAGAGGTAGTAGTAGTGGGGGATATTTTCCCAATTGGGACTAACTTAGAATTGAACCTGGGTCACTGGAGCTGAGAGGCAGCAGTGCTAACCACTGTGCCACCGTGCCACCCATGCCGTTGTTGGAGCTGCACTTGTCCAGGCAAGTGGAGAGTATTCCATCACACTCCTGACTTGTGTCTTGCAGATAGTAGACATCTATATATCGTTTCCACAAATTCAGACCATCCAAAGTGTTTTACAGTCACTGCAGTAAGTGGAGTCACTGGTACCATATCAGGAAACAATTTGCACTCAATTGTAAAGAAACAAGCTGAGTGAATTTTATAATAATGTCATGAAACAGTGGCACAGTGGTTAGCACTGCTGCCTCACAGCACCAAGGACCCGGGTTCAATTCCCGGCTTGGGTTCCTGTCTGTGTGGAGTCTGCACGTTCTCCCCGTGTCTGCATGGGTTTCCTCCGGGTGCTCCGATTTCCTCCCACAGTCCGAAAGACGTGCTGGTTAGGTGCATTGGCCGTGCCAAATTCTCCCTCAGTGTACCCAAACAGGCACCGGAGTGTGGCGACTCGGGGATTTTCACAGTAACTTCATTGCAGTGTTAATATATGATGTGGAAATGCTGGCGTTGGACTGTGGTGGGTACAGTAAGAAGTCTCATAACACCAATTTGTTTTGGTGCATTGATCTGAACAGGTGCCGAAGTGTGGCGACTAGGGGAATTTCACAGTAACTTCATTGCAGTGTTAATGTAAGCCTTACTTGTGACAAATAAGCCTGTTGGACCTTATTTATTAATCAGGTCCTCACCTGATGAAGGAGCAGCACTCCGAAAGCTCGTGATTCCAAATAAACCTGTTGGACTTTAACCTGGTGTTGTGAGACTTCTTACAGTGTTAATGTAAGCCTACTTGTGACACTAATAAATAAACTTTTTAAAAAGATGATGGATGGGAACTGCTGGAGAATTAGTCCTGCATATGCATCTCGTTGTTTCATTCTGTGCAAAATTGACATTTTGGTGAGACACTTGGTTTTCAGAATTTAAGGATGTCAATTTCATTCCCGTGCCACATTAATAATGGGCTCCTTCAAGCGGAACAATGTGTCATCTGTGTTATTAAGCAGCCTGCGCAGATTTCTGTGAGCATATTTCAGTGTAATTCGTTTGGCTGTCGGTGAGATTTGCCTCGACTGTGCCTTGTGGTTGCTGTAAATCAGGATCTATCCGGTGTTGACAACGTGTTACCCTCGGAGTAGCAGGAGGGCCCGGGAGATGGGAAATATAGGAAGATGGCAGAGAGCAGACATCATTAAGGTACTTGGCTAATTGAGTTTGTCACTGATGTCAAATTAAGACAGAGTACATAATGATATCAAACACAGATAAGAGTGTTTTGCTTTGAAAGGTGAATCGAGTACGGCTGCCAGACGTTGCCCAGTGTAGCCAGTCGCAAACATCTGTCTGAAAAAAGCAGACGAAACAACGCAACTGTGACTTCGTTGTGCAAGAAGCATGTTGTCTTGCTGTGCATTACTCACACTTGCCTGCCTGAACTTGAAGTACTTGTGCTGAGATCTGAGTTCAAAACATTTAGTTTACAGATTAACTTGACCTAACTTGACGAAGACCCGGGATCGATTCCCGGCTTGGGTCACTGTCTGTGTGGAGCTTGTACGTTCTCCCCGTGTCTGCGTGGGTTTCCTCCGGGTGCTCCGGTTTCCTCCCACAGTCCGAAAGATAATCACATCGCCGTACCCAGTTTGATGGCCTGACCTGCCCCAAGACTTATATAATTGGCTGTATGAGGCTTTGCAGTTCTATCAAGGTACAGATGAAAAAAAAGGCTGAATTGTTCTCAATATTGTCAAGTAGATTTCACGGTGGCACAGTGCTTAGCACTGCTGCCTCACAGCGCCGGGGACCTGGTTTCCTCCCGCAGTCCGAAAGACGTGCTAGTTAGGGTGCATTGGCCGTGCTTAATTCTCCTTCAGTGTACCCGAACAGGCGCAGGAGTGTGGCGATCAGGGGATTTTCACAGTAACTTCATTGTGGTGTTAATGTAAGTCGACTTGTGACACTAACAAATAAACTTTAGAAGCGATTCTGTATTCTCCTCACCCGTCAGCGAGGATGGAAATACAGAATCAGGTGGGCTGATGAATGGCAGATGGAGCTTAATTTAGATAAATGCGTGGTGATGCATTTTGGGAGATTGAACCAGGGCAGGACTTACTCAGTCAATGGTAGGGTGTTGGGGAGAGTTATAGAACAAGGAGATCAAGGGGTACAGGTTCATAGCTCCTTGAAAGTGGAGTCACAGGTGGATTGAGTGGTGAAGAAGGCATTCAGCATGCTTGGTTTCATTGGTCAGAACATTGAATACAGGAGTTGGGACGCCTTGTTGAAGTTGTACAAGACATTGGTAAGGCCTCACTTGGAATACTGTGTGCAATTCTGGCCACCCTATTATAGAAAGGATATCATTAAACTAGAAAGAGTGCAGAAAAGATTTACTGGGATGCTACCGGGACTTGATGGTTGGAGTTATAAGGAGAGGCAGGGTAGACTGGGACTTTTTTCCCTGGAGCTTAGGAGGCTTAGGAGTGGTCTTATAAAGGTTTATAAAATAATGAGGGGCATAGATAAGGTGGATAGTCAACATCTTTTCCCAAAGGTAGGGGAGTCTAAAACTAGAGGGCATAGGTTTAAGGTGAGAGGGGAGAGATACAAAAGTGTCCAGTGGGGCAATTTTTTCACACAAAGGGTGGCGAGTGTCTGGAACGAGCTGCCAGAGGTAGTAGTAGAGGCGGGTACAATTTTGTCTTTTAAAAAGCATTTAGACAGTTACATGGGTAAGATAGGCATAGAGGGATATGGGCCAAATGCAGGCAATTGGGACTGGCTTAGTGGTAAAAAAGGGCAGCATGGACAAGTTGGGCCGAAGGGCCTGTTTCCGTGTTGTAAACCTCTATGACTCAATGGATGGAATTTTACCGGCACGTCTGCCCGAGGTTCATATGATCCCACCCGAGGCCAATGGAGAATGCCATTCTCTGAGCCTTGCCTGCCCCCGGAATTGGGGAGGGCATGCCGGTAAAATTCCGATCTATGAATGCAAACACGTCAGGCACTCTACTGTGTCTGGTTGGTGTCTGCTGGGTGACAGTGTGTTGTGACAAATGGCGTCAACAACTTGGGCTACAAGAGTGGAAGGATGTGGAGATGCCGGCGTTGGACTGGAGTAAACACAGTAAGAAGTCTAACAGCACCAGGTTAAAGTCCAACAGGTTTATTTGCCAGCACTAGCCACAAGCTTTCGGAGCGTTGCCCCTTCATCAGGTGAGTGGGAGTTCTGTTCACAATCAGGGCATATAAAGACACAAACTCAATTACAAGATAATGTTTTGGAATGCGAGCCTTTACGGGTAATAAAGTCTTAAAGGTACAGACAGTGTGAGTGGAGAGAGGGTTAAGCACAGGTTAAAGAGATGTGTATTGTCTCCAGTCAGGACAGTTAGTGAGATTTTGCAAGCCCAGGCAAGTCGTGGGGGTTACAGATAGTGTGACATGAACCCAAGATCCCGGTTGAGGCCGTCCTCATGTGTGCGGAACTTGGCTATGCGATTCTGCATTGTCAGGTGTCGTGAAGGCCGCCTTGGAGAATGCATCTACAAGAGTGGAAACCAGGTCAAGATCTTTCTTCTGACCCTGATTCGGGTGACCCCTGCGCCAATGGGCAAGGATAAGGACAGGGTTTGAGTTTGGTTTGTGACGTATATCGTGGTTTAGAAAGTTGACCTACACTCCCCCTGCTGGTTAACACATGAAGGGGATCCCCAGAAGTGTTCCAGGACTTCTGTTGCCTGTGGCACTGTACCCAGTGACACCCCATGAGAGAAGGGGGGAAGACTCATCTCTTTCTTTTGGGGGTGGAGGGTGGTGGAGGGGGCAAGCTCATGCCTGACGGGTGAAGGACCAGAGATCATTTGCACCTCTGAGTTCAAATGCCGTTAAAGCCTGCTATTTATCAATACATTTTGTAGTGGTCCCCTCCATCCCCAGCACCCTAAACCTTCCAAAAGAACAGATCCACTGTCCCTAAAGGCAGCAGTTCAAGTAGATAAGGTTATAAAGAAGGCATATAGAATTCTCTCCTTTATTGGCAGAGGTATAGAATATAAAAATAAGGATATAATATTGGAATTGTATAAAACATTGGTGTGACCATAACTGGAGTATTGTGTGCAGTTCTGGTCACCATATTCCAGGAAGGACATAATTACTCTGGAGAGAGTGCAGAGGAGGTTCACAAGAATGTTCCCAGGGCTGGAATGTGTAAGTAAGAGGAGAGATTGGATAGATTGGGGTTATTTTCCTTAGAACAAAGAAGGCTGAGGGGGTGACTTGATTGAGGTGCACAGAATTGAGGGAAAGAGATAGAGTGGACAGGATAAAATTGTTTCCTTTGGTGGAGAATTCTAAAACCAGGAGATATAAATTCAGAATAAGTGACAGTAGGTGTAGAGGGGACATTAGGAAGAACATTTTTTATGCAGAGGGTGGTGGGTGTCTAGAATTTTCTGCCCGAATTGGTGGTGGAGGCAGAGATGCTAAACTCTTCTAAAAAGTACCTGGATCTGCGTCCTGGATCTGCGTCCTAAGTGCTGTAAGCTACAAGGCTATGGGCCCGGTGTAGGAAGGTGGGTTTGGAAAGGGCATCTGGGTATCCTCAGGCTGGCATGGACACGATGGGGCTGGATAGCCTCCTCCTGTAAAGATTTTCTATGGTTCTATTTTTGACAGCTTTGCTGTATCGTGTCCTGCAATCCCTGTGAAATATGGCTTTGGTTAACACGGAGATTCCTCCATGTCATTGTGATAAAAGACCGAGACCTAGTGTACAAGAGTTTCACGTTTTACTGTGAAATGGAGAGTTCACTTTGCAGAACCCCAATCCAGCGATTTCAATGCTTCGAACGTACATTAGTTAAGAGTTTCTAACTCCCTGCTGGGGTATTCAAGTTACCAGATTTGTTTCTGAGTGTGTTGTTCATATTCTCCTGAAAGAAATGTTCACCACTGTTTTGCGCCCTCTGTCTTGCCGTGTGAGGAGACATGCAAGTGCGTCGCTAAAGCATCCGTCTTTTATACAGGATCTGACTCCAGTAGGCCTGAGAGTTTTCTTGAGTGTTGATTGAGATTAAATAAAAAGTCTCACAACACCAGTTGTCCAAGTCCAATAGGTTTATTTGGAATCACGAGCTTTCGGAGCGTTGCTCCTTCATCAGGTGGGTGGAGAGGTAGGTTTCACAAACACGGCATTATATAGACCTATATATACAAAGCTCCGTTTATGGACAGACAGAAACTCCAGTCTATATGCTGTGTTTGTGAAACCTACCTCTCCACTCATCTGATGAAGGAGCAGTGCTCCGAAAGCTCGTGATTCCAAATAAACCTGTTGGACTTGAACCTGGTGTTATGAAACTTCTTACTATGCCCACCCCAGTCCGATGCCGACATCTCCACATCATGATTCAGATTAAAGCATTGACATAGTTTGTTCTAGAGTCTAAAGGCTTCTGTTGTGTTGGAAAGTATCTGGATGCGGGGGGGTAGGGGGTGAGATTAAGTATTTTCCTCACTATTGCTCCTTTGAGATGATTCCCATTGCTTGTATAATATTGTCATTGCTGCCTAGCCGTGCCTCTCCTACTGACCTACTTTTTTCACTGGTGGGAAATGGGACTTAATTCGACATCACTCGATTAATTTTAGATACGGTTTCTCGGGAAGGTTGGACATAAAAGTGGAATGTAGGCGGCGGGGCTGTGTGTAGCCATTGGTGATAAATGAGTGAGTTCACCTCCTTGGGGCCCTGGTTCACCAATGAGAAGGTCCTCACTTTGTCCCTGTTTCTTCTTGACTGAGTTCAGCGCACCGAAGGTGATTCCTCACACGTTCACTTGGTACCTGTGGATTGAAGAGCAGCGCCAGTTGGGAGCAAAGAGGTGTCATTGACTTTCAGAATCCATTCATCCAACAAATGATGTCGTAAAACCTCCTCCTCACCGTATCCCTATGTGGGAATTGGTTTAGTGTAATTATTTCTCTGGTGAAACTTCCTGCGCTTCATAATTTTAGAATCTCTACAGTGCAGAAGGAGGCCATTTAGTCCACTGAGCCTGCATTGACAATCCCACCCATGCCCTATCCCCGTAACCCCACCTATTTACACTGCTAATCCCCCTGACACTAAAGGGCAATTTAGCATGGCCAGTCCACCTAATCCGCACATCTTTGGACTGTGGGAGGAAGCCGGAGCACCCAGAGGAAACCCACACAGACACGGGGAGAATGTGCAAACTCCACACAGACAGTGACCCGAGGCCGGAATTGAACCCGGATCCCTGGTGCTGTGAGACAGCAGTACTGTGCCACTGGGATTTTCACAGTAAATTCATTGCAGTGTTAATGCAAGCCTGCTTGTGACAGTAACAAATAAATTTAAAATTAAACCCATCATAATGACTGAGCAGTTGATGCAGGTGGTAAAATTTTCGATCCAATCGGAGTAGCATCTGCAAAGATTACTCATTGATCAGAAGTAAATCCATGTCAGGTGCCCTTAGCTGTGAGAAAGCAAATCCTCACAGAATCCCAACAGTGCAGAAAGAGGCCATTTGGCCCATCGAGCCTGCACCGACTCTCCGAAAGAACACCTTACCCATGCCCACCCCATCCCTATAACCCCACCTATTTACCCAACAAAATCCCCTAATGTACACATCTTTGGACACTAAGGGATAATTTACCATGGCGAATCCACCAAACCTACATGTCTACGGACACTAAGGAGCAATTTAGTATGGCCAATCCACCCAACCCACACATCTTTGGACTGTGGGAGGGAACTAGAGAGCACCCGGAGGAAACCCACGCAGACACGGGGAGAACGTGCAGACTCTGCAAAGACAGTCACTCGAGACCGGAATTGAACCTGGCTCAGTGAGGCAGCAGTGCTAACCACTGTGCCACCCTGCTGCCCCCCCTAAATGCCTCATTTATCTGTCTTTATACTTAAAATAGGGGGTGTAACTTGCTGCAGGAGTGAATCTAATGACATTTGCCACTGGGTAGACTTGTCCTTGCATGTTCTAAATGTTACATTATTTTTTTGCTCAACAAAACCACAATGTTGCAGCACCTGAGACCTGGTGAATGAAGCAAGCGTCTCTACATCTCTGTAATCAGATTGAAGCTTTGCAAAATAAACAGCGCACTGACTGAGAAGTAAGTGTAAATTAGAGTGGGGGTAAATTCAATGTCATACTTGGCATGGAACAAGAAATAGGTGAGAATTAGGGTGGCACAGTGGTTAGCACTGCTGCATCACAGTGCCAGGAACCTGGGTTCGATTCCCAGCTTGGGTCACTGTCTGTGCGGACTCTGCATGTTCTCCCCGTGTCTGCGCGGGTTTCCTCCGGGTGCTCCGGTTTCCTCCCTGGGTCTGAAAGACATGCTGGTTAGGGTGCATTGGCCGTGCTAAATTTTCCCTCAGTGTACCCAAACAGGCGCCGGAGTGTGGCGACTCGGGGAATTTCACAGTAACTTCATTGCAGTGTTAATGTAAGCCTACCTGTGACACTAATAAATAAACTTTAAACACAAAGTTTGATGGGAGGGTGAGCTGTGAGGAGGATTTAGAGATGCTTCAGAGTGATTTAGACAAGCCTATTTGTGACACTGATGAACGTTAAAAGAAAGCTTGGATTAATCGAGAGAAAGACAGAAAGGAAATTAAAAATAAATCCTTTAATTTTAAATTTTGTACTATTAAGGTCTCCACCAACAATTAAAACCTGAAGGAATGAGACTCCACATTCATGCTTTCACATGGGTTCTTGGTTACTCTCTGACTCTACTGGAGACTAACAGTACTGGAGTATGGCACACAACAAGCAGATAATGTCTTGTTATATAGTTATAATAAGCGGAGTCAGCTGTAAAGGAATGGTGCTTTATTCCACAAAATAAAGTAAAGCAAACCCACAAGCTTGTGGTGAACACACACAAGTCCCAACCAGGATAATGCAATAATGGACCCACTCAGGGGCTTGCTTTATCAAGGGCTCGGTATACGAGCTCCACCTGGTAATTACCAATCCCCAGGGAGCTCATATTCGATGGGTCCAATGGGAGGTCAATCAGTGATTCCCCATGCAAGTCCTGGGGGTTATCACATCACCCAAACCAGCCTCCCATCCACTGACTCTGTCTACACTTCCCGCTGCCTCGACAAAGCAGCCAGCATAATTAAGGACCCCATGCACCCCAGACATTCTCTCTTCCAACTTCTTCTGTCGGGAAAAAGTTACAAAGGTCTGAGGTCATGTATCAACCGACTAAGAACAGCTTCTTCCCTGCTGCCATCAGACTTTTGAATGGACTTGCCTTGCATTAAGTTGATCTTTCTCTACACCCGAGCTATGACTGTAACACTACATTCTGCACTCTCTCCTTTCCTTCTCTATGAACGGTATGCTTTGTCTGTATAGCATGCAAGAAACAATACTTTTCACAGTATCCTAAGACATGTTGTGGAGATGCCGGCGTTGGACTGGGGTAAGCACAGTAAGAGGTCTCACAACAGTCCAACGGGTTTATTTGGTAGCACGAGCTTTCGGAGCGCTGCTCCTTCATCAGGTTTTCATCACCTGACGAAGGGGCAGTGCTCCAAAAGCTTGTGTGGCTTGTGCTACCAAATAAACCTGTTGGACTTTAACCTGGTGTTGTGAGACTACTTACTGTACTAATATATGTGACAATATCAAATCAATTATTTTCTGAGGTAATTGGAAATTCTTATGTGGGACTGCGCAAATATTGCAAAGTCCCCCCGCCCCCCCCCGATCTCCCCTCGGGGCATTGGAATATAGCATTTAAAATTCTGCGGCTTTATTCCAGAGTTTTATTACGGTCAGCGGCATTTGCAACAGTAATGACATGCACAATGTTGTTCAATGAAACACTTAGAAGCACTCGCGCCTGTCGAATGCTGTATTCCCAATACCTTGGAAGCAGCATTTTTGTTTCAGTTGTGGTGATGCCTGAGGAACATGGAACAGTAAATTTGAATGAATACTACACCTGTACTCAATAAAGGATTGCTGTAGTAGAGTTGAAGGTAACTAGCTGTGGCTTCAAGTAATAAATTGATTGATTAACAATAATATATATATAAACAAGATAAGGGCCTGACAGAGCTGCAATACACGCCTCCTCTCTCCTCCTCCCTGGCTCCACCTGAGGTTCCTCCCCATCCCAGGATGCATGCCCTCCTGTACAGCCTCGCCATTGGGTCCTTCCCGATCTCATGGCCCTCAAAGGATCGTCCCCTTAAAGGGGTCACTTTATTAAGGGTGGCACGGTGGTTAGCACTGCTGCCTCACAGGGCCAGGGACCCGGGTTCGATTCCTGGCTTGGGTCACTGTCTGTGCGGAGTTTGCACGTTCTCCCCATGCCTGCGTGGGTTTCTTCCGGGTGCTCCGGTTTCCTCCCACAGTCCAAAAATGTGCAGGTTAGGTGGATTGGCCATGCTAAATTGCCCTTAGGGTCCAAAGCTGTGTAGGTTAGGTGGATTGGCCATGCTAAATTGCCCTTGGGGTCCAAAGCTGTGTAGGTTAGGCGGATTGGCTGTGCTAAATTGCCCTTAGGGTCCAAAGCTGTGTAGAGTAGGTGGATTGGCCATGCTAACCTTCCCTTATGGTCCAAAGATGTGTAGGTTAGGCGGATGGCCATGCTAGATTGCCCCTTAGGGTCCAAAGATGTGTGGGTAGGTGGATTGGCCATGCTAACTTGCCCCTTAGGGTCCAAAGATGTGCAGGTTAGCTAAATTGGCCATGGTAAATTGCCTTTAGGATCCAAAAATGTGTAGGTTAGGTGTATTGGTCATGTTAAATTGTCCCTTAATGTCAAAAGATGTGTGGGTTAGATGGATTGGCCGTGCTACATTGCCCCTTTAGTGTCCAAAAATGTGTAGGTTAGGGGATTAGCCGGGTAAAAACGTGAATTACAGGGATAGGACCCTATGCTCTGCCGGCGAATCAATGGTGAAGAATCAATGGGCTGAATGGCCTCCTTCTGCACTGTAGGGATGCTGTCTTCTGTCATTTATCACAACTATCCTTTTAAATTGACGGTATTCCCAGTCTGAAGTTAAATGAAGCCATTGAAGAGTGAATTGTTAACGACCGGGCATCCAGACCCAGCTGTTGCAACATGGGCCAGCTGTTTCTTGGTCTTGTGCAGTCGCAAAATCTTCTGGTGCAGTAACCAGATGTGAGGCTGGCAATTGCAATTTCACCGTATCATCCACTCAAAACTCAATCCCCGAGATGTGTTTGGAAATGTTCACCAGGTAACGACAGAGGAGCTGTTTTCTCAATCTGGTCGTGTGCCGTGAACAGTCATGGCAATTGTGCCAACTTTTGTGTTCTCTGTGAAAACACTGAGCGGCGTGTTGGTCACTGCTGCGGAATGCACCGTTTCCAAATGCACCCAAAACGACCATCTCGCGCTTACGGACAATAAGCGCGAGATGATACTGGCCCATCCAACCTGTCCCCCACACAACTGTGAATCAAAGAACAGTACAGCACAGGAACAGGCCCTTTGGCCCACCAAGTCTGTGGCAACACAGATGTCTCTCTAATATTTTCTTGCCTTTACGTGGTCCATATCCCTCTATTCCCTGCCTATTCATCCAGATGCCTCTTGAACGTAGTTATAGAATCTGCTTCCACCACCTCCTCTGAAAGTGCATTCCAGGCATTCACTACCCTCAGTGTGGAAAAACTTGCCCCTCACATCTCTTTTAAACTTTCCCCCTCCCACTTTCAACCTATGCCCCCGAGTAATTGACCCTTCGACCCTGGGAGAAAGACTCTGACTATCCACTCTATCCAAGCTTTCATCATCTTGTAAACCTTTATCAGGTCCCCCCTCATCCTCCGACCCTCCAATAAAAACAATTCAAGTTTGTTCAACCTTCCTTCATAGTCCATATCCTCCAAACCAGGCAACATCCTGGTAAATCTCTTCTCCACCCTTTCCAATGGATCAACATCCTTCCAGTAGTATGGCGACCACAATTGTACACAATACTCCAAATGCGGCTTAACCAAAGTCTTACACCTTTTCACCTTCAAATATCTCAAGCTATTGTGCGTCACAATATATACACTCCCACTCCATCCCACCCAAAAGTCAGGTGGTCTCCTTTGTAGAAGGAGCTTCATTTGGAAAATTGGTGCTGAAACCCTTGCCGAGGCCGGTATAATTCTTCATTTGCATGCACTCATCTCCCCAGATCTGTCCCTGGGCTGTACAGTTTGACTTGATTTTGATTTGAATTCTTATTGTCACATGTGTTAACATACATGAAAAGTATTGTTTCTTTACAGACAAAACATACCGTTCATAGTGAAGGAAAGGAGAGAGTGCAGAATGTAGTGTTACAGTCATAGCTAGGGTGTAGAGAAAGATCAACTTAATGTGAGGTAGGTCCATTCAAAAATCTGACAGCAGCAGGGAAGAAGCTGTTCTTGAGTCGATTGGTACGTGTCCTCAGACTTTTGTATCTTTTTTCCGACGGAAGAAGGTGGAAGAGAGAATGTATGGGGTGCGTGGGGTCACGTTCACTGCTTTTCCGAGGCAGCGGGAACGCAGCCAGCATAATTAAGGACCTCATGCACCCCATACATTCTCTCTTCCACCTTCTATGGGGTGCATGGGGTCCTTAATTATGCTGGCTGCGTTCCCGCTGCCTCGGAAAAGCAGTGAACGTGACCCCACGCACCCCATACATTCTCTCTTCCATCATTTTCCATTGGAAAAAAGATACAAAAGTCTGAGGACATGTACCAACCGACTCAAGAACAGCTTCTTCCCTGCTACTGTCAGACTTTTGAATGGACCTACCTCTCACTGAGTTGATCTTTCTCTACACCCTAGCTATGACAGTAACACTACATTCTGCACTCTCTCGTTTCCTCCTCTATGAACGGTATGCTTTGTCTGTATAGCGCGCAAGAAACAATACTTTTCACTGTATGTTAATACATGTGACAATAATAAATCAAATCAAAGACTTTCTCAGTTTGCCAAAGGATGAATCTCTCCTAAGTGCCGCTGGGGAAAGAAGTTTGCTTTTGTTACTTGCTGCATGTGTTCCCTGGAGTTCAAACTTCATTTGCAGTCAGCTTTTTTTCACCGTAGCTTTGCGCTTTTCAATAATTCACACCTCTCGTTTTTATTCTGGTAGCTGAGAAGCAAGTGAGCAATTCAGTTAGAGTAGAATACGGGGTGTGATATATATATATGAGCCAAGCAGCCCAAGCAAGAAAGGTTGATTGTGCTGGTCAGATACTTGCTTCTGATGTGTCGTTGGAAGTTTAATGGAAACTGCTTTGTTGCCAGTGAATGCCGGCACTGTTACAGCCGGACAGTGCTGCTTCGATCGGGGAAGCGTTCTGATAAAGGATTGCATTGTCGTTCTGAGTGCACCACGGAGCTGCTGCTCCCAAACTCCCGACTGCTCCGAAAGCTCCGAACATGAGGGACAAGTGGAGAGGCAGCTGATGCCCCCAGGCTATGGCAGAAGCCAGGCTTTTAAACTAATCTGTTGAGCTGCGCTGTTGTGGAATGTGAATTGCAGTGACGCCTTAGATGACTAAGAGGTGAGTGCAACACGTAGGAACGAGCTTTACCCCTCTCGTTCTTGTGTGCCACGCTGTACAGGCCTGAGGCCCACCCAGGGGGGTAGAACAGTGCTTTCTTTCTCCAGTGCTTTCCTCTGCTTTAGTTGTTCCTTTGAAAGCAGCGTTGCATGCTGGGGGAACGGTTGAACGAGCTGTCAACTGATTCAGTCGAAGGAGTGGTCAACTTACTTGGTACCGCGCCCATTTTAGGAGATGATGTGGAGGTGCCGGCGTTGGACTGGGGTGGGCACAGTAAGAAGTCTCACAACAACAGGTTAAAGTCCAACAGGTTTATTTGGAATCACGAGCTTTTGGAGCGCCGCTCCTTCATCAGGTGAGTGGAGAGGTGGGTTCACAAACACGGCATATATAGGCAGAGACACAATTGCAAGATTTTAGGAGATCCTTTGGGTGGTTGGAATGCCGAGAGCATCAGAACTAAGGCTGATAGACCCAACCCTGTCCTGGTCCCCCCCATGCTAACACTATAGGTAAGAAATCCCACCAACGCCTCTACTTTCTCAGAAGACTAAGGAAATTGGGCATGTCAGCTACGACTCTCACCAACTTTTATAGATGCACCATAGAAAGCATTCTTTCTGGTTGTATCACAGCTTGGTATGGCTCCTGCTCTGCCCAAGACTGCAAGGAACTGCAAAAGGTCGTGAATGTCGCCCAATCCATCACGCAAACCAGCCTCCCATCCATTGACTCTGTCTACACTTCCTGCTGCCTCGGAAAAGCAGCCAACATAATTAAGGACCCCATGCACCCCGGACATTCTCTCTTCCACCTTCTTCCGTCGGGAACAAGATACAAAAGTCTGAGGGCACGTACCAACCGTCTCAAGAGCAGCTCCTTCCCTGCTGCCATCAAACTTTTGAATGGAACTACCTTGCATTAAGTTGATCTTTCTCTATACCCTAGCTATGACTATATTGACTGTAACACTAAATTCTATACTCTCTCCTTTCCTTCTCTCTGAACGGTATGCTCTGTCTGTAGAGCGCGCAAGAAACAAAACTTTTCAGTGTATGCTAATACATGTGACAATAATTAATCAAATCAAAATCAAAATCAAATCAAATGGGCCACATAAGCTTTGAGCTTATGGATTCAGGGTAGACCATTAGGACGGAGATGAGGAGACATTTCTTCACCCAAAGAATGGTGAGTCTGGAATTTGTTACCACAGGAAGTAGTTGATGCCAAAACATTGAATGTATTCAAGAGGCGGCTGGATATTGGGGCAAACGGGATCAAAGGTTATGAGGAGGAAGTAGGATTAGGCTATTGAGTTGGACAATCAGCCATGATGGTGATGAATGGCGGAGCAGGCTCGAAGGGCCGAATGGCCTCCTCCTCCTATCTCTGTTTCCATGACTCCTCTGATTTGCTGAGTTGGGATGATCTTGGTTGGCTTCAGGGGATACTGAGGTGGAGGGAGAAACATTCTTACAAAGGCTGGGCCCTGATCCACAATGTTGCTGCAAAGTGTATAAATGTGTAATGATCAAGACGGTGTGGTATCAATAAGATGGCTGAATATCCTTAGCTGGCACATGAGGATTTGTGCCAATAACAAAGTTTCAGAGGCTGACTGGGGAGGCGATGGCCTAGTGGTATTATCACTAGACTATTAATCTAGAAACTCAGCTAATGTTCTGGGGTCCTGGGTTCGAATCCCGCCACGGCAGATGGTGGAATTTGAATTCAATTTAAAAAAATCTGGAGTTAAGAATCTACTGATGACCATGAAACCGTTGTGAGAAAAACCCATCTGGTTCACTAATGTCCTTTAGGGAAGGAAATCTGCCGTCCTTACCTGGTCTGGCCTACAAGTGACTCCAGAACCACAGCATTGTGGTTGACTCTCAACTGCCCTCCAAGGACAACTGGGGATGGGCGATAAATACTGTCCAGTCAGCGACGCCCATGTTCCATGAAGGAATAAAAAAACGACTACCATTCAGTGAAGCATATCTTTTGTTCAGTTCCTGTTCTTGGAAGGACATGTGAACCTTCACCACGTGCGATACAAAGCTGATTGAGTCGTGGTGTGAATGCTGACAGACTGACCAACCCATAACTAGTACAGAGATGGGAACTGATGTGAATTGAATGCAGAGGCAACGGCGCAAGTCGTTTATGGATTGGGATGTTACGGTGCATGCAGCAGCCCAGCCGCAAACCGTACAGTTAAAATTCCAAAGATCAGAACATTGTGGGGGCTCCCAGAGTGCACTGAACTGGTATTCATCTCCTCATAGAATCCCTACAGTGCAGAAAGAGGCCATTCGGCCCATCTTATCTACACCGACTGTCTGACAGAGAATCTTACCCAGACCCATCCCCCATAATCCCACATATCTTATCATGGCTAATCTATCTCACCGACACATCTATGGACACTAAGGGGCAATTTAGCGTGGCCAATCCAAATAACCTACACATCTTTGGATTGTGGGAGGAAACCGGAGCACCCGGAGGAAACCCACAGAGATATGGGGAGAACGTGCAGACTCCACACAGACAGTGACCCGAGGCTGGAATTGAACCCGGGTCCTTGGTACTGTGAGGCAGCAGTGCTAACCACTGTGCCACCGTGCCGCCCCAATGCGGGGAATGGAGCCAAGTCGGAACTCGATTTTAAAGTAAAAGTTTAAAGTTTATTTATTAGTCACAAGTAGGCTTACATTAACACTGCAATGAAGTTACTGTGAAATTCCCCTAGTCGCCGCAGTCTGGCGCCTGTTCAGGTCAATGCCCCTAACCAGCACGTCTTTCAGACCGTGGGAGGAAACCGGAGCACCCAGAGGAAACCCACGCAGACACGGGGAGAATGTGCAAACTCCACACAGACAGTAACCCAAGCTGGGAATTGAACCCAGGTCCCTGGCACTGTGAGGCAGCAGTGCTAACCACTGTGCCACCGTGCATCCCCAGTGTGGGGAATGGAGCCAAGTCAGAACTCGATTTTAACACCAGGATTGGGGGACTCCTAAAGTCGATATCCTCTCTGTTATTATGAGAAAAGCCTGGTGTGTCGGCAGTCCTGGATTGCAGTCATTTTACTTGCATCTGACAAAACACCAAAGCAAGTGGACACCCATATATTTTTATCAAACTCACTTCCTGATCATGATTAAAATTTGTAAAGTGTTTGTGCTTTTCGAATATTGCAAGTGCTGAACAATCTATCGCAGGCAGGACTGTGGCACAGGAGGCGAGGTAAAGCACTATTCCTGTTTGGAAGTTGGGATTGCTCCGGTTCTGTGAATCGGCCTCTCGCCCCTGCCGCCCCCCTCCCTCCCCCCCCTCCCCCCCCACCCCACCCCACCCCCACCCGTCTGTTAGGGAATGGGTGAACAGTCACCCTCCACTTAAGTTTCAAATTGGATGTTAATCATTTAATGGAAGTCACTGGGATATATAAAGGGGCGACAGGTGGCACTGGGTATTGGGGAGAATTGTATGTGGAGTTGAGTCAAAGAAATAAAGGTAGTTTCTGAAGAAGCAGAACTCGTGTCTCCTTTACTGAACTGTAACCAAGAAGGCTCAAACACTGCCCTTACCATCTCAGTGTCCTCATGTTAACTCTGTTAATTTAGATGCATTTGATTTGATTTGATTTATTGTTGTCACATGTATTAGTATACAGTGAAAAGTATTATTTCTTGCGCATTATACAGACAAAGCATACCATTCATAGAGAAGGAAAGGAGAGGGTGCAGAATGTAGTGTTACAGTCATAGCTAGGGTGTAGAGAAAGATCAACTTAATGCGAGGTAGGTCCATTCAAAGGTCTGACAGCAGCAGGGAAGAAGCTGTTCTTGAGTCAGTTGGTACGTGACCTCAGACTTTTGTATCTTTTTCCCGACAGAAGAAGGTGGAAGAGAGAATGTCCGGGGTGCATGGGGGTCTTTAATTATGCTGGCTGCTTTTCCAAGGCAGCGGGAAGTGTAGACCGAGTCAATGGATGGGAGGCTGGTTTGCGTGATGGATTAGGCTTCGTTCACGACCCTTTATAGTTCTTTGCAGTCTTGGGCAGGGCAGGAGCCATACCAAGCTGTGATACAACCAGAAAGAATGCTTTCTGTGGTGCATCTGTAAAGGTTGGTGAGAGTCGTAGCTGACATGGATTGCAGTGCTGGAAAATGTTTGGAATGCTACATCAAAGCAAGCTGTAAGTTGATCACACTGAAGCATTGTCAGCTTACATTAACACTGCAATGAAGTTACTGTGAAAATCCCCCAGTCGCCACACTCTGGCGCCTGTTCGGGTACACTGAGGGAGAATTTACAGAAGAAAGACAAAAAGTGGTGACACATACCTGTCACCTTTCACACTCAGTAACCATAATACAGAAACTGGGAATGATATTTTATAAAATTGCAGGTTGAAAGAAAGGTAACAATTACTGAGAGGGTTGGGCCCTATGATGACAGGTCTTGCATCATTAAATGAGGGTAGATCCGAGATTGCTCACGCATGCAGATAGATAAATAACTGCCAATACAGTGGGAGGAAACCGGAGCATCCAGAGGAAACCCACGCAGACACAAGGGGAATGTGCAAACACTGCTCAGACATTGACCCAAGCTGGGAATCGAACCCGGGACCCTGGCCCTGTGAGGCAGCAGTGCTAACCACTGTGGCGCCCCAACTGGAAGGGGGGGCAGGGGATCATAGAATCCTACAGTGCAGAAGGAGACCATTCAGCCCATCGAGCCTGCACCGACAACAATTCCACCCAGGCCCCATCCCCCACAACACCATGTATTTACCCTCGCTAACCCCCTGACACTAAGGGTCAATTTAGCATGGCCAATCCACCTAACCCGCACAGCTTTGGAGTGTAGGAGGAAACCCACACAGACACGGGGAGAACGTGCAGACTCCGCATCGACAGTGACCCACGCCGGGAATTGAACCCGGGTCCCTGGTGCTGTGAGGCAGCCGTGCTAACTACTGTGCCACTGTGCCGCCCCATTGTTTTTTGTGGCCTGTTCACTTCAGGAAAAGGTTATTTATCTGCTGTCGTGGGATATTCCTCTTTACTCCACTTACAGGCCGGTATTTGGGGGTCTGCCGATAGCTGTGAGTGTCTCCCTCTTACAGGCCTTGAAATTTCAAAGGCTGGGGAATGCTGCACTGGGGCAACTCCGCAGGAGAGAGCGCTGAACCAGGCTCACCGTTTATACCTGACCGGTAACCTGATACTTATATCACACAGCCATCCCAAAACCGCCACCAAGGCCTGAGTGGTTCTCTCCCTTGTCAGTGGGACAACGGCCACCCTGCACCCATTCCACTCGAGTAGGTCTCCAAGAGAGAGAACAGAGAGACTCTGTTCTTTATCTCCTGACCAGCAGTCTCCCTTGAGTGAGCGGGTTCGAATCGCTCAGATCACCCTCGGTTCTAGACCCCGGATTTACGATAAGGGATATTGAAACTGTGACCTCGCCAGAGTGCGCTGATGAGAGAACAAGAGGCAAGACGGACTCCAAACGAGTTTCAAAACTTACAGTGATTTATTTAACAATAAAATCAACCTCTCCCAATACCCCACCACACATGAATAAAACTTATACTTTATACAATCACTATGGGAGAAATGCTAACGGGTGCAACGTAAAATCCTACTTTACACAGTTCAAAACAAGATTACTGAACTTTAAAATTACAATACACCGCCCCTCCCCTTGCCTCAACCTCTATCCTATCCTCGGGAGCTTCACAAGGTTGGCTGGGATACTCACAATTCTAAAAGGGGTTCCTTTGTGGTGGGCTCGAATGTCTCAGTGCAGGGTCGAAACTGGGCTACTGTTGGACTTCACCTCGGCACTTCGGCTTGCGATTCTGGAAGAGAGCTCCTTCTTGCTTGTCTGTGTCCCTGTTTGCGATTCTGGAAGAGGGGCGGCACGGTAGCGCAGTGGTTAGCACTGCTGCTTCACAGCTCCAGGGTCCCGGGTTCGATTCCCGGCTCGGGTCACTGTCTGTGTGGAGTTTGCACATTCTCCTCGTGTCTGCGTGGGTTTCCTCCGGGTGCTCCGGTTTCCTCCCACAGTCCAAAGATGTGCGGGTTAGGTTGATTGGCCAGGTTAAAAAAATTGCCCCTTAGAGTCCTGGGATGTGTAGGTTAGAGGGATTAGCGGGTAAAATATGTGGGGGTAGGGCCTGGGTGGGATTGTGGTCGGTGCAGACTCGATGGGCTGAATGGCCTCCTTCTGCACTGTAGGGTTTCTATGATTCTATGAGAGCTCGGTCCTGCTTGTCTGACTCTCTCCTGCTTAACTTCAGCTTGATTTAACAAACAACTTCCCTGCCCCCATAGGTGATTTTCAAGGACAATAGGCTTTTGATCACCGGCAGTCTCAGTTTAATTGAGTTAAGTCCAAACACAAAAGGCTGGAACTGCCTTGACCCCCCGTGGGTCGTTATCTTAATGTCTTCTTGATGCTCCTCCGCAGCTTCCTGAACGGTGTCCCATTCGTGGGATGGGTCTTCTGTGGATGTGTTCGTCTGCTGGCCTCCATCTCCCTTTGTCCTTCTGATGATTAGATCACTGGTGTGTCTGCCTTTCTGGCCACTTGCATATTCGGGGGGGCTCACACCTTTCCTTAGCACAGTCCACAGGCAGGTTATGTTTGTCCTGCCGAGCCTTCTGGGAGGTTTTATCAGCCAGCAGCCAGAGTTGGCCACTTTTAAAATGCGGCCTTCGCGACACACGACGGCGCAGAGTCGCTGAGCAGAGACTGATAGCCAAGTTCCGCACACACGAGGACGGCCTCAACCGGGATATTGGGTTCATGTCACACTATCTGTAACCCCCACAGAGTTTCACTGGCTGTCTTGTCTGGAGACAATACACATCTTTTTAGCCTGTCTTGATGCTCTCTCCACTCACATTGTTTTGTTTCTTAAAGACTTGATTAGTTGTAAGTATTCGCATTCCAACCATTATTCATGTAAATTGAGTTTGTGTCTTTATATGCTCTGTTTGTGAACAGAATTCCCACTCACCTGAAGAAGGGGCTTGCAGCTCCGAAAGCTTGTGTGGCTTTTGCTACCAAATAAACCTGTTGGACTTTAACCTGGTGTTGTTAAACTTCTTACCACTTTTAAACTGTCAGGTTTCTCCTGAATCCTTTTAAAATATGGAGGATTGCCCTGAAACTTACACTGCATGCTTTAAGCAATATCGGATCTACCCTCATTTAATGATGCAAGACCTGTCATCATAGGGCACATCCCTCTCAGTAATTGTTACCTTTCTTTTGCAATTTTATAAAATATCATTCCCAGTTTGATCTGTATTTTGGTTACTGATTGTGAAAGGTGACAGGTATGTGTCACCACTTTTTGTCTTTCTTCTGTAAGAATAACATCTTATCTCTCTTTCTCGCCATGTGCGACACAGTGGCACAGTGGTTAGCACTGCTGCCTCACAGCGCCAGGGACCCGGGTTCCATTCCGGCCTCAGGTGACTGTGTGGAGTTTGCACTTTCTCCCCGTGTCTGCGTGGGTTTCCTCCGGTGCTCCAGTTTCCTCCCACGCTCTAATGATGTGCGGGTTAGGTTGATTGACCGTGCTAAATTTCCCCTTGGTGTCGGGGGGGATTAGCAGGGTAAATACTTGGTGTTGCGGGGGATGGGGCCTGGATGGAATTGTTGTCGGTGCAGGCTCGATGGGCTGAATGGTCTCCTTCTGCATTGTAGGATTCCATGATCCCCTGCCCCCCCCTTCCAGTTGGGGTGCCACAGTGATTAGCACTGCTGCCTCACAGCGCCAGGGACCCGGGTAAATACATGGGGTTACGTGGATAGGGCCTGGGTGGGGAATGTTGTTGGTGCAAGCTTGATGGGTCGAATGGCCTCTTTCTGCACTGTAGGATTCTATGGTTCTAAGAGAGAGGAGGTCTGAGCCAAGGCCTCGAGCCAAAATCAATCAAGAAAAGCCTTGGCTAACTTTCTGACCCTATGGCCTGAGTAAAATTTAAAGTTTATTTATTATTCACAAGTAGGCTTAATTAACACTGCAATTGAATTTCTTTGAAAGTCCCACTAGTGTGTGGAGAAAAGTATGCATGAATCCATGTCTGACCACTGAGATCGCAAAGTGATACCTTTCGTATCACTGAAAATTTAACACAGCTTTGATCAGATGCGATTTTACTTCGATCAGGCTTTGGGCCTAACTATAGCTGGAGTGTCAGTGGTAGGAATGGAGTATTTTTCTATTTCGAACAAACACTTTGGATCTCAGATGTTCCGAGGTGATGCATGTCCTAAGTCCGATGCAGGGTGATGTTGGTAAATCGCTCAGCTATGAACCTTCATCAAATATGTGGAGAGTTTTCCATTGGTATTGTCTTGGCTTCCATTCCCAATGTATTTGAATAGACATTTGTCCACATTTCTAGGTTGGTTTTGACGCATTTTTAAAAATTTGTTTTTTACTCTGTTCTTAAAGTTCCAAAGCCAATGCTTGGAGCAAACCAGACATGCCTTTGCTTGCTCCATAAACCAATTCCAATTGATTCCAACTCATGGTCAGAGAGACAAACAAGATCCAAGCTGACAAAATGAGGCATTGCACCCCGTCTTGGGCTTGATCTGACGCTTGATCTGAGCCAAAAGGCCAGAATCGGACCCCTGCCAGGGGATCGTGGTTTCATGGTGGCACAGTGGTTAAGAGAGAGGGGATTCCCTCTCAGCGCCAGGGACCCAGGTTCAATTCCCAGCTTGGGAGACGGTATGAGTGGAATCTGCACGTTCCCCCCATGTCTGCGTGGGTTTCCTCTGGGTGCTCCGGTTTCCTCCCACAGCCCGAAAGACGTGCTGGTTAGGTGCATCGGCCATGCTAAATTCTCCCTCAGTGTACCCGAACAGGCGCCGGAGTGTGGCGACTAGGGTATTTTCACAGTAACTTCATTGCAGTGTTAATGTAAGCCTACTTGTGACACGAATAAATAAACCCTGCCCAAGAACTTGTTCCCTTGTGTGTTTTTAAAATGTCTGAATCACAAAGACTGTCGCATTTTTCCTTTTCCTTTACCCGCTCATTACTAGGATCTGAATGCGTGACGATGGCAGTTCAGTGTGTGTTCAGTTCTTGGCAATCTTGACCTGTGAACTCTTCCGTGCCAATTCATTATAAAGCACCCAACTTTGTTTCCATCGCACCTCTCGACACAGGAAGGAGGGAGCCCGTCATTCGGGACAAAACCCCGTTTCCTGAAGGGATGGGGGTTTCAGATAGAGGCTGAATCTGCTCTTTAAACAGTGCTGGGGGAAATTGTATGTTGATTTTGCCCTCATGGCTCATGTGATAGGATCATGCTGCCATTACCACCCCAAATATTCGAGCAATAAAGCAACATGGAGAGAAAACTCTGGAAAATCTCAGCAGGCCTGGCAGCAGGAGAGAAAAGAGTTGATGTTTTGAGTCCAGATGACCCTTTGTCAAGGGATCAGGCCTGGGTGGGATTGTTGTTAGCGCAGGCTTGATGGGCCGAATGGCCTCCTTCTGCACTTGAGGGGTTCTGTGATATGATTCTATATAGTCCCTTTCTCAACCTCCAGCTTTGTCAGAGCTTTGACAAAAGGTCATCCGGACTCGAAACATCAGCTCTTTTCTCTCCTTACAGATGCTGCCAGACCTGCTGAGACTTTCCAGCATTTTCCCTTTTGGTTTCAGATTCCAGTTTCCGCAGTAATTTGCTTTTATTAAAGCAACATACAGGACTGGAAGGAGTCATTTCAGTCAGCAACCTAACCTGACATTTGTTACAATAATGGACATCATTTTTGTCCTCAATTCCCCTTTTTCTGGCAAGGAATTATCCAGTTTCTTATCTATTTACTGGTAGCACTTCTGACATCTTTACAAATACCGGGCTCGCACGCGTCCGGCATGTTGCAATGTGCCTGTATTTTTCACATGAGGCAGCAAGCCAAGGTCCTGTCTACTGTTCCTGGAGGTTCTTGTACATGTTCCAAATCCCACTTCACTATTAAAAGAGGATACATCGTTTATCACTGTCGCTTTCAATTTAGCACTTCGGAAACATACATTCACCAGAAAGAAAGAATGAACTCGTGGCACAGTGGTTAGCACTGCTGCCTCACAGTGCCAGGGACTCGGGTTCGATTCCCAGCTCGGGTCACTGTCTGGGTGGAGTTTGCACGTTCTCCCCGTGTCTGAGTGAGTTTCCTCCGGGTGCTCCGGTTCCCTCCCACAGTCCAAAGATGTGTTGGTTAGGTGGATTGGCCATGCTAAATAGCCCCTTTGACAAAGGGACATCTGGACTCAAAACGTCAGCTCTTTTCTCTCCTTACAGATGCTGCCAGACCTGCTGAGATTTTCCAGCATTTTCTCTTTTGGTTTCAGATTCCAACATCCACGATAAGTTGCTTTTATTTAACTAGGATGAAGACGTGGGGTTACTGGGATAGGGCCTGGGTGGGATTGTTGTCGGCACAGCCTCAATGGGCCGAATGGCCTCCTTCTGCACTTTAGGGATTCTATGCTATGATTCTATATCGTCCCTTTCTCAACCTCCAAATGTCCCACATTATTGTCAGCCATTTCATACTTATCAATGGAAAAGTTGAGATTGGGGCTGGGTGGGATTGTTGTCAGCGCAGGCTCCATGGGCCGAATGGCCTCTTTCTGCACTGGAGGGATTCTATGATTCTATGAATTGCATTTCGTGTTGAGCAAGATCCCAGAAGCAGTAAGAGAATTTTTAAAAACACCGATAATCTCGTTTCGCAGTGTTCGCTGGGGGATATAATTCTACATAATTCCCCTGCACATTCTTTAAATAGTCTCATGGGAGCTTTTATGTTCACCTGCACGTCGGGGTCTTTGCGGAGTCTGCACGTTCTCCCCGTGTCTGCGTGGGTTTCCTCCGGGTGCTCCGGTTTCCTCCCACAGTCCGAAAGACGTGCTGATTAGGTGCATTGGCCGTGCTAAATTCTCCCTCAGTGTACCCGAACAGGCCCACTTTGATCTGTATTATGGGTACTGAGTGTGAAAGGTGAAGGTATGTCTCACCACTTTTTGTGTTTCTTCTGTAAGAACAACATTTTATCTTGATTAAAGCATTTTTCTTCCCTCTCCCTTTCTCGCCATGTGGCCCACGGCGACACAATGGTTAGCACTGCTGCCTCAAAGTGTCAGGGACCTGTGGTGAACCATCAGGACCCAGGTTCAATTCCAGCCTTGGGTGACTGTGCGGAGTCTGCACATTCTCCTTGTGTCTGCGTGGGTTTTCTCTGGGTGCTCCGGTTTCCTCCCACAGTCTGAAAGACGTGCTGATTAGGTGCATTGGGCCGTGCTAAATTCTCCCTCAGTGTACCCAAACAGGCGCCGGAGTGTTGCAACTAGGGGATTTTCACAGTAACTTCATTGCAGTGTTAATATAAGCCTACTTGTGACATAAATAGATAAACTAAACAGGTGATCAGGTGCAGGAACCCTCTAACTGTGAGGGAGAGGTCCCGATTGTGACATTGCCAGCACCCCCCTGTTTAGATCAGCGAATGTTGATCCTAAACAAGGATTGAACCCAAGATCATTCAGCTTCATGTGGGCTCAATCAACCGCTCCGGGGCGGATTAGCTACCTGAATCATCAGCGAGAGCTCCGCCTTGCAAATACCTAATTTGACATCAGCTGATGGTTCTTAAACGCAATTTAAGGAGCTGCATTTTCTGTCATGACTTTGAAAGTTCTATTTTGCAATTTAATATTAATGAAGCATTTGTACCCATCAATTGCAATGCTGAGGAATCCAAAGTGCTTGGATACAGACTGAGTGTTTGAAAGCCTGTGGATCTAATCACTCAAATCGTTCAGTGGTGAAAGGAGATATGTCTAGATCTGATAAAGAGCAGTAATATTTACAACAATATAATTCCATGATTTATTGTCATTTGAAGGTGGATTGTTATGAAAATGAAAGCGATTGGGGGCGGATCATGTTTGCAAGATCATAGAATCCTACAGTGCGGAAGGAGGCCTTTCGGCCCATCGAGCCTGCACCGACCACAATCCCACCCAGGCCCTATCCCCATAATCCCATGCATTTACCCAAGCTAGCCCCCGTGACACCTAACCCGCACATCTTTGGAGTGTGGGAGGAAACCGGAGCACCCGGAGGAAACCCACGCAGTCACGGAGAGAATGTGCAGACTCCACACAGACACTCACCCAAGACGGGAATCGAACCCGGGTCCCTGACGCTGTGAGGCAGCAGTGCTAACCACTGTGCCACTGTGCCGCCCTCAGATGCACTCATTAAGTAAATTGGAGCTACGGTATCGGTGATGGCCAAGGAAAGTGCATTCATAACGCGTTCAAATAGATCAAGTAACAGCCTGTAAATCCTTCCAACACGCCGCAGCGGTAGGCAGTAGGAGCGGGAGACATTGCTGGTGAGACATTCTATGTACGCTTAGCTCTGTTTGCCTCATTTATGCAGAGACTTCATTTTAAGACATTTCTGCCTGTCTAACTAATCCTGCCAAGCTGAAAAAACTAACAGTTGGCCACATTTTAAAACTCGGAAGGCATGCTGGGTTAGCTAGAAATTGACTGCATTTTTGAAAGGTACAATACAAGCAAAACAGGCTTTTCATAAACAACAACTGCAAGGCCGGTTTCTCCAAGTTGGAGACAGCATGTGCCAAACAATTTCAACAACAAGATAACGAATAATAATTATTGTAGTTTCAGCTCTGATTTCAGTTCAGTTCAGCTTTGTTTTTGAGCTGTGTGTGAGATCAGTGCAGGAACTGGCTTCGCAGACACTCTCGGACCTTTCTCTTTCTTTCCACTTTTGTAATGATTTAATTTTAAGTTCTCTTCAATCAAAGTAATTCATTTCAACATCGTATGAGTGCTGTCCCCATCTGTTCAAAGGAATGAACGGGCCCTACACTGGTCAACCATTGTAATAGAAAGAACACTGTAGCCTCTCCCATCACAATCTAAAGCTCCAGACTGCAATATTGTGTTTCTATTATTCAATCGTGGGACATGGGTGTCGCTGGCTGGCCAGCATTTATTGCCCATTCCTAGTTGCCCTTGAGAAGGTGGTGGTGAGCTGCCTTCTTGAATCGCTGCAGTCCATGTGCCGTGGGTTGACCCACTATGCCGTTAGGGAGGGAATTCCAGGATTTTGACCCAGCAACTGCGAAGGAACAGCCGATATATTTCCAAGTCAGGATGGTGAGTGGCTTGGAGGCGGACCTGCAGGTGGTGGTGTTCCCATTTATCAGCTGCCCTTGTCCTTCCAGATGGAAGTGGTTGTGAGTTTGTAGGAGTGCAGAGAAGGTTTACCAGGATGTTGCCTGGTATGGAGGGTCTTAGCTATGAGGAGAGATTGGGTAAACTGGGCTTGTTCTCCCTGGAAAGACGGAGAATGAGGGGAGATTTAATAGAGGTGTACAAGATTATGAAGGGGATAGATAGGGTGAACGGTGGGAAGCTTTTTCCCAGATCAGAAGTGACGATCACGAGGGGTCACGGGCTCAAGGTGAGAGGGGCGAAGTATAACTCAGATATTAGAGGGATGTTTTTTACACAGAGGGGCCTGGAATGCGCTGCCAAGTAGGGTGGTGGAGGCAGACACGCTGACATCATTTAAGACTTACCTGGATAGTCACATGAGCAGTCTGGGAATGGAGGGATACAAACGATTGGTCTAGTTGGACCAAGGAGCGGCACCGGCTTGGAGGGCCGAAGGGCCTGTTTCCTGTGCTGTACTGTTCTTTGTTCTTTGGAAGGTGCTGTCTGAGGATCTTTGGTGAATTGCTGCAATGCACCTTTAGATGGTACACACTGCTGCTACTGAGCGTCTGTGGTGGAGGGAGTGAGTGTGTGTGGAAAATATGCTTGTAGAAGTGTGTTGCTACAGCAACTCGAACTCCTGGGGGATGGGGGGATGAGTGGGAGGGTGGGGGTTGCTGGTTGGCTCAGTTGGCTTGGAGGGCCAGTGTGGGTCAGATTGGCACCCGCAGCACAGAGTTCGATCCCCGTTCTGGCTGGGGTGCATTAAGGACCTGCCTCCTGGCCCTAACCCCTGGGGGAGGTTCTGGTGCTGTGGGTAGGTCCTGTCTTCAGGCAGTGAACCAATGAAGGGTGGCATCAGTGAGCCCGCTGACTTGGGAACTTGGCAATTGGGTGACCTTGATTTAATTATTGAATGGGGGACAAAAGTGGAATCTGGAGGGTTTTTAGATTCTTCGAAGACCACATTTACTTAAATACATAAACTCGTTGGGTGAGATTTTAGGGCCTCGCTCAAGTGAGACCAGAAATTCAAGGTGAACGGGCATTTCTGTTGTCTGCCCCTCGCCCGCTCCAATTCCGTGGTGGGCGCGCGGTAGAATTCCGGCGAGAGTGTTGGGTTATCAGTGACCTGAAAGCTCTTATGTTCAGTGAGATGATGTCTGTCATGTATGAGGGGAGTAGCCCTTTAAGAGAACAGCTCAGGTGACCCTGGGCATGGGGGTGAGCTGCTCGGGAAGCCGCCCCCACAGCCACCCGATGGCTGGAGCGCGAGGAGTACAGTTCCTCAGTAAACCCTATCGTTCCTGTGGCTTGCTTCTCCGCGTGAGCTCTTTGGAATTAACTCCCCTGGTAGTCTCAGACTTAACAATGTCAGAGGCTGAGTAGCTGATGGTAACAATCGTCCGGAAGGGAAAATATTTGCCAAAGATCCTGCTCCTGATCACTGTCGTGGCATTTTCTGGGACTTGTGGTTTTCTGGGCATTGTTTGAGGATAGGATGAGCTCTTGGCTGTAACTTGTTCTTCACCCCTCCCTAGATCTCAGTATCTGCTGTCGAGACTCGTGCTTGGATAAGTTGCTGACACAAGAAGGCCCATATCCAGGAATGCCCTTCCCTGAATGAGGGGAAAGAATTTATGGGCGGCACGGTGGCACAGTGGTTAGCACTGCTGCCTCACAGCGCCAGGGACCCGGATTCGATTCCCAGCTTGGGTGACTGTCTGCGCGGAGTCTGCACATTCTCCCCGTGTCTGCGTGGGTTTCCTCCGGGTGCTCCGGTTTCCTCCCACATTCCAAAGATATGCGGGTTATGTGGATTGGCCATGCTAAATATAGCTTAGTTTCAGGGGTGGGGTGGGGGGGGGGGGTGGATTAGGAGGGTAAATATGTGAGATTACGGGGATAGGCTAGGATTGTTGCTGGTATGGGCTCAATGGGTTCAATGGCCTCCTTCTGCGCTGTAGGGATTGTATGATTAGGAGAAAGAGTATTCAAGAGGCGGCTGGATATAGCACTTGGGGCCAATGGGACCAAAGGTTATGGGGAGAAAGCAGGATTAGGCTATTGAGTTGGATGATCAGCCATGATGGTGATGAATGACAGAGCAGGCTCGAAGGGCCGAATGGCCTCCTCCTGTTCCTATCTTCTATATTTCTATGTTTCTTTGATTCGATAGGAATAATAAAGTTAGCATTTAACTTTACAAGTTCAGCAATTTTCATTATGTGCCCATAAATGTTCTGTTTCAGCAGTGAACAGTGTATTTTATTTGTCCTTTGCATCGTTGATAAGTATCTAATACTAGTTTGAAACAGA
Organism: Mustelus asterias; assembly: GCF_964213995.1. Classification (NCBI taxonomy): domain Eukaryota; kingdom Metazoa; phylum Chordata; class Chondrichthyes; order Carcharhiniformes; family Triakidae; genus Mustelus; species Mustelus asterias. The sequence continues at coordinate 8,751,845 of NC_135818.1, read as the reverse complement.
AATGGAAGGATTCTGTTATTAATTCTTCAAGGTCACCCAGCAGACTGGTAGAGCAGAGCATTGATGTTTGAACAATTTAAAGGGATCGTAACAATTAAAATAGAGCCATCTCTTCGAACTCGGAAATTAATATTCCACTTTTATAACTGTATTTTAGACACATAAATAAACTATGTTCATCCTTTATCCTGCAATCATTTGCTTCCAGGACTCCACTCCACCCTGAGTTTTAACTTAGTTTTCGATGGTCTAGTCAGAGGGTGATTATTACCCAAAACTATGGCTAGAATTGGAATACTGCATGGGGATGGAATCAAACTCTCATGTGGTGTGTTCCATATTGGAAAATAAATCTCTGATATTTTCTCTGTCGCTCTTGTGCTGTTGTGCACTCTCTTGCATGCTCTCTCATGTGATCTCTCATGTGCTTTCCCCTGATCTCTCTCTCTCTCTCACACAGTCTCTCTCTCAGATTCTCTGTTGCATACTCTCGTGAGCTGTGTGGCTCTCTCCCGCGCTCCCTCCCGCGCTCTCTGTCTTCTGCACTTTTGGTTTCACTCTCTCTCACACACTCTCTCTCTCTCTCTCTCTCACTCTTCCTCTCTCACATGTTCCCTTTCTCACCCTCTCTCTCACTCGCCCTCTCTCAGTCTTGCATACTTTAGCATAAGAACATAAGAACTAGGAGTAGGCTATCTGGCCCCTCGAGCCTGCTCCGCCATTCAATAAGATCATGGCTGATCTTTTTATGGACTCAGCTCCACTTACCCGCCCGCTCACCATAACCCTTAATTCCTTTACTGTTCAAAAATTTGTCCTTGCCTTAAAAACATTCAATGAGGTAGCCTCAACTGCTTCACTGGGCAGGGAATTCCACAGATTCACAACCTTTTGTGTGAAGAAGTTCCTCCTCAACTCAGTCCTAAATCTGCTCCCCCTTATTTTGAGGCCATGCCCCCTAATTCTAGTTTCACCCGCCAGTGGAAACAACTTCCCTGCTTCTATCTTATCTATTCCCTTCATAATCTTATATGTTTCTATAAGATAATTCCCTCATTCTTCTGAATTCCAATGAGTATAGCCCCAGTCTACTCAGTCTCCTCATAAGCCAACCCTCTCAACTCCGGAATCAACCTCGTGAATCTCCTCTGCACCCCCTCCAGTGCCAGTGTATCTTTTCTCAAGTAAGGAGACCAAAACTACACAGTACTCCAGGTGTACCCTCACTAGCATCTTATACACCTGCAACATAACCTTGCTGTTTTTAAACTCCATCCCTCTAGCAATGAATGACAAAATTCCATATGCCTTCTTAATTACCTGCTGCACCTGCAAACCAACTTCTTGTGATTCTTCCACAAGGACACCCAGGTCCCTCTGCACAGCAGCATGCTGCAATTTTTTACCATTTAAATAATAGTTCATTTTGCTGTTATTCCTACCAAAATGGATGACCTCACATTCACCAACATTGTACTCCATCTGTCAGACCCTCACCCACTCACTTAGACTATCTATATCCCTTTGCAGGCTTCCAGTGTCCTCTGCACACTTTGCTCTGCCACTCATCTTAGTGTCATCTGCTAATTTTGACACACTACACTTGGTCCCCAACTCCAAATCATCTATGTAAATGTAAACAATTGCAGTCCCAACACTGATCCCTGAGGCACACCACTGGTCACTGATCGCCAACCAGAAAAACACCCATTTACTTCCACTCTTTGCTTTCTGTTCGTTAACCAATCCTCTATCCATGCTAATACATTACCCGTAACACTGTGCACCTTTATCTTGTGTAGCAGTCTTTGGTGCGGCAGCACCTTGTCAAATGCCTTCTGGAAATCCAGATACACCACATCCACAGGTTCCCCATTGTCCACTGCACATGTAATGTTCTCAAAGAATTCCACCAAATTAATCAAACCTGACCTGCCCTTCATGAACCCATGCTGCGTCTTACCAATGGGACAATTTATATCCAGATGTCTCGTTATTTCTTCCTTGATGATAGATTCAAACATTTTCCCTACTACAGAAGTTAAGCTAACCAGCCTATAGTTACCCGCCTTTTGTCTACCTCCTTTTTCAAACAGTGGCGTCACATTTGCTGTTTTCCAATCTGTGGCAACCACCCCAGAGTCCAGCGAATTTTGGTAAATTACCACTAGTGCATTTGCTATTTCTCCCGCCATCTCTTTTGGTACCCTGGGATGCATTCCATCAGGACCAGGAGACTTGTCTACCTTTAGCCCCATTAACTTGCCCAACATTACCTCTTTCGTGATAATGATAGTTTCCAGGTCCTCACCTGCCATAGCCTTCCTGTCATCAATTTTTGGCATGTTATTTGTGTCTTCCACTGTGAAGACTGACACAAAATACCTCTTCAATACCTCAGCCATTTTCTCATTTCCAGTTATTAAATCCCCCTTCTCATTGGTCTAAAGGACCAATGTTTAGCTTAGCCACTCTTTTTCGTTTTATGTATTTGTAGAAACTTTTGCTATCTGTTTTTATATTCTGAGCTAGTTTACTCTCATAATCCATCTTACTTTTCTTTATAGCTTTTTTCATGACTTTCTGTTCACCTTTAAAGATTTCCCAATCCTCTAGTTTCCCACTAATCTTTGCCACTTTGTATGCATTTTCTTTCAATTTAAAGTGAGAGTGAGCATGCTCTCTCTCACTTTGTCGCATGCTCTCTTTCACGCTCTTGCACTCTCTCTCTCTCTCTAGTGTGCCGTCTCACAATCCCTGTTCCTACTCCAAGCTCTGATGCAAATTTGTGGATGTAATATTTGAAGTGTTGAGCAATAATACCAAAGAAAGAAAGTAATACAACCAGGGTAATGTGCTGGGTTCTCGGCTCCACAGTGCCGAAGGGGGCCATTCAGTCCATCGAATCAGCACTGACTCGCCAATAGAGCATCTTACCCAGGCCTGATCCCTGTAACACCACTTATTTACCCCGCTAATCCCCTTAACCTACACGCCTTGGGACCTTAAGGGGCAATTTAGCATGACCCAATCCACCTAACCCGCACATCTTTGGACTGTGGGAGGAAACCGGAGTACCCGGAGGAAACCCTCGCAGACATGGGGAGAACGTGCAGACTTCACACAAACAGTCACCCAAGCCGGGAATCGAACCTGGGTCCCTGGCGCTGTGAGGCAGCAGTGCTAACTGCTGTGCCACCCTGCCGCCCATTCTCTCCTTTGGCCAGTGATGATCAAATATACACCTTTGGAGGATCCTAGTGGGTAATTATGGTATTAACAAGAACCCAAGACCTCCACAATTATTCTACTTCCTCCTGTGGCCCAGACGTATCAGTCACAACTGGTAAAGCAAAAGCAAGGCTCTGAGGTTCCAGGTTTGAATCTCACCGAGATCGATGGTTAAATTTCAATTCTGAAATAAACCGCCTCAATTATTAGAGTCATAGAGGTTTACAACATGGAAACAGGCCCTTCGGCCCAACTTGTCCATGCCGCCCTTTTTTAAAAAAAATCACTAAGCTAGTTATTCATTGACAGCAAACCACAACGATCTTTCCGAAAAAATCTAAAGTTTAAAGTTTATTTAAACTTTAAAGAGAACTCGTTCTCAATGATCCATTGGTTTCAATTCCTCATTCCCAAGCAACTGTATTTTGTTTGAAAAGTCTGTTTAAAAATGCAACACGTTCCAAACGGTTTATTTTGCGATCTGGCTTGTGGACTGTAGGAGAAAGAAAGTGCTGTCCGTCCTCGGAGCTTACGGGGCCTGTCATAGTCTTTCTTCCAGCCTGTAAATCTCTGTTTTACTTGCATCGTCAATAGAAATTTCCATCTGATTCTGTTAAAGTGCCACGGGGAGAATCTGCATTTTATAATTAGCTCATATCTACATGCAGAATGCACCTCTTTGGGTGGATAATGCTGTGAGGCATTTCGTGTTGATCCACATAATGATGTAGACAGATCAGTTACCCAAAAGAATGAGCAAATTAATTCGCTAATGGTCCCATAGAAAGTTGCATTATTGGTTTCTCTGGTCTCCTGTTCGACACGGTGGCCTCAATTAAAAGCGTACAATCAACATCTCCCCCTGTTTGATGCCCTGATCTGTATCGAGAATGAGTTGTTTGAGGCTTTGCGGATCTGTCAAGGTACAGATGTCAAACGGCTGAATTGATCTCAACATTGTCAAGTAGATTTCACGGTGGCGCAGTGGTTAGCGCTGCTGCCTCACAGCGCCGGGGACCCGCGTGCACTTCCCAGCTCGGGTCACTGACTGTGCAGACTCTGCACGTTCTCCCCGTGTCTGCGTGGGTTTCCTCCGAGTGCTGCGGTTTCCTCCTACAGTCCGAAAGATGTGCTGGTTAGGTGCTAAATTCTCCCTTGGTGTATCCAAGTGTGGTGACTGGGGGATTTTCACAGTAACTTCATTGCAGTGTTAATGTAAACCTACTTGTGACACTAATAAATAAACTTTAGATTTTTTCAGAAATATCATTGTAGTTTGCTGCCAATGAATAACGAGCTTAGTGGTTAAAAAAAGGACAGCATTGACAAGTTGGGCCAAAGGGCCTGTTTCCATGCTGTAAACCTCTAATAATTGAGGCGGTTTATTTCAGAATTGTAATTTAACCATCTATCTCGGTGAGATTTGAACCTGGAACCTCAGAGCCTTGCTCTAGGCGTTTGCTTTACCAGTTGTGACTGATACCTCTGGGCCACAGGAGGAAGCCAAATAATTGTGGAGGTCTTGGGTTCTTGTTCATACCTTAATTACCCACTGGGATCCTCCAAAGGAATTGACATAGCGATGAGCTTAAATGTTTCCTCTATTGAAGCACCGATGAATGATTGGATTGCATGTGCAGAATAAAGTGTTCCTCATTAGTCATAGAATCCCTACAGTGCAGAAAGAGGCCATTCAGCCCATTGAACCTGCACCAACAACAATTCCATCCAGGCCCTATCCCTATAACCCCATGTATTTACCCCACTAATCCCCCTGACACTAAGGGGCATTTTACCATGGCCAATCATTCTTTCTGAATCTATCCTGCCTAATCCTGTTAGAATGTTAGATGTTTCTCTGCGATCCCCTCTCGCTCTTGTTCCAACACTGGCTTTCTAACAGGATTAGGCAGGGTAGATTCAGAAAGACTGATTGGCCATGGTAAAATATTAATTAAGGTACGGGTCGACCAAAATGCTTTTCAAACAATACATTCATCACCAAAACAGTAATAACAGAATTTTAGTCACTCTCAAAGAAAGTATACAACCAGGCTTGATGGAATTCGGAAGCTTTTGGAGTTCTTCTGTAGTTGTCCGCTGTCTGTAAGGTCTTTCCGACTCAGTGTCCTTCTATTAGATAGCTGAATAATTCTCTTAAAGGCTATTTAAACTGGCAGTGATGGAGAGCTGCTCTAAAGATGGATGCTGGCTGAAGCGCTATCAATTAGGCAAAAGACTACTTGTGTGCCAATACAACTGTAGGCTTTTATTCATTACAGAACTAGGAGCACATCCCAACAGGGCGGCACGGTAGCACAGTGGTTAGCACTGCTGCTTCACAGCTCCAGGGTCCCAGGTTCGATTCCCGGCTCGGGTCACTGTCTGTGTGGAGTTTGCACATTCTCCTCGTGTCTGCGTGGGTTTCCTCCGGGTGCTCCGGTTTCCTCCCACAGTCCAAAGATGTGCGGGTTAGGTTGATTGGCCAGGTTAAAAATTGTCCCTTAGAGTCCTGGGATGCGTAGGTTAGAGGGATTAGCGGGTAAAATATGTGGGGGTAGGGCCTGGGTGGGATTGTGGTCGGTGCAGACTCGATGGGCCGAATGGCCTCCTTCTGCACTGTAGGGTTTCTATGTTCTATGTTCTATGTTCTATAACCGACCCGAACTGAACAAGGGGGAGGAAACAGCCACCATTATAGTAGGTGACAAGGGGAGGAGCCGGCAGGGGATGTGTCCAGGCATGACAAACACAACAACGGTGGTCCAGACAGGACAAAGGCACAACTGTAGTCCACCACACTGGCTTTTCGACAGGCTGCCCTGGCCTCTGGAGATGTTCTCTGCAGGAAAGGCTGTTGCTTTGGCCTTTATAGGTGCGATGACCTCGCAATTTCCTTATACCAGATCGGCTCTTAATAGTTGATTGTCCTTTTCAAACTGATAGGCTGGCAGAATGCAAAAGTCTGTTACCAAGGCAACCCTGATGTTTGGTCCTTTTGAAATAAATGTTGCCATCTGGAGTCTGGTGTACTCTGCGTTTTAACACAGAACTCAAAAACAGCTTTTAAAGGGACCACGCACTGTTTTCTTTCCCTCTCGTGGCTTTTACAATTATTTACATTTTTACAAACATCCTTTATATCTTTACAAACTTGTGGTGAACCATCGTTGGTTCACCACTGGGGTTGTTATTGTGTTACTGTTGGGCTAGGGTGTTGTTGTTATGGGGGTTGTACTATGTTGTTGGGTTAGGGTGTTTACCTGTCCTGGGTGTTATCGTGGCACACTCCAGTGGGGTCCCGCCTCCGGTGGCAGGGTATAAGACCCCCTGCTCCGGCAGGACCCCTTCAGTCTGAACGGGTGAATTTGTGTTAGTAGTTTCATTGTTAATGTATTAAAGCCTTCAGTTCTAAAGCCTTGTTTCCGGGTGCTCATTGAGGTGCATCAATTTAATACATTAACTGAGAATATGGAACAGATCCTAAAACCGGATCGTCTGACACTGGACCCACGTGCGGTCGGTGCAGCTAACACGTTCGAACATTGGTGGAAGTGCTTCGAGGACTACCTGGCAGGCTCGGTAGCTATCACTACAGACAGTGATAGACTCCAGGTCCTCCACGCAAGGGTAAGCGACACGATTTACCTAGCCATTCGTGCAGCTTCCACTTACCAGGGTGCCGTCGAGCTCCTAAAGAATAGGTACATTACGCCACCCAACGAGATTCACGCTCGTTATCTCCTCGCTACACGACGTCGGCAGTCGGGCGAGACCATAGAAGACTACGCCAATGAACTCCTGCAGCTTGCCAGGGGTTGTGACTGTAAGGATGTCTCCGCCGAGCAGTACATGCAAGACCTCGCCCGAGACGCGTTCGTAGCAGGGGTAGGGTCCTCGTACATCAGACTTAAATTATTAGAAAAGGGGAAACTCAACTTGACCCAGGCAATGGGGATGGCCGTGAGGTTGGAGGCGGCGTCGAAGAGCTTGGCGCTGTACCCCGAGGACCACGTGCAGTCAACGTGGTTGGAGCAAGCTCTGCTCCCTCCTCGCCCCGCGAACCCGCGCTCCCAGATCGATTCGACGACGGCGGCAGCTCCAGGTGGCCAGCGATGCTATTTTTGCGGTGGGGCCAAGCATCCACGGCAACAGTGTCCGGCAAGAACGGCAATCTGCAGCCAGTGCGGTAAAAAAGGCCACTACGGCAAAGTCTGCAGGTCCAAACCTAAAAACGGCAGTGCAGCATGTAACCCTCCAGAACGGAGACCATCTCTTTCGGCGCTGCAGTACCCACGAGGTCCGACCACGTGCGATCTCAGGACGGCGCCATCGTGGCAGACAGAGGAGGAGGAAGACCACCAGGAGTCGCTGCGCTTGGAGCCCTCGGCCACATGCGATTCATGGGGGCGGCCATCATGGTCCACGACGACTAGGAGCGACCAGCAGGGGTCCTCAGCATCCACATCGGCAGCATGCAGCAGCGACCAGCAGGGGTCCTCAGCATCCACATCGGCAGCATGCAGTGACGCCCAGGGGCCAACGGTGGCGTCGATCTCTCTGGATCAGACCAGGCATTACAGACTGGAACATTCTATGATGGAGGTAAAGGTTAGTGGCAGAACTGTGAATTGTCTGTTTGACAGTGGGAGCACCGAAAGTTTCATACACCCTGAAACTGCTAAAAGGTGTGGACTCCGGGTTCTCCCTGCCAAACAGACAATTTCCATGGCATCACAGTCCCGGTCTGTACCGATCCAAGGACGATGTATGGTAACTCTTGAGGTACAGGGCACAGTTTACGAGCAATACAGGCTCCTTGTGCTACCTCACCTTTGCGCGCCAATTCTCCTCGGACTAAACTTTATGGCCCACATGAGGAGTGTGATCCTACAGTACGGTGGGCCACTCCCTTCACTGGCAGTAGGGAACCAGCCGCAGCCTCCAAATTGCCCAAAGCGCCCCGCGTGCAATCTATCCACCCTGAAGATCACGACACCATCCCTTTTTAAAAATCTGGTACCTGGCTGCAAGCCCATCGCTACTAAAAGTAGGCGTTACAGCGCTGAGGACCGGATCTTTATTAGATCTGAGGTTCAGCGGCTCCTCAAGGAAGGGATCATACAGGCCAGTGCTAGTCCGTGGAGAGCGCAGGTCGTGGTAGTCAAAAGCGGGAACAAACCTCGGATGGTCATCGACTATAGTCAGACCATTAATAGATAAACGCAGCTGGATGCGTATCCTCTCCCGCGCATTTCTGATATGGTCAATCAGATTGCGCAGTACCGAGTGTTTTCTACCATAGACCTTAAGTCCGCCTACCATCAACTCCCCATCCGCCCAGAGGACCGACAATATACGGCTTTTGAGGCGGATGGTCGTCTATACCAATTCCTCAGGGTTCCATTTGGTGTCACCAATGGGGTCTCGGTCTTCCAGCGTGCTATGGACCGAATGGTGGACCAGAACGGGTTGCGGGCTACCTTCCCGTACCTGGATAACGTCACCATCTGCGGCCATGACCAGCAGGACCACGACACGAATCTCCAACACTTTCTACGCACTGCATCTCGCCTGAATCTGACCTATAACAGGGAGAAGTGCGTATTCCGTACGCGTAGGTTAGCCATCCTCGGATACGTGGTGGAAAACGGGGTCATTGGCCCTGATCCAGACCGTATGCGCCCACTCACTGAACTTCCCTTGCCCGCTAGCACGAAAGCACTGAGGAGATGCCTCGGGTTCTTTTCGTATTATGCACAGTGGGTCCCCAACTACGCGGACAAAGCTCGTCCGCTCATTAAGTCCACGACCTTCCCACTTACGCCGGAGGCCCAATTGGCCTTCAAGGTTTTGAAAAGCGACATCTCGAAAACCACGATGCACGCGGTGGATGAATCCATCCCTTTCCAGGTGGAGAGTGATGCATCGGACTTCGCCCTAGCCGCCACACTAAACCAGGCAGGCAGGCCCGTCGCGTTTTTTTCCCGCACCCTTCAAGGCCCAGAGATTCGGCACTCAGCGGTGGAAAAGGAGGCTCAGGCCATTGTGGAGGCAGTCAGACACTGGCGCCATTACCTGGCAGGTAAGCGGTTCACCCTGATCACGGATCAACGATCCGTGGCGTTTATGTTCAGTAACACGCAGAGGGGCAAGATCAAGAACGATAAGATCTTGCGGTGGAGAATTGAGCTCTCCACCTATAATTACGATATTATGTATCGTCCAGGGAAGCTCAATGAGCCCTCGGATGCCCTCTCGCGCGGAACATGCGCCATCATGCAGGAGGACCGCTTGAAGGCTCTCCACAATGATCTGTGTCATCCTGGAGTCACCAGACTCTACCACTTCATAAAAGCCCGCAACCTACCCTACTCGGTGGAGGAGGTCAGGTCAGTTACTAGAAGTTGTCGGATTTGCGCAGAATGCAAACCACACTTTTATCGACCAGACCGGGCACATTTGGTCAAGGCCACTCGCCCTTTTGAGAGGCTGAGTGTAGATTTTAAGGGCCCCCTTCCCTCAACGGATCGGAATGTCTATTTTCTTAACATAATAGACGAATTTTCCCGGTTTCCGTTTGTTTTCCCCTGTGCGGACACGTCGACTGCCACCGTCATCAAGGCATTCAGTGAGCTTTTTACCCTGTTCGGGTACCCCTGCTATATTCATAGCGACAGGGGCTCGTCGTTCATGAGCAACGACTTGAGGCAATTCCTGCTCTCATTCGGGATTGCCTCTAGTAGAACCACGAGCTACAACCCTAGGGGTAACGGACAGGTGGAAAGGGAGAATGCTACAGTCTGGAAGGCTGTCCTACTGGCACTGAAATCCAAGGGCCTTCCAGTCTCCCGGTGGCAGGAGGTCCTTCCAACTGCGCTCCATTCTATCCGCTCCCTCCTGTGTACGGCAACCAATGCTACTCCCCACGAGAGGATGTTCTCATTCCCTCGGAAGTCGTCCTCGGGGACCTCATTGCCAGCCTGGTTGACGTACCCAGGACCCGTCCTTCTGCGGCGCCATGTGAGGGCTCGCAAGTCCGACCCCTTGGTCGAACCGGTCCAACTCCTCCACGCCAACCCTCAGTATGCCTATGTGGCATATCCTGACGGGCGAGAGGACACTGTCTCCATTAGAGACCTGGCGCCCGCAGGGGACGTAGCAACTCCTGTCGCTCCTATTCCCCCAGTCACAGATCCACTACTCCTCATTACTTCCCCAGACGTGGCGCGGTCAGCACCGGGACCAGTGCATAACACTTTTACTCCCATGTACAGCTTGCCTGAGACTCGGAGATCGGCGCCACCATCATCACCACCACCACCACCACCAAACGTTCCAGGATCCCCTACACCATCGCCTCATCAGGGCCGGCCGGCCCGGGAGTCTTTGAGGGGACAGCCAGATGTTGCTTTGAGAGAGCCACCGCAAGCACCTGCTCCGGTTTCGCAACCGGTGTTGAGAAGATCGCAGTGTCGGTGTGGTCCTCCAGACCGTCTGGACTTGTGAATCCTGTTATTTTTTTTGTCATTGTCTGTTTTCATCCACCCCGCCACCTTTGGTTCCTAAAGGAGGGGTGAATGTGGTGAACCATCGTTGGTTCACCACTGGGGTTGTTATTGTGTTACTGTTGGGCTAGGGTGTTGTTGTTATGGGGGTTGTACTATGTTGTTGGGTTAGGGTGTTTACCTGTCCTAAGTGTTATCGTGGCACACTCCAGTGGGGTCCCGCCTCCGGTGGCAGGGTATAAGACCCCCTGCTCCGGCAGGACCCCTTCAGTCTGAACGGGTGAATTTGTGTTAGTAGTTTCATTGTTAATGTATTAAAGCCTTCAGTTCTAAAGCCTTGTTTCCGGGTGCTCATTGAGGTGCATCAAAACTCAACTTCGCAACATTCTTCTGAACTCCAGTGGGTGGCACAGTGGTTAGCACTGCTGCCTCACAGCGCCAGGAACCCAGGTTCGATTCCCGGCTTGGGTCACTATCTGTCCGGAGTCTGCACGTTCTACCCGTGTCTGCGTGGGTTTCCTCGGGGTGCTCCGGTTTCCTCCCACAGTCCAAAAGACATGCTGGTTAGGTGCATTGGCAATGCTAAATTCTCCCTCGGTGTACCCGGAGTGTGGCGACTAGGGGATTTTCACAGTGACTTCATTGCAGTATTAATGTAAGCCTACTTGTGACTAATAAATAAACTTTAACTATAATCCTAATTGACTTAGTCTCTCTTCATATGTCAGACCTGCCAACCCAGGAATCAGCCTGATAAACCTTTGGTGCACTCCCTCTACTGCAATTTCTCAGATAAGGACATCAAAACCTCAATACTCCAGGTGTGGCCTCACCAACACCCTGTATAATTGCAGCAAAACATCTCTATCCCTATACTCAAATCCTCTCACTGTGAAAGTCACCTGTAGGTACATTGACCTCGGGCGGGATTTTCCGGTTTTGGGATGAGCGCAGCGGGAGAATCCCACCCATGGTGTAAAAATGTGACAGACTATTTCTGTATTTCTTGTACTTTTGTTGCTGATTCTGGTGAACTGGTGCAGCAACAATAATCTCTCCCTCAATGTCAACAAAATGAAAGAGATTGTCATCGACTCCAGGAAGTGTAATGGAGGACATCCCCCCATCTACATCAATGGGGGCGAAGTAGAAAGGGTCGAGAACTTCAAGTTTTTAGGTATCCAGATCACCAGCAACCTGTCCTGATCCCCCCCATGCCGACACTATAGTTAAGAAAGCCCACCAACGCCTCTACTTTCTCAGGAGACTGAGGAAATTTGGCATCTCCACTACGACTCTCACCAACTTTTACAGATGCACCATAGAAAACATTCTTTCTGGTTGTATCACAGCTTGGTATGGCTCCTGCTCTGCCCAAGACCGCAAGGAACTACAAAAGATCGTGAATGTAGCCCAATCCATCACGCAAATCAGCCTCCCATCCATTGACTCTGTCTACACTTCCCACTGCCTCGGCAAAGCAGCCAGCATAATTAGGGACCCCACGCACACCGGACATTCTCTGTTCCACCTTCTTCCATTGGGAAAAAGATACAAAAGTCGGAGGTCACGTACCAACTGACTCAAGAACAGCTTCTTCCCTGCTGCCACCAGAATTTTGAATGGACCTACCTCGCATTAAGTTGATCTTTCTCTACACCCTAGCTATGGCTGTGACACTACATTCTGCACTCTCTTGTTTCCTTCTCTATGAACAGTATGCTTTGTCTGTATAGCGCACAAGAAACAATACTTTTCACTATGTTAATACATGTGACCATAATAAATCAAATCAAATCAAAAGATTTGCTGCAATCCTTACGCATTCACTTTCGCTGAAGAAAATCTTTTTTTTTTCCAAGGCAAAATGCTAGAGTTGCTGCGAAAGAATCAACAAATACCCGTGCGAAAGGAGCAGAGACGAAGCTTGGCATTTAAATTAGTGATAGAATGTGCTTTCCAGATAGTTCTGCCCTTTTCCTGCAACAACAGAGCACCAAAGGGCATGTTTAGTGTTTGCTGAGATGGAGGACGAGAAAAGAAATTACATTTCCGCTAAGAGAGGTCCAATTACGCCACAGCACTGCAAATATCTCCACTGATTCGGATTCTCGAGGCTGACCTGTGTAATTTGCGGATCCGGTTTTATTAGTAATGGTTACAAGAATGGAATTGTCCAAACCCCTGCCACTTTTCAAAGAAAGATGCAAGTCACAGATCTTTATTGTTGTCATTTTTACCCAGGGCTGAAACTTTGGTATTGTTCTAATGCCCCATTCACAGCAGGAATAGAATCCTACAGTGCAGAAGGAGGCCATTCGGCCCATTGAGACAGCACCAACCCACAATCCCACTTAAGGAATCCAGGGATGATATTACTATGCCACTGTCTCCCCATGTCTTGTCCAGTCCAGGTAATTGCGAACAGTGTCACATGGGAGAACAATTGACTGTCGCACGCAACCTACTCCGAGCCTCACAGCGCCAGGGACCCAGGTTCGATTCCGGCCTCGGGTCACTGTCTGTGCGGAGTTTGCACATTCTTCCCGTGTCTGCGTGGGTTTGCTCCGGGGGTGCTCCGGTTTCCTCCCACAGTCCAAAGATGTGCGGGTTATCATAGAATCATAGAAACCCTACAGTGCAGAAGGAGGCCATTCGGCCCATCGAGTCTGCACCGACCACAATCCCATCCAGGCCCTACCCCCACAAAGGGTTAGGTGGATTGGCCATGATAAATTGCCCCTTAGTCCCCCTAGCACTATCTAGGTTAATGTTGACCCAATCCAGGAATCAAACCCAGGCCCTTGGCGCTGTGAGGCAGCAGTGCTAACCACAGTGCCGCCCTCATATTATGTATTCTGCTTTCCTTTATTCTAAAATGGGACGTGGGTGTCTCTGGCTGGTTGTCCATCCTCAATTGCCCTTGAACTGAGTGGCTAGTTTGACCATATCAGCAGGTGCTTGCAAAGTCAACCACATTGCTGTGGGTCTGGAGTCACAGTTCGGCCAGACCGGGAAAGGTTGGCAGATTTCCTTCCAACGTTAGTGGGTTTTTGCGACAACAGGCAAGTTTTCTGGTCATCATTAGGCTTTTAATACCAGATTTCTTTCATTATTGAATTCAAATTCCACCCGGATCCCCAGAGCATTATCCTGGGCCCCTGGATTACCAATCCAGGGGTGATATCACTCTGCCACTGCCTCCCCATGTCTTGCAGAGACCAGGTAATTGCGAACAGTGTCACGTGGGAGAACAATTGACTGGCACACACACCCTACTCCCAGCCTCACAGCGCCAGGGACCCGGGTTCGATTCCAGCCTTGTCACTGTCTATGCAGAGTTTGCACATTCTCCCCGTGTCTGCTTGGGTTTCCTCCGGGTGCTCCAGTCTCCTTCCACAGTCCAAAGATGCGCGAGTTAGGTGGATTGTCCGTGCTAAATTGCCCCTTAGTGTCAGGGGGATTAGCAGAGGTCATGTGGATGGGGCTGGGTGCAGGCTCGATGGGCCGAATGGCCTCTCTCTACACTGTTGGGATTCTATAATCAGTGTTGAGGTAGATGATTGGGTGGATGGAGCAGTATACGTTTGGTTCTTTTTGTCAGACTGTAAGTGTTTCCTCGCTGAGATCGATGCCAGGGAGACTGATATTACAGGATTGGACAGATGGGCTGGGTGCAAAGGTTAATAACAACTGGGACAACCAAACCTCACTAAGAAGCCTTCCCCAAGATCACAGCGATTCTGAGGATATCCTGACTTTGAATCAAACCACCTCGGACGTGTTCTCAGGATTCTTTCAGCAAGAGGTCAATGAAGGGCAATGGTAATATTTTTTTAAGAGTTGTATGCGCCAAGGCTTAGGGGACAGGTTGCAAACTAAGCTCAATTGAGTGAGGTTGATTCCTGCCAAAGGCTATTCTACAGTGATGGTGAGTAAAGTGACTAATTATGTAGCGCTGGCAATTTAACTGGCTGTGTGCCAATCTGTGCTGCTGAATCCTGTGTCCAATGTTCAGACATTTCAAGCAGACTTTTACAAGCTTCCCCTTCCTCAATCAAGAAGGAAAATAACTTGCCCTCGCCTTGAGGAACTTGGTACAGCATTCAGTGTTATTTTCAAAATGGCCGACATCTTAGAACATAAGAATTAGGAGCAGGAGTAGGCCATCTGGCCCCTTGGGCCTGCTCCGCCATCCAATAAGATCATAGCTGATCTTTTCATGGACTCAGCTCTACTTACCCATCCGCTCACCATAACCCTTAATTCCTTCACTGTTCAAAAATTTATCAATCCTTGCTTTAAAAACATTCAATGAGGCAGCCTCAACTGCTTCACTGGGCAGGGAATTCCACAGATTCACAACCCTTTGTGTGAAGAAGTTCCTCTTCAACTCAGTCCTAAATCTGCTCCCCTTATTTTGAGGCCATGCCTACTAGTTCTAGTTTCATCTGCCAGTGGAAACAACTTCCCTGCTTCTATCTTACCTATTCCCTTCATAATCTTATATGTTTCTATACGATCTCCCCTCATTCTTCTAAATTCCAATGAGTATAGTCCCAGTCTACCCAGTCTCTCCTCATAAGCCAACCCTCTTAACTCCGGAATCAACCGAGTGAATCTCCTCTGCACCCCCTCCAGTGCCAGTATATCCTTTCTCAAGTAAGGAGACCAAAACTACACAGTACTCCAGGTGTGGCCTCACCAGCACTTTATGCGGCTTATGTTGGCAATTAACTGTACAAAGCAAAGCCAGCTTCATCCTTTTGTTGACGAGTGATTTGATTTGATTTATTATTGTCACATGTATTAGCATACAGTGAAAAGTATAGTTTCTTGCGCGCTCTGCAGACAAGAAGAGTATATTTTCAATCTCTAAATTCTCCACTATGCTTTACACCTTCCTTCAACATTTTTTTTTCACAGCCTGTATATTTACGAGCTGCATTCTCCTCCCCATGAGACCCCCCCTGGTGTCACTTCTGGACTGGTTGGCAGAAGGTATTGGAAAGATTGGATTGAGATTTTAAAGTGCTGGCAATTAGGTGGTCCAGGAGCCATGTCCAGACAGATTTATTTGCCTGTAATGCTGCAGAATCCATTTTCTGTTGATCAACTTGCCAATTTTGGCTCCATTACATCTGAAAGTTGGCTGGCTAAAGGTGGAAACCTTTCAGTTTTCATTCAGTGTCTCCCACACGCAACTGTGATATGATGGACTCCTTGCTTCCAACACTGACCCGAACAGCTACCTTTTTTTTATTCATTCGTGCGACACGGGTGTCGTTGGCTGGGCCAGAATTTATTACCCATCCATAGTTGCCCTTGGAGGGCAGTTGAGAGTCAACCACATTGCTGTGGCTCTGGAGTCACATGTAGGCCAGACCAGGTAAGGGCAGCAGATTTCCTTCCCTAAAGGACAGTTTTAAGTTTATTTATTAGTGTCACAACTGGGCTTACAATGAAGTTACTGTGAAAATCCCCTAGTTGCCACACTCCGGCACCTGTTTGGGTACACTGAGAGAGAATTTAGCACGCCCAATGCATCTAACCAGCACGTCTTTCAGACTGTGGGAAGCCGGAACACCCAGAGGAAATCCATGCGGACGGGGGAGAACATGCAGTCTCTGCAAAGACGGTGACCCGAGCTAGGAATCGAACTTGGGTCCCTGGCGCTATGAAGCAGCAATTTAGGTCTTGGGGCATGAAGGGGCTACAGGGAGGGTTTGGCTTGTAGAGAAGAGGGGAGGGGAATCTCTTCAGTGACTTCCAGAGGGAGAATGGGCAGCTCGGGAGGGCAGGGGCAGGCTCGGGGGGTCAAACAGAGAGATCCTCTGGCCAAACGCAATGATTTACTTCCCCAGAATCCACGTCTCCACACAGACAGACAGTGACCCAAGCCAGGAATCGAACCTGGATCCCTGGTGCTGTGAGGCAGCGGTGCTAAACACTGTGCCACCGTGCTGCTCACCTAGTGAACCAGATGGGTTTCTCCAACAATCGACGATGGTTTCACGGTCATCAGTAGATTCTTAATTCCAGATTTTTAAAATTGAATTCAAATTCCACCATCTGCCGTGGTGGGATTCGAACCCGGGTCCCCAGAATATTAGCTGAAATCCTGGATTAATAGTCTAGCGATAATACCACTAGGCCATTGTCTTCCTTTCTGTCATTGACAAAGGTGTAACATTCACCCTGTGTGCACCAGTGAGGTGTGAGACCAGTGGGGCGGCACGATGGCACAGTGGTTAGCACTGCTGTCTCACAGCGTTAGGGACCCGGGTTCGATTCCGGCCTCGGGTTACTGTCTGTGTGGAGTCTGCACGTTTCCCCCGTGTCTGTGTGGGTTTCCTCCGGGTGCTCCGGTTTCCTCCCACAGTCCAAAAGATGTGCAGGTTGGGTTGATTGGCCGTGCTAAATTGACTCTTAGTGTCAGAGAGATTAGAAGGGTAAATACGTGGGGTTAGGGTCTGGATGGGATTGTGGTCAGTGCAGGCTTGATGGGCCGAATGGCCTCCTTCTGCACTGTAGGGTTTCTATGACCCAAGCCACCAGCTCTCTGTAACATGGAGTCAGTGATGACAAGGGCAGGGTGTGGGGTGGCTCCAGAATGGTGCAGCAACTTGGCCAAAGCTTTGCCAAAAAACAGCACCAGAGCCATTCCCTTAGCCACACACCCTCCCTCCCTCCCCACTCAGCCCCTGCCATGTGGCACTTAGCTGGAAAAATTGCCAGTACCATTCCAGTGGCAGTTAGTCATCATAAACAGGAAGAAAATTAATTGCTACTTGCCATTGCACAATAGAAACAGGATTGGGCGGCACGGTAGCACAGTGGTTAGCGCTGCTGCCTCACAGCGCCAGGGACCCATGTTCGATCCCAGCTTGGGTCACTGTATGTGTGGAGTTTGCACGTTCTCCCTGTGTCTGTGTGGGTTTCCTCCGGGTGCTCCGGTTTCCTCCCACCATCCAAAGATGTGCGGGTTAGGTGGATTGGCCATGTTAAATTGCCCCTTAATGTCAGGGAGACTAGCTGGGGTAAGTGCATGGGGGTAGGGCCTGGGTGGGATTGTGGTCGGTGCAGACGCGATGGGCTGAATGGCCTCCTTCTGCACTGTCGGGATTCTATGATTGATGCACAATGAATGGAAGTGAGGAGGCAAGAGAATCATGTCTGAACTGGAGCGGTGTGCTGTGGGGGTGTTCCAGAAAGGACTAGCAGGAGCGGGGGGGCTGGCATTTAGAGGGCAGTGCCTCCATAATCTTATGAGGGAGTGGGAGGTGGTTTAGAACAGGGAAAATGTGCACGAGTAGCTCAGAATAGAAAATGTCATAATGCTGAATGGCCGAGGGTTGCAGAATGGCCGAGGGTTGCAGAATGTTTTGCCGGCTGGCGGTTTGTCTGTTACTGAACTTCTGCAGATGCGATGAAAGGAAAGATGAGATTCTCTGCTTCGTCAGGGTAAAGGCAGGGTGGCGCTTTCAGTCTTCCTTGTCATCTGCTTGGAGGCAGTGTCACTGCTTTTGGAAATGCCACAGTTCAAAGCTCAGTGCTGCAAGGGGCCATTATTGGTTGCTGGCAATTGGTAAGCTTCATCAGAAGCTCTGCATCCTGACGTGGCTATTTAAATAAAAACTCTCCCCAGGGAAGAGTTGGATCTTTTTAAATAACTGAGAGTGAGCTTTTTCAGTGCAATGAACAGGGCTGGGTGTTAGCGACAGACACAGTGCTGCACTTAATTACTTTTAGCCGAGGCGCTGGGTAGGTAAAAGACTCACATTTAATAACGTGTGGGATTTGATTCTGCCTGCCGTCAATTTCAAAAGATTTCTGGACTTGCATCTTTCACACTGACAAAAGTAGCGTCGAAGAGGTCTCGAAGCTGGTATCCCCTTCAGTCTGAGTGTTTAAAAACAGGAAAGGTGTTTAACTACTTGCATTCATGTCATATCTTCATGGGACAAAAATGCCCTTAAGCGCATGGCAGACGTTTAATCAGGAGTGTCTATGGCCAGCCATAGCCATACCAGGAGGGGTGGCATGGTGGCACAGTGGTTAGCACTGCTGCCTCACAGCACCAGGGATCCAGGTTCGATTCCCGGCTTGTGTTACTGTCTGCAGAGTTTGCATGTTCTCCCCGTGTCTGCGTGTGTTTCCTCCGGATGCTCTGATTTTCTCCCACAGTCCAAAGATCATTGAATAGAATCAGAAAATCCCTACAGTGCAGAAGGAGACCATTCGGCCCATCGAGTCTGCACTGACCACAATCTCTCCCAGACCCTATCCCCATAACCCTACTTATTTACCCTACTAACCCCCTGACACTAAGGGACAATTTAGCATGGCCAATCAACCTAACCCGCACATCTTTTGGAGTGTGGGAGGAAACCGGAGCACCCGGAGGAAACCCACGCAGACACGGGGAGAATGTGCAAACTCCACATAGAGACAGTGACCAAAGCTGGGAATTGAACCCGGGTCCCTGGCACTGTGAGGCAGCAGTGCTAACCACTGTGCCACCATGGCCCCCCAAAGATGTGCGGGTTAGGTTGATTGGCCATGCTAAATTGCCCCTTAGTGTCACGGGGAGATTAGCGGGGTAAATATGTGGGGTTACAGGGCCTGGGGGGATTGTTGTCGGTGCAGGCTCGATGGGCCAAATGGCCTCCTTCTGCATTGGAGAGATTCGATGATTCTACTCTCTGATTATCCCACAAACGTAGATGTGACTCAGTAGCTTGATGAAGGAGAGTCTTCGTGAACACGTGGGAGGACGAGATATTTTGGGAAAGAATTTCAGGATCTCAGTGTCTATATTAAAGAAAGGATGTTTTCACAGTTCCATCTACTTCTTCTCCTTTATGCCTTCATATCAGTTTATGGGTGTTATAAAGGCAGGGGGTCGGGGGAATTTAACAGCAAGCAACCTATCCATTGTCATGATGCTCCTGCATAAAAAGTGCAGTTAAATAAATCTGTGAACACATCAAAGTGCTGCAATAATTCTCTCTATTTCGTGTGTACAAATTGTGCATCTGTTGGGAAGATTTTCCGAGAATCATAGAATCCCTACAATGCAGAAGAAGCCATTCGGCCCATCGAACCTGCACTGACTCTCCGACAGAGCCTCCCACCCAGGCCCTCTTCCCTGCCCTATCCGCGTAACCCACACCTTTCCCGTGGCTAACCCGCACATCTTCAGACTGTGGGAGGAAACCCGGAGAAAACCCACGCAGACACGGGGAGAATGTGCAGACTCCACACAGACAGTCACCCAAGACGGGAATTGAACCCGGGTCCCTGGCGCTGTGAGGTAGCAGTGCTAACCACTGTGCCACCTTGCCGCCTGTGAATTCAGCCAGCACGGGTCCTGTGCTGTGCTTTACTTTCAGAACAAATGTGCCGTTTATTGCTGGGAATGATGGCAGCAAGTCAATTTTTGAAGCCAACATCCATATTTTGAGGGCTTCCAAGAGATCAGTGTGGAGTGTTTCTGTTTCCCAGTGGTGTTGATTGAGTGAAAAATGTTTGATCTATCTCTACTCCCAATAGTGTTGGCATATCCTCAGGATGGAGTTTGATACCCTCCCCGTTTCCATGGTGAGCTTGGTGGTGGTGGGGGGGGGGGGGGCATTTACTCGGTTGGTAAGGTGGGCACCACCTCTGCCCTGATTAAGTCTGTGGTGGGAAGACCCACTAGAACCAGGTTCTCAGGCTAAAGGGACGATCCTTTAAAACAGAGATGAGGAGGAATTTCTTCAGCCAGAGAGTGGTGAATCTGTGGAACTCTTTGCCGCAGAAGGCTGTGGAGGCCAGGTCATTGAGTATCTTTAAGACAGAGATAGATAGGTTCTTGATTAATGAGGGGATCAGGGATTATGGGGAAAAGGCAGGAGAATGGAGATGAGAAAAATATCAGCCATGATTGAATGGTGGAGCAGATTTGATGGGCCGAATGGCCTAATTCTGCTCCTATGTCTTATGGGCGACCCACCCACCCCTCCACAAATTGAGGCCCTTAAATGGGCAATTTATGGGACTCGGGCCTCATTCCTCCACCACTTGAACTCCCCCATCAGTGAGTGGTGGGGCCCACCATGCAGAAAGCCTGGAAAACAAACCCTGTTGTTTCTGCTTGTGGGCTCCCAAGTGGAAGTCCTTCGTTTAAATTCACTCAGTACCTGCTTGAGGGGCCTGGCATCAGAAAGGAGGGAGGCACACTGAGAGCCACCTCACTATATGGGGAGGCAGTGGCGCAGCGGCATTGTCGCTGGACGGGTAATCCAGTGACCCAGGGTAATGTTAGGGGGACCTGAATTCGAATCCCACCACAGATGGTGAAATCGGAATTCAATAGAAATCTGGAAATCCAATGGTAACCATGAAACCATTGTTGATTGCCGTAAAAACCCATCTGGTTCACTCACGTCCTTGAGGGAGGGAAATCTGCCATCCTTACCTGGTCTGGCCTGTAGGTGACTCCAGAGCCACAATCTTGACACTACATTCTGCACCCTCTCCTTTCCTTCTCCCCTGTGTACTCTATGAATGGTATGTTTTGTCTGTATAGCGCGCAAGAAAAAGTACTTTTCACTGTATCCCAATGCATATGACAATAATAAATCAAATAAGTGCCTCGGGGATGGGCAATAAAAGCTGGCCCAGCTAACTAATAAAAGCAAATTACTGTGGATGCTGGAACCCAAAGAGAAAATGCTGGAAAATCTCAGCAGGTCTGGCAGCAGCTGTAAGAGAGAAAACAGCTGATGTTTCAAGTCCAGATGACCCTTTGTCAAAGCTGAGATGAGCTTTGACAAAGCGTCATCTGACTCGAAACGTCAGCTCTTTTCTCTCTCACAGATGCTGCCAGACCTGCTGAGATTTTCCAGCGTTTTCTCTTTGGGTTCCAGCCAACGATGCCCACATCCCATGAACGAATTAGTTCTACTCTCCCCGCTCTCTCGCAAACCCCCACCTTGTGATCTCCCTGCCACCATCACTGACCTGTGGCCTGGGTCCTACACTGATCATCAGGTGAGCGCACAGTGCCCGGTCACTATGGCTGCCCAGTTATGTGCCTGATTGGCACTTGGTACAACAGGAAAAAAGAAGCGACACGGGACTCCCACCAGCTCTCCAACCCAGTGGTGAGACCCCCCTCCATCTACATTCCACACCGCCCATGATGCCTTCTCCGTAGGGAGTGACAGATTGCAAAATTGTGTCACGAAACGGAGCTTTTAATTCTAAGGAAACCACAAAATAGAATGAGTGACAATTTAAAACCAGAATGAGGGATCATCGCTCAGGACTTGGCAGGTCTGAGCAGAGTTGAGAATCTATTTAGGCAACAGATCAAAATGGTTAGAAAGAGCAAGCTTCAACTATACTGAAGGCTGAATGAAGTGTAAAATTCTTCAAGTCCTTATTGTATGTCGGAATTATTTAACACATCTCTAATGCTAATGTAATGGCCCAAGTTACTGTCATACCAAGTAAATCCAGCCCTCCAGTTTAAAGGAGATGACAGGTGTATCCAAGTCTGTGCAGCCACCCCACTGTTGGATTGGATTTGGTAAACTGCTTCATGAGACGACACATTATATAATACCAACACCTCTACTTTCTCAGAAGACTAAGGAAATTCAGCATTTTAGCTACGACTCTCACCATCTTTTACAGATGCACCACAGAAAGCATTCTTTCTGGTTGTATCACAGCTTGGTATGGATCCTGCCCTGCCCAAGACCGCAAGGAACTACAAAAGGTCACGAGTGTAGCCCAATCCATCACGCAAACCAGCCTCCCATCCATTGACTCTGTCTACACTTCCCGCTGCCTCGGCAAAGCAGCCAGCATAATCAAGGACCCCACACACCCCAGACATTCTCTCTTCCACCTTCTTCCGTCGGGAAAAAGATACAAAAGTCTGAGGTCACGTACCAGCCGACTCAAGAACAGCTTCTTCCCTGCTGCCATCAGACTTTTGAATGGACCTACCTCGCATTAAGTTGATCTTTCTCTACACCCTAGCTATGACTGTAACACTACATTCTGCACTCTCTCCTTTCCTTCTCTATGAACAGTATGTTTTGTCTGTATAGTGCGCAAGAAACAATACTGCACCCTCTCCTTTCCTTCTCTATGAACGGTATGCTTTGTGTGTATAGTGCGCAAGAAACAATTCTGCACCCTCTCCTTTCCTTCTCTATGAATGGTATGCTTTGTCTGTATAGCACGCGAGAAACAATACTTTTCACTGTATACGAATACGTGACAATAATAAATCAAATCAAATCAAAATTCGAAGGGTATGGGGAAATCGGATTGAAACATATAAAATTCTGACAGGACTGGACTGACTCCATGCAGGGAAGGTGTTTTCCCTGGTTGGGGAATCCAGAGTCGCTGAGCAGAGACTGATAGCCAAGTTCCACACACATGAGGACGGCCTCAACCTGGATCTTGGGTTCATGTCACACTATCTGTAACCCCCCATGACTTGCCTGGGCTTGCAAAATCTCACTAACTATCCTGGCTGGAGACAGTACACATCTCTTTAACCTGTGCTTAACCCTCTCTCCACTCACATTGTCTGTACCTTTAAGACTTGATTACCTGTAAAAACTCGTATTCCAACCATTATTTTGTAAATTGAGTTTGTGTCTTTATATGCCCTGTTTGTGAACAGAACTCCCACTCACCTGATGAAGGAGCAGCGCTCCGAAAGCTAGTGGCTTGTGCTACCAAATAAACCTGTTGGACTTTAACCTGGTGTTGTGAGACTTCTTACTGTGTTTACCCCAGTCCAACGCCGGCATCTCCACATCAGGGGAATCTAGAACCAGGGCGACGCAGTCTCAGGGTACGGGGTGGACCATTTAGGACTGAGATGAGGAGCAATGTTGTTACCCAGAGGGTGATGAACCTGTAGAATTCTCTACCACAGAAAGCTGAGGAGGTCAAGTCACCGAATGGATTCGAGGAAGAGATAGATAATGTTTTAGATTTTAATGTGACTATGGGGAATGGGGAGGATGTGGCATTGAGATCGATGATCAGCCACGATCATATAAAATCATAGAATCCCTACGGTTTGCCACGGGTCTGTCATACAAGCAAATAGCAGATAGTTTGAATCATGCATATTCAATGTTGCGGGTCCAACCTTGCCTTGGCGCTGTCGGCTTCTTTCTCCCCCAAGATTCGGGTGCTTTTGCTCAACGTTACGAGCTGATTAGTTAGACTGAGGAAGAAATGAAACCAGGCTGCTGCAGGGAAAAATAAAGCTCAGTGCTTTGTGGAACTGGAGCTAATGCAGCACGAGGGTCAGAGGGCCCGAGGAGCTGTAGCCGAGGTAGGAGGAATGCCTGCTTTAAGCTGTTAATTTCTTTGTGGGGAAGAGATGGGAAAGGTGAAGTGAGTGGTGAGGAAGCAGACGCCTGACACACTGGAAAGCTGCGATTAAAATAGAATGTGTCTGCGATGGAGCAAATACGCTGTAATTCATGGAATGATGTGCAGACAAGATGGGAGCAATGTACCAAAAGGTTCAAAGGTCATGCAACACAAAGACCAATCAAGATGATCACACGCCAAGGCAATAAATGCTGGCCAGCCAGCGACGCCCATGTCCCACGAATGAATTTTAAAAATCTATCGTCACACAGCTGCAACATTGGAAATACACTCAGCAACCTCCCGAGAAGAGCCTTGTGGTAGATGTCCTAGAATCATAGAATCCCTACAATGTAGAAGGAGGCCATCCGGCCCATTGAATCTACACCGGCTCTTACCCAGGCTTACCCCGTAACCCCACGTATTTACCCCGCTAATCCCCCTAACTTGTATATCTTGGGGCACGAAGGGCAAATTTAGCAAAGACCAATCCACCTAATCTTTGGAGTGTGGGAGGAAATCGGAGGAAACCCTTGCAGACACGGGGAGAATATTGCAAAATCCGCACAGTCACCTGAGGCTGGAATTGAACCTGGGTCTCTGGCACTGTGAGGCGGCAGTGCTAGCCACTGTGCCTCAGTGCTTCCCCATTGTGTTGGAGGCAGGATTATTTGAGGCATTCGAAGGGAATTGGATTATTAACTAAAAGGGAGAAATGTGCGGGGTTCAGGCAGAAGGCAGCGGAATGGCACCAGGTGCATTGCACATTTGAAGAGTTGATGCAGACATAGCGGGCCGAATGGTCTCCTTCTCTGCTGTAACAATTCTGTCATTTCCGCTCTGCACAAAGGCTGGTCCTTGGCTCAGTGCTTCGTCCTGAGCCATTTTTGTGGCTGTTTTACCTCAATGGTGGACCGCGCAAGTTGGTGATGCGTCGCAAGTCTACCTCGGCCAGGACAGGAATGAATCCCGCGCTGTTGGCATTATTCTGGGCCACACACCAACTGAGATAATTGACTGCCCACTATGGGACTGCTTCAGCGCGATCTACCACTGCGGGAATGGAGAGAAAATAACTGCACAGGAAGCAAGGAAATATTCTTGAAAGAGTGGAAATTGGTCAACAGCTAATTTATCAAAAGATAGGCAGCTTCATGCACAGACGGTAAAATTCCCAGCTGGTAAGGTCATGCAGGGAGAAGAGATGTTATTCTAAACTGTGAAATAGCACATTTACCGCAATGTAACCTTGGAATTTTCTGCAGTGGAAAATAATAATGTGATAAAAACCTATTATCACATTGCCGCTAAGAGCAGCCTTGTTGCTGGTACACTGTTGGTGAGGCAAGGCAGCTTGCATTGGAGTCGCGAGGATGTACCACAACAGGTGAGTTTTTGTGGGGTCCCCTTTGGGATACCAATGCGTTAATCCCAGTATATAAACAGTGGCACAAACACAAAATTTTCTTTGGCCACGGATAGGCAGACGGGTGATATGGAAGAGCAGACATGTTAATGTTGTATAATTGTATTGTTGAGGGTGAAGATTCAAAGCTGGAGGGTGTTGGTTGATTAAGTATCTTGAGTACAAACAAAGAGGGATTGCTGCTTTAGGGCCCTTCTCAGGAGGCAGAGGAAATCCGGCATGTCCGCTACGACTCTCATCAATTTTTACAGACGAACCACAGAAAGCATCCTAGCTGGATGTATCACAGTTTGGTGTAGCTCTTGCTTTGACCAAGACTGCAAGAGGGGATTTTGATTTGATTTGATTTGATTTATTATTGTCACATGTATTAACATAGTGAAAATTATTGTTTCTTGCGCGCTATGCAGACGACGCATACCGTTCATAGAGAAGGAAAGGAGAGAGTGCAGAATGTAGTGTTACAATCATAGCTAGGGTGGAGAGAAAGATCAACTTAATGCAAGGTAAGTCCGTTCAAAAGTCTGACAGCAGCAGGGAAGGAGCTGTTCTTGAGTCAGTTGGTAAGTGACTTCAGACTTTTGTATCTTTTTCCCGAAGGAAGAAGGTGGAAGAGAGAATGTCTGGGTTGCGTGGGGAGGTGATGGCCGAGTGGTATTATCGCTAGACTACTAATCCAGGAACTCAGCTAATGTTCTGGGGACCCGGGTTCAAATCCCACCACGGCAGTGGGTGGAATTTGAATTCAATGAAAAAAAAATCTGGAATTAAGAATCTACTGATGACCATGAAACCATTGTCGATTGTCAGAAAAACCCATCTGGTTCGCTAATGTCCTTTAGGGCAGGAAATCTGCCGTCCTTACCCAGTCTGGCCTACAAGTGACTCCAGAGCCACAGCAATGTGGTTGACTCTCAACTGCCCTCCAAAGGCAACGAGGGATGGGCAATAAATGCTGGCCAACCAGTGATGCCCATGTCCCACAAATGAATAAAATATTTTTTTTAACGACAAAGAGTCGTGAACGAAGCCCAGTCCATCACACAAACCAGCCTCCTATCCATTGACTCTGTCTACACTTCCCGCTGCCTTGTTAAAGCAGCCAGCATAATTAAGGACCTCACGCACCCCGGACATTCTCTCTTCCATCTTCTTCCTTCGGGAAAAAGATACAGAAGTCTGAGGTCACGTACCAACCGACTCAAGAACAGCTTCTTCCCTGCTGCTGTCAGACTTTTGAATGGACCTACTTCGCACTAAGTTGATCTTTCTCTACACCCTAGCTATGACTGTAACACTACATTCTGCACTCTCTCCTTTCCTTCTACCCTATGTACTCTATGAACAGTATGCTTTGTCTGCATAGCGTGCAAGAAACAATACTTTTTAATGTATCCGAATACATGTGAGAATAATAAATAAACTTTAAACTTAAATAACTTCAAAATCAAAGTCAATTTGTTAAGTAACGTTTTTTATTGGTGTATATGGAGAGTTTTAGTACTCAAAAGTGTATAAAAGGGGGACTGGTGGGACACTGGGGTGATGGTAGGTAGGAGGAAGAGATATTTAATGGGTGGCACGGTGGCACAGTGGTTAGCACTGCTGCCTCACAGCTCCAGGGACCCGGGTTCGATTCCTGGTTTGGGTCACTGTCTGTGTGGAGTTTGCACGTTCTCCTCGTGTCTGCGTGGGTTTTCTCCGGGTGTTCCGGTTTCCACCCACAGTCCAAAAATGTGCTGGTTAGGTGCGCTGGCCATGTCAAATTCTCCCTCAGTGTACCCGAACAGGTGCCGGAGTGTAGCGACGAGGGGATTTTCACAGTAACTTCATTGCGGTGTTGATGTAAGCCTGCTTGTGACACTAATAAATAAACTTTTAACTTTGGTTGAATAAAACAACCGTCAAGAAAACAGATTTGTGCCGAGATTAATTCTTCCTCGCCTGAATTGGGTTCCTAATTTACACAATTCAACAGCCACACAAAACAAAACAAGCGAATTGATTGACAAATAATTGCTTGTGTTTGTCATCTTTCCATTGCTGTGGAATACACCAAACAGTATTAAAGAGTGACTTCCACAGTGCGACCAGCCCTACTTAACCTGGTTATTGAGGTGACTTTAAAAAAGGCAAGCAGTGCTTTATATTCTCTGGAAGTCCTCCATCCAACTTGGGTTCTTTGATTCCCTGTAAAGGTAACCTTTCAAGGAGCAGTGTTGCTGTTTTCCCATGGGAGTGTGGAAGATTGATATTTCTGTTCAAATGGGATAGACTCTCAATATCTCTTTTCCTTCCCTCAGGGAGAAGACAACCCAGCCTTGAACAGAATCTCCAACTTGGTTTTGCCCGCAGCCTGACTTGAGGTAAGCCTGGCTTTCTCCATCCCCAGAATGTATCTGAGACAGCACATTGGAATTAATAACATTCACCCTTGTCCTAAGGTCTGAAAGTGACAACGCAGGTGGAGAAGGTAGTCAAGAAGGCATATGGCCTGCTTGTCTTCATTGGCCAGGGCATTGAGTTTAAAAATTGACAAGTCATGTTGCAGCTTTATAGAACCTTAGTTAGGCCGCACTTGGGGTATAGTGTTCAATTCTGGTCGCCACACTACCTGAAGGATGTGGAGGCTTTGGAGAGGGTGCAGAAAAGATTTACCAGGATGTTGCCTGGCATTAGCTATGAGGAGAGGTTGGAGAAACTTGATTTGTTCTCGCTGAAACGACAGAGGTTGAGGGGAGACCTGATAGAAGTCTACAAGATTATAAGAGGCATGGACAGAGTGGATAGTCAGAAGCTTTTTCCCAAGGTGGAAGAGTCAATTACTAGGGGGCACAGGTTTAAGGTGCGAGGGGCAAGGTTTAAAGAAGATGTACGAGGCAAGTTTTTTACACAGAGGGTGGTGGGTGACAGGAACTCGCTACCGGAGGAGGTAGTGACTTTTAAGGGGCATCTTGACAAATACATGAATAGGATGGGAATAGAGGGATATGGTCCCCGGAAGGGTAGGGGGTTTTAGTTCAGATGGGCAGCATGTTCAGTGCAGGCTTGGAGGGTCGAAGGGCCTGTTCCTGTGCTGGAATTTGCTTTGTTCTTTGTTGAATGTGATTTATTTCTCAGTAAGACGTCTCACAACACCAACATCTCCACATCATTTATTTCTCAGCCATGGTGGATGTTTTACTTGTGCCAGTTTGTGCCACTTTTGAGTGGCCCAGGTAATGCTGTCAGAGATTGAAAGCAAAACATCAAGTGACAATTTGGAAAATGTTTCCAAATCAGGAGGAGTGGATTTTTTGATCCGAATATTGCCCCAGTTCATTGGGCAGTAACTTGTAAGTGATTACTCTGAGCGGCATGGTGGCACAGTGGTTAGCACTGCTGCCTCACAGCGCCAGGGACTGGGTTCAATTCCAACCAAATTTGCTAAGGGAGTGCTGCTCGGGCTGCAGTGGAGAGTGACAGTTGGTGTCTCACTGAGGGAGTGTTGCTCGGGCTGCAGTGGAGAGTGACAGTTGGGGAAGTGTGGGGAAGTTTTTTGTTTTCTTTTTTTCTTGCTGGTAATGGCTTCAGGGATGGCAGTTCAGGCAGTATGCTGCATCTCCTGTGGGATGTATGTGGTGAGGAAATCCAGTAGTGTTTCAGGAGATTTTAGTTGTAAGAAGTGCATTAGATTGCAGCTTCTGGAGGAGCGTGTAAAGGAGCTGGAGGGGGAGGTAGAGGAACTCCGCATAATTCGGGAGGCGGAGGTGGAAGTTGATAGGAGTTATAGAGAAATAGTAACTCCTAGAAATGAGGCTTGGGTCAATGCCAGGAGGAGGGGTAAGAAGCAATCGGGAAGACAATCCCCTGGGGCGGTTCCCCTCCATAATAGGTTTTCGGTGCTGGAGGCTACAGTTGAGGAGGAATCAACTGAGCATAGAGAGCAGATCTCTGGGGGTGAGCCGAGTGAGAAAGCTCAGGTGGTTAGGGGCTGTAAAAGACTGGGCCTTGTGATTGGGGACTCCACAATTAAGGAGACAGATAGGAGGGTCGGAACTAAAGGTAGGGACTCAGGGTTGGTGTGTTGCCTACCAGGGGCTGGGGTCCGGGATGTGTCTGACAGGGTATTCAGGACTCTTAGGGGGGAGGGAGATAAACCACAAGTTATTGTACATGTGGGGACACACGACATAGGGAGGATAGGGGAAGGGGATATTAGGCAGGGATTTATGGAGTTGGGGTGGAAACTAAAGGCCAAGACTGACAGAGTGGTTATCTCTGGACTCTTGCCTGTACCACGGGATAGTTTAGAGAGGAATAGGGAGAGGGAAGGTTTGAATTCATGGCTGAGGGGATGGTGCAGGAGGGAGGGGTTCAGGTACTTAAGCAATTGGGGCTCGTACTGGGGAAGGTGTGACCTCTATGAGAAGGATGGTCTACACCTTAATCAGAAGGGGACCAATATCCTGGGGGGTAAATTTGCTAAGGCCATGCAGGGAGGTTTAAACTGATTCGGGGGGGGGGAGGGATCCTGAGTAGTGGGGCTGAAAGTGAGGGATGCATGGATGGGGACTGCAATGCACGGCATTGCAGAGGTGGGGTGGAGCAGGGTTTGAAATGTGTATACTTCAATGCCAGGAGTATTCGCAATAAAGTGGGTGAACTTGCAGCGTGGATCAGTACCTGGGACTTCGATGTTGTGGCTATTTCAGAGACATGGATAGAGCAGGGGCAGGAATGGATGCTGCAGGTCCCGGGGTTCAAATGTTTTAGTCGAAGTAGGGAAGGAGGTAGAAGAGGGGGAGGGGTAGCATTATTGGTCAGAGATTGTATCACAGTGTCAGAGAGGAGGTTTGATGAGGACTTATCTGTTGAGGTAGTATGGGCGGAGATTAGAAATAGGAGAGGAGAGGTCACCCTGTTGGGAGTCTTTTATAGACCTCCTAAAAGTTCTAGAGAGGTTGAGGAAAGGATTGCGGAGTCAATCCTGCTTAGGAGTGAAAGTAATAGGGCAATTGTTATGGGGGATTTTAACTTGACTAATATTGACTGGAATTGTTATAGCTCTAGCTCGTTAGAGGGGTCAGTTTTTGTTCAAAGCGTGCAGGAAGGTTTTTTGACTCAGTATGTAGACAGGCCAACTAGAGGTGAGGCTATATTGGATCTGGTGCTGGGAAATGAGCCAGACCAGGTGCTAGACTTGGAAGTTGGTGTGCATTTTGGTGATAGTGACCACAATTCGGTTACGTTCACCTTAGTGATGGAAAGGGATAGGCATGAACCTCGGGCCAATGGTTTTAGCTGGGGGAAGGGTAATTATGAGGCTATTAGGAGAGAATTAGGAAACATAGGTTGGACTAGGAGATTACAGGGACTGGGAACGTCCGACATGTGGAGTTTTTTCAAGGAGCAGCTACTGCGAGTCTGTGATAGGTATGTCCCTGTCAGGCAAGGAGGAATTGGTAGGGCTAGGGAACCGTGGTGCACCAAAAAAGTTTCTTTGTTGGTTAAAAAGAAAAAGGAGGCTTATGTTCGGATGAGACGTGAGCACTCGGGTAGTGCACTAGAAAGCTTTAGATTGGCTAAGAGGGAGTTGAAGAGCGAGCTTAGAAGGGCTAAAAGGGGACATGAGAAGACTTTGGCGGATAGGGTTAAAGAGAATCCTAAGGCGTTCTATAGGTATGTCAAGAACAGAAGGTTGGTTAGGGCAAGTTTAGGGCCAGTTATAGATGGCAGAGGGAAGTTATGTGTGGAACCGGAGGAGATTGGTGAAGCATTGAACCAATATTTCTCTTCGGTGTTCACGCAAGGGGACATGAATATAGCTGAGGAGGACACTGGGTTGCAAGGGAGTAGAATAGACAATATTACAGTTGATAAGGAGGATGTGCAGGATATTCTGGAGGGTCTGAAAATAGATAAATCCCCTGGTCCGGATGGGATTTATCCAAGGATTCTCTGGGAGGCAAGAGAAGTGATTGCAGAGCCTCTGGCTCTGATCTTCAGGTCGTCGTTGGCCTCTGGTATAGTACCAGAAGATTGGAGGTTAGCGAATGTTGTCCCATTGTTTAAGAAGGGGAACAGAGACTTCCCCGGGAATTATAGACCGGTGAGTCTCACTTCTGTTGTCGGCAAGATGTTGGAAAAAATTATAAGGGATAGGATTTATAGTTATTTGGAGAGTAATGAATTGATAGGTGATAGTCAGCATGGTTTTGTGGCAGGTAGGTCGTGCCTTACTAACCTTATTGAGTTTTTTGAGAAAGTGACCAAGGAGGTGGATGGGGGCAAGGCAGTGGACGTGGTATATATGGATTTTAGTAAGGCGTTTGATAAGGTTCACCATGGTAGGCTTCTGCAGAAAATGCAGATGTATGGGATTGGGGGTGATCTAGGAAATTGGATCAGGAATTGGCTAGCGGATAGGAAACAGAGGGTGGTGGTTGATAGTAAATATTCATCATGGAGTGCGGTTACAAGTGGTGTACCTCAGGGATCTGTTTTGGGGCCACTGCTGTTTGTAATATTTATTAATGATCTGGATGAGGGTATAGTTGGGTGGATTAGCAAATTTGCTGATGACACCAAAGTCGGTGGTGTGGTAGACAGTGAGGAAGGGTGTCGTAGTTTGCAGGAAGACTTAGACAGGTTGCAAAGTTGGGCCGAGAGGTGGCGGATGGAGTTTAATGCGGAGAAGTGTGAGGTAATTCACTTTGGTAGGAATAACAGATGTGTTGAGTATAGGGCTAACGGGAGGACTTTGAATAGTGTGGAGGAGCAGAGGGATCTAGGTGTATGTGTGCATAGATCCCTGAAAGTTGGGAATCAAGTAGATAAGGTTGTTAAGAAGGCATATGGTGTCTTGGCGTTTATTGGTAGGGGGATTGAATTTAGGAGTCGTAGCGTTATGTTGCAACTGTACACAACTCTGGTGCGGCCGCACTTGGAGTACTGTGTGCAGTTCTGGTCCCCACATTACAGGAAGGATGTGGAGGCTTTGGAGAGGGTGCAGAGGAGGTTTACCAGGATGTTGCCTGGTATGGAGGGGAGATCCTATGAGGAGAGGCTGAGGGATTTGGGATTGTTTTCGCTGGAAAGGCGGCGGCTAAGAGGGGATCTTATTGAAACATATAAGATGATTAGAGGTTTAGATAGGGTGGATAGTGATAGCCTTTTTCCTCTGATGGAGAAATCCAGCACGAGGGGGCATGGCTTTAAATTGAGGGGGGGTAGTTATAGAACCGATGTCAGGGGTAGGTTCTTTACCCAGAGGGTGGTGAGGGATTGGAATGCCCTGCCAGCATCAGTAGTAAATGCGCCTAGTTTGGGGGCGTTTAAGAGATCCGTAGATAGGTTCATGGACGAAAAGAAATTGGTTTAGGTTGGAGGGTCACAGTTTTTTTTTTTTTTAACTGGTCGGTGCAACATCGTGGGCCGAAGGGCCTGTTCTGCGCTGTAATGTTCTATGTTCTATGTTCAGTCGGGTGACTGTCTGTGTGGAGTTTGCACATTCTCCCCGTGTCTGCGTGGGTTTCCTCCGGGTGCCTCGGTTTCCTCCCACAGTCCAAAGATGTGCATGTTCGGTGGATTGGCCATGCTAAATTGCCCCTTAGTGTTGAAAGATGTTTGGGTTCGTTGGATTGGTCATGCTAAATTGCCCCTTAGTGTTCAAAGTAAAGTTACTTATTTATTAGTCACAAATAAGGCTTGCATTAACAGTGCAATGAAGTTACTGTGAAATTTCCCTAAAGTCACACAAAGATGTGTAGGTTAGATGGATTGGCCATGTTAAATTGTCTTGTAATCACTTACAAATTGCTAAATGGTAGGTAATCACATACAAGTTACAGTCCCTCAGTGTCCAAAGATGTGTAGGTTAGCGGGATTGGCCATACTAAATTGCCCCTTCGTGTCCAAAGATGTGTAGGGTAGACGGATTGGCCACAGTAAATGCGCAGTGTTATGGGGGTCTCAGTGGGATGTTCTTTTGGAGAGTCGGTGCAGACTCGATGGGCTGTGGATGTCTTTTTTTCTGCACTGCAGGGATTCTGTGGTGCTCTGAAGAGCGAGAACTGTAATTTCAAATTTTCTGGTAACCATTTCACTGTGGATGTTGTTTCTGGAACATAGCCAGCTGTACAGAAACAGGAGACATTTAAATAGAAACTAGTTTGCACAAACCATTTTAGCAGAGT
The DNA here is from genome assembly GCF_964213995.1 of Mustelus asterias. Classification (NCBI taxonomy): domain Eukaryota; kingdom Metazoa; phylum Chordata; class Chondrichthyes; order Carcharhiniformes; family Triakidae; genus Mustelus; species Mustelus asterias. Next base: position 8,718,102 of record NC_135818.1, on the reverse strand, counting down.
TTTGTACCATCTCGGCATATAACTGGATTTATTGCATTTCAAACAAAGTAAAGCCCTCTTTAGATAGTCTGCTTATTGAATTGTACATGACTCAAATAAAATTCTGTGTGCATTCTCTCTGAGCTAATCTGGCCGATTCTATTCAAGGACAGAAAGTTACACTTCACTGAGTATTTCAATATGGATCTGATCTTGTTTTTATTATTGATTTATTTATTGATTTATTATTGTCACATGTATTGGGAGACAGTGAAAAGCATTGTTTCTTGCACGCTATACTGAAAAAGCATACTGTTCATTGAGTACACAGGGGAGAAGGAAAGGAGAGGGTGCAGAATGTAGTGTTACAGTCATAGCTAGGGTGTATAGAAAGATCAGCTTAATATAAGGTGGGTCCATTCAAAAGTCTGACGGCAGCAGGGAAGAAGCTGTTCTTGAGTCGGTTGGTTTGTGATCTCAGACTTTTGTATCTTTTTCCCGACGGAAGAAGGTGGAGGAGAGAGTGTCTCTGGGCTGCGTGGGGTCCTTAATTATGCTGGCTGCTTTGCCGAGGCAGCGAGAAGTGTGGACAGAGTCAGTGGATGGGAGACTGGTTTGTGTGATGGACTGGGCTTTGTTCATGACCTTTTGTAGTTCCTTGCGGTCTTGGTCAGAGCAGGAGCCCACACCAAGCTGTGATACAACCAGAAAGAATGCTTTCTATGGTGCATCTTTAAATGTTGGTGAGAGTTGTCGTGGACATGCCAAATTTCCTTAGTCTTCTGAGCAAGTAGAGGTGTGAGTGGGCTTTCTTAACTATAGCATAATTACACATCAACATTCTGGGACTCCCTCTCTGACAGCACTGTGGGTGTACCTACAAGACATGGACTGCAGCAGTTCAAGAAGGCAGCTCACCACCACCTTCTCAGGGGCAATTCCAGATGGGTAATCAATGCCTAGCCAGCAACACCCATATCCTATAAAATAAATGTGGGCGTTGCTGGCTGGCCAGCTTTTACTGCCCATCCCTAACTGCCCTTGAGAAGGTGGTGGTGAGCTGCTGCCTTGAATCGCTGCAGTCCACGTGATGTAAATACATCCAAAGTGCTGTTAGGGAGGGAATTCCAAGATTTTGACCTAGTGACGGAACAGTGATATATTTCCAAGTCGTGGATTGGAGGGAAATTTCCAAATCGTGGTGGTGTATCTATGTGCCTTGTCCTTCCAGGTTGCAGAGGTTGTGGGTTGAGAAGATGCTGTTAAAGAAGCCTTGGTGTTTGTTTATTTATCTCAAAGTTTTACCCCTTTATCCTCAAACTATGACCCCTAGTTCTGGACTCCCCCACCATTGGGAACATTCTTTCTGAATCTACCCTGTCTAACCTTGTTAGAATTTTATAAGTTTCTAAGAGATTCCCCTCTCACTCTTCTAAACTCCAGTGAATACAACCCTAACCGACTTAGATTAGCTGCCACATTACCTACATTACAACAGCGAATACATTTCAAAAGCGCAGTGGTTAGCACTGCTGCCTCGCAGCGCCAGGTACCCCGGTTTGCTTCCCAGCTTGGGTCTGTGCAGACTTTGCGCATTCTCCCCGTGTGTGCGTGGGTTTCCTCCGGGTGCTCCGGATTCCTCCCACTGTCTGAAAGACGTGCTGGCAAGGTGCTAAATTCTCCCTCGGTGTTACCCGAACAGGTGCCGGAGTGTGGCGACTAGGGGAATTTCACAGTAACTACATTGCGGTGTTAATGTAAGCCTACTTGTGACACTAATAAATAAACTTTAAAACTTTAAACTTTAAAAAAATACTTCCTTGGTTGTGAAGCACTTTGGGACACTGGCGTTCTTTAAATGTTAGCCTTTTTTTCATTTAAGACTTAACGACCATTGTCAGCGATTCTCCTCGTTACTCTGTTGTATGTCAGGGAAAACTGCTTCAGGTGCTGTTACCCAGTGCAGTGCACGCCATCGGGTGTGAGCTTAGTTGATCTTGAGCCTTTCTGATATTCTCAGGAGCGAGATTTAAATTGGAACAGTTCCGCACTGGGCACTGCCATCAGCCTTTGATATAATGTCACTTCCATTTGAAAGTCACTTTTATCCAGCAGCACAATAGTTTGATATTTCAAAAAAAATCCCAGTGAACTCGTGACACATGGAAAAGTATCTCTGGAGCTGTCAGACTTTGCAACGCTAATTACTGCATTTTCCAACCTCAGTGAGCCATTTTTAAATAAATGCTGAAAGAAAGTTTTAACAGTTTCAGAAACCAACCCAGGATGTAAAACCATAAGACCATAAGACATAGGAGCAGAATTAGGTCACTCGGCCCAACGAGCCTGCTCCACCATTCAATCATGGCTGATTCTTCTCTCATCCCCATTTTCCTGCCTTTGAATGAAGGACTTCCACTTGGAAGCCCACAAGCAGAGCCAACAGGGTTTGTTTTCTAGGCCTCCTGCATGGCGGACCCCACCACCCACTGATGGGGGGCTTCAAGTGGAGGAGGAATGAGGCCCTTGAGTCCCATAAGTTGCCCATTTAAGGGCCTCAATTTGTGGAGGGGTGGGTGGGTCTCCCATAAGACGTAGGAGCAGAATTAGACCATTCGGCCCATCAAGTCGGCTCCGCCATTCAATCATGGCTGATATTTTTCTCATCCCCATTCTCCTGCCTATTCCCCATAACCCCTGTTCCCCTTATTAATCAAGAACCTATCTATCTCTGTCTTAAAGATACTCAATGACCTGGCCTCCACAGCCTTCTGCGGCAAAGAGTTCCACAGATTCACCACACTCTGGCTGAAGAAATTCCTCCTCATCTCTGTTTTAAAGGATCATCGCTTTAGCTTGAGGTTGTGCCCTATTGTGATTTCTATTCTCTCTCCATCAAACATAATATTCCAAAGTGTTCCCGTCTCCTCACAGGGAGCCGCCTGTGTTTATTAACTAGTTTTGACACGAGGATTTCACCTCCTTTTGCGCTGGTACATTTCTGAATAGAATCATAGAATTCCCGACGGTGTAGGAGAAGGCCTTTCAGCCCATCGAGTCTGCACCAACTGTAGTCCCACCCAGGCCGTATCCCCATAATTCCATGCCTTTTACCCTAACTAGTCCCCTGTTACTTCTCTAGCTTGTGTCATATCGCCTGTATGGGCAGCGCGGTGGTTAGCACTGCTGCGTTCGCAGCGCCAGGGACCCGGGTTCGATTCCGGCCTCTGGTGACTTTATGTGTGAGTTCAATCCCCGGCTTGGGTCACTGTCTGTGTGGAGTTTTCACCGGGTGCTCCGGTTTCCTCCCACAGTCCAAAGGTGTGCAGTTTAGGTGGATTGGCCATGCTAAATTGACCCTTATTTATTGTTTATTCATTTGTGGGACATGGGAGTCGCTGGCTGGCCAGCATTTATTGCCCATCCCTAGTTGCCCTTGGAGGGCAGTTGAGAGTCAACCACATTGCTGTGGCTCTGGAGTCCCATGTAGGCCAGACCGGGTAAGGACATGTTTCAGCAGGAGTCGTGACAACCAACGGGACTGCAAATGTATTGGGAGCCCCTTTGATTATGTGCTACCTCAGGGTCAGCGTCTATGCCAAGTACAGATACAGCTTCAAGAGGATGTACATTCTGGAGCAAGTCTGATTATAATTTTTTTAAAAGTCTTAGGTGTGATCTTGCCAAAAAGATTTCTAAATGCCAAACCAACGTGAAAACAGGAGAGTTTCGGATTTGTTTTTTCGGCGAGGCCACAATGAAATCTTATGCCACAAAATGGTGCACATCTGTTTCCCACCAGCAGGGGGAGAGGTGGGGCTAGGCGGAAAGCCAAATGCTCACAGTAGAGGGCGCAATCGGGCATGCGCAGATCATGGTGGGATGAACTGCTAAGATCCCCCCCCTTTAATATTTTAGACATTATTTTAGTATAGCAAATAATTAAAACCACTGCATAAAACTGCCCAGAAGTGCTCAGGAAAATGTGATACTTTAAACAATTTTGAGGCAGTTGACTGTGCCAATTGTGGCTCAGTTCTTCACAATAGGGAGCTGTGACTTGACACCACGTTGTCTTACCCGACTTTTCCTATTAAAATTACAAGGCTGTAGCTCCTAGTGCCTTTGAGTGTCAATGAGATCGAGTACATGTTGACAAAGGGAAGTATAATCTTCAATTAATACCATACAATGTTTGCTCAGTATTAAATCAATGATGGGATGCATCGTAAGTTTAAGTAGGTGAGCTGTATTCATGCTGCAGGTTTGGTCTCCGGATTGTGCTGCGTTCTCTTCTTTGACATCTAATCGTGTTGTTGGTCTCCCTTGAAATCGGCCGCAGAGTGAGGGCTGTTATCTTCCGCTTGTGTGCAAATTGGCTGGCTGCCAAATTCTCCGACCTCGCTGCAGCGAGAGCGTTGGGCGAGCACCAGGTAAGATCGCGCCCTAAGTTTCTAACACCGGGTATGGCTCTGGGGTTGCGTTTGTTTCCAAGCCAAACTGCTTTCCCACCCACCGCACCCCCAGGTAGAATTTCCGTCCCAATTCAATCGCTACGGAGATTGTGGTGAAATTATAATCCATCCTTCTTTCCACCTGAACGAATAAAGATTACCGTCAAATTCCTCCCAGACCAGCCGATGAGATACTCCAAAAAGACAATGCACCTAATAACAAAACGAACAGATGGACTATAAAAGCAGTCCTTGTGGACGATAAATATTTGAAGATTGCACAGTGGATATCTTGGCCCACGATGGAGGGAAGACATTTCGCCAACTCGGATCAGTGGCTTATTTCATCTGATGTTATTAACGTAGAATTTGCGTGGTGTCAATGGGATAAGAGATGGGAAGGACAAATGTCGGCTGGAGTTCTCCGGCCATTCATGCCGGCAGGATTCTCTGGTCCTGCCGGCAGTGTGTTTCCCAGTGGCATGGGGTGGCTTCAATGGGAATTCCCATTGACAGCGATGGGGACCAGACGATTCTGCCGCTGGGGAACAGCCTGACACCACCGACAAACAAGCTGCAGGGGGAATCATAGAAACCCTACAGTGCAGAAGGAGGCCATTCGGCCCATCGAGTCTGCACCGACCACAATCCCAGCCAGGCCCTACCCCTATATCCCTACATATTTACCCGCCAATCCCTCTAACTTAAGCATTTCAGGACTCTAAGGGGCAATTTTTAGCATGGCCAATCAACTTAACCCGCACATCTTTGGACTGTGGGAGGAAACCGGAGCACCCGGAGGAAACCCACGCAGACACGAGGAGAATGTGCAAACTCCACACAGACAGTGACCCGAGCCGGGAATCGAACCCGGGACCCTGGAGCTGTGAAGCAGCAGTGCTAACCACTGTGCCACCGAGCCGCCCCTTAATGGATGGGAGGCTGGAGAATCTCACCTGTAGTTTTTTGCTTATCTTATTCTAGGTGAGAGGTCACACGACACCAGGTTATAGTCCAACAGATTGATTTTGAAATTGATTGGAAGTGTCTTATGACCTCTCATCTTGTCCACCCCAGTCCAACACCGGCATCTCCACATCATATCTTACTCTGGCGAGTTGCATTCGTAGAATCCCACAGTGCAGAAAGAGGCCATTCAGCACACCGGGTCTGCACTGCCCACAATCCCACCCAGGCCCTACCCCCATAACCCCATGCATTTACCCTAGCTAGTCCCCCTAAAACTAAGGGGCAATTTAACATGGCCAATCCACCTAACCTGCACGTCTTTGGCCTGTAGGAGGAAACTGGAGCACCCGGAGGAAACCCTTGCAGAAATGGGGAGAACGTGCAAACTCCACACAGGCAGTCACCCGAGGCCGGAATTGAACCCAGGTCCCTGGCGCTGTGAGGCAGCAGTGCCAACCACTGTGTCACCGTGCCACATTAGAGATGCGCATTAGTCTATAAGTACGCATAATGGAGGAGCGCCTCTCATTTTTGGAGGTGTGACAAGATTTGCGAATCTTGGCCTCTTTGACCTGTGCCCGTGAAGCGTCACTGCTATTTTGTCTACTTTCTGTTCTATCGCATGTTGAGTGCTTCATGGAGATCCCCGGCCTGTGGGAACGGCAGCCGCCAACACTGTTGGTGTAAAGCAGAAAACAGCTGAGATCTTTCTATCTTTCTGGTGTCAAGACCTGTTTGCGTCTGTAATAGAGACTCTCGCAAGATGCCTCCTCCGTCTGTACGATTCTAAATGACGGAAAGCTGTGCGTCCAGAGGGATCTGGGGGGTTGTGTACTTGCGTCAGTAAAATGTAGTGGTTAAGGTAAAGATTAATCAACAAGGCTGATGGAATGTTAGCCTTTATAAATAAAAGACTAAAATATAAAGGGCAAACGTTTTGCCACAGCTTTAAAGCCACATCTGGAGTGCTGTACACAACATATAAATAGTGATCCTGAAATAACTCGAGAACAGATTCACCAGATTACATCCGGACATCCTCTCTTCCACCTTCTTCCATCGGGAAAAAGATACAAAAGTCTGAGATCATGTACCAACCGACTCGAGAACAGCTTCTTCCCTGCTGCCATCAGACTTTTGAACAGTTCTACCATATATTAAGTTGATCTTTCTCTACACCCTATCTGTGACTGCAACACTGTATTCTGCACCCTCTCCTTTCCTTCTCTCCTATGTATTCTATGAACAGTATGCTTTGTCTGTATAGCGCAAGAAACAATACTTCTTACTGTATCCCAATGCACGTGACAATAATAAATTAAACCAAGGACCTGGGTTCGAATCCCGGCTCGGGTCACTGTCTGTGTGGATTCTGCACATTCTCCCCATGTCTGTGTGGGTTTCCTCCGGGTGCTCCAGTTTCCTCCCACAGTACAAAGATGTGCAGGTTGATTGGTCATGCTAAATTGTCCCTTTGTGTCAGGGTGATTAGCAGGGTAAATACCTGGGGTTACAGGGATAGGGCCTGTGGGATTGTTGTCGGTGCAGACTCGATGGGCTGAATGGCCTCCTTCTGCACTGTAGGATTCTATGAATTGGCCTTGGAAGACAGTGCACCACAAGAATGGACATGTTGGCCGAAAAATGGTGGGGTGTGGGAAACCATGTGATGAAACCTCCAAGGATATAGAGAATCGCAGTTGGCAGCCCTGGAAGGGAACAGCATCTGTGATGGGTGCAGACTTGATGGGCCAAATGGCCTCTTTCTGCACTGTAGGGATTCTATGATTTCTATGAACTGGTTCGACGGTGGTTCGCAGAAGTGTATTTTAATGGTAGCCATTTTAGAAGAAAAGAATGGCGGACACCAAGTTGGAGACGTTGTGTGGTGTGTCAGCCAGACAGGAACGCTGGAAGCGTCTGCGGAAATGCAAGCCTTTCATTATGCTTTTCTTTGACCGAACACATTCTGCAAGCGTTAGCCGAGAGATTTTGTACGCGCCGGTACCTTCAATGATGCAGTCAACGATTTCGTTCTTTCGAAAATGTGACGAGCGCTTGGGCACTTTTCCATTTCGGAGCGCGGTGGGCACCTTGTCACCTCCGCAAGTGAAGTTTGACTGCAGCCCAAAGTGTCAAGATAAATGTTTCTTTCCTCGCTGATAGGATTCCTAATTACCCACTTCACTCAATCGGCGCGCAGTTCCCAGTAGGCGGATGCCGGCAATCTGAAGTGTGGAATTAGAATGCGCAGTTGCCGCTAGATTTGTCGCTCTGATGTAAATGATAAAGGTAAATGTCAGACTGGTGGAGTCAAGATTGCCCCTCTGGGGACTGTTAATGTACACTGGAGCTGAAGCATAAACAGTTCTGCGCCGTGTTCCCATTCTACTGTGACCCAGAAGTTATTGTTGCTGATGTTTGCTGTATAAAAAAAATATATCGAAAGCACACTCACAGCTTTGACACCATTCACCAAGAGCGAAATTCACAAAAGAAGGAGACAGTGGCTGGAATTCTCCGGCCGTTCACTCCGGCTGGATTCTCCAGTCCCGCCGGCAGCCCACCCCCGCTCGTGGGTTTCCTGCCAGCATGGGGTGACGTCAATGGCAATGGAGATTGACAGCGGCGGGACTGGAAAATCCCACCGCAAGCAAACAACGCGCCACCTCCCGCCGGCAGCAGACAGGCGACTGGGAGGCTGGAGAATCTCGCCCTGTGGCCGGGATTTTGTGGCACCCCTTTTTCCCGCGGTGGAGGATTTGATGTGATTTATTATGGTCATTTTTATTCGTATACAGTGAAAAGTATTGTTCCTTCTGTGCTATACAGACAAAGCATACTGTTCATAGAATACATAAGGGAGAAGGAAAGGAGAGAGTGCAGAATGTAGTGTTACAGTCATAGCTAGGGTGTAGAGAAAGATCAACTTAGGAGGTCCATTCAAAAGTCTGACGGCAGCAGGGAAGAAGCTGTTCTTGAGTCGATTGGTACGTGATCACAGACCTTTGCATCTTTTTCCTGACGGAAAAAGGTGGAAGAGAGAATGTCCGGGGTGCGTGGGGTCCTTAATTATGCTGGCTGCTTTTCCGAGGCAGCGGGAAGTGTAGACAGAGTCAATGGATGGGAGGCTGGTTTGCGTGAGGGATTGGGCTACATTCACGACCTTTTGTAATTCCTTGCGGTCTTGGGCAGAGCAGGAGCCATACCAAGTTGTGATACAACCAGAAAGAATGCTTTCTATGGTGCATTTGTAAAGGGTGGTGAGAGTCGTAGTGGAGATGCCAAATTTCCTTAGTCTCCTGAGAAAGTAGAAGCGTTGCCTCTACGAGGCTCGCCATTGGCTGGCAGGAGGAAGGTCTGGACTCGGTGAAGTCGACGGCATTTTGCATGGCCCACTTGCTCGCCCCTTCACCGGGGGACATACTATGGGAGTGGGGGTCAACTAATGTATTTTCTCTGTTGGCTGGGGTTGTTTCCTTTGGAACCGAGGATTCAGAGGGGAGGTTTATTTGAGATGTATAAAATTATGAGGGGCTGAGATAGATGTACATGAGAAATAAAAGCGGGAGTAGGCCATTTGGCCCCTCGAACCTGCTCTGCCATTCGATAGGTTCATGGCTTCTCTGGTTGTGGTCTCAGCTGCACTTTCCTGGTCCGATTCCCTTGTAACTCCTAACTCCGTTGTCGATCAAAAATTGGTCCAACTCAGCTTGGAATAAATTGTGCGAGGCAATCACAAGTCAGTTCAAAGAAAATAATTGTTGAATTCCATTGAATCATAGAATTCCTACAGAGCAGATGGAGGCTATTTGGCCCTTCGAGTCTGCACATCTTAGCCAGTCCCACTCCTCCGCCCTATCCCCGTAACCACACACATTTCATAGAAATCACAGAATCCTACAGTGTAGAAGGAGGCCATTCGGCCCATTGAGCCTGCACGGACAACAATCCCACCCAGGCCCAATCCCTGTAACCTCACATATTTACCCCGCTAATCCCTCTAACCTGCACATCTTGGGACACTAAGGGGCAATTTCTCATGGTCAGTCCACCACAGCACATCTTTGGAGTGTGGGAGGAAACCGGAGCACCCGGAGGAAACCCACGCAGACACGGGGAGAACGTGCAGACTCCACACAGACAGTGACCGGAATCGAACCCGGGTCTCTGACGCTGTGAGGCAGCAGTGCTTTCCCTCACTGAAGCAGTGGTGCACACATGCACAAAAACAAGTGTTATGTAATACATAACTGTTCCAAATTGCTGCCTCTGGAGGTCGGTATAGAGGAGACTACATTTGAAGGTAGATTTCTTTACCTTCGTAATAGTTTAATGGTTGACTTGTAACAGTGCAAAATGGCTCGCGTTTTGTTGCCAAGGAGACAGCAATACAGTTGCACAAATTGCCTGTCAACTGCAGTAGGTTTTGCTTCTTGCCTTTGTGAGTGAAAGATACTGATGCTGATATTGGTCATTCTGTGGTGATTCCTTACATTCCGCAGAGACGGTTCGCAATCCACTGTCCGCTGAATTGATGGAAACCCGTATTTGAGGTAAACTGGAATGCAGGAGACCCAGTGGGCCGGAGTTTCCCTGTCCCACCGGCCGCAGTAATGGGTGGGAAACGGACCAGCAAACGCCCATTGACCTCGGGCAGGATTTTCCGGCCTTTGGACAAGTGTGGCTGGAAAATCCCGCCCACAGTGTGGGAAAGGGGAAGGAAGGTTCACGTTGCTGTTTCAGAGCTTTTTGGCCAAGAAACCATTACTGCTGCTTGTTTACATAGAAACACAGAAGATAGGAGCAGGAGGAAGCCATTTGGCCCATCAAACCTGCTCCGCCATTCATCACCATCATGGCTGATCGTCCAACTCAATAGCCTAATCCTGCTTTCTCCCCATAACCTTTGATTCCATTCGCCCCAAGTGCTATATCCAGCCGCCTCTTGAATACATTCGATGTTTTGGCATCAACTACTTCCTGTGGTAATGAATTCCACAGGTTCACCACTCTCTGGGTGAAGAAGTGTCTCCTCATCTCTTTCCTAAATGGTCTACCCTAAATCCTCAGACTGTGACCCCTGGTTCTGGACTCCCTCACCATCAGGAACATCCTCCCTGCATCCACCCTGTCTAGTCCTGTTAGAATTTTATAAATCTCTATGAGATTACCCCCCTCATTCGTCTGAACTCCAGTGAAAACAATCCTAACCTAGTCAATCTCTCCTCATACATCAGTCCCGCCATCCCCGGAATCAGCCTGGTAAACCTTCGCTGCAGTCCCTCGAGAGCAAGAACATCCTTCCTCATCGTTTAAATCAATATTCCTCATCGTTTAAATCAATATTCCTCAACGTTTAGATCAGAGTCTCTTGAATTTACATTTGTGATAATTATCTCACATTGGAAGATAAATCTAGGCTGATTTTTAAAACCCGAAGATTAATTTAACACGACTCAAATGCCATTTGTTTTACAAACGTACGAATTAGGAGCAGGAGTAGACCACTTGGCCCCTCGAGCCTGCTCCACCATCCAATAAGATCTGATTGGAACCACAACCCAACATTCCTGCCTCCTCCCCAATCACCTTTCACCCCCTTGTTAATCCGACATCTATCCAACTCTGTCTTTAAAATATTCAAAGATGGTGGGTGCGTGTTTCAGCTGAGAAGTGTTTTTTAATACAAAAGCAGGAAAATGCTGGAAAATCTCTGCAGGCCTGACGGCATCTGTGGAGAGAGAATCGAGCCCACATTTTGAGTCGAGATAACCTTTCGTCAGAGCTAAGAGCAAAGAAAATCAGAAGAGATTTTTTACTATGCTATAGCTATACTTTTTCTCGGTAAGTGTTTTCTTATAATTCATTTATGGGGTGTGGGCATTTATTGACCACCCCTAATTAGCCTTGAGAAGATGGTGGTGAGCCATCGCCTTGAACCCTTACAGTACCTGGTGCAGGTACGCCCACAATGTGGTTAAGGGAGAGTGTTCCAGGATTTTGACCCAGCAACAGTGAAGGAACAGCCAATATATTTCCGAGTCAGGATGGTGGGAAACTTGGAGGGGAAGTTGCAAGTGGTATTCCCATGTACCTGCTGCCTCTGCCCTTCCAGATAGTAATGGTTGTGGGTTTGGAAGGTGCTGTATAATGAGCCTTGATGAATTGCTGCAGTGCATCTTGTAGATAGTACAGACTGCTGCTACTGAGTGTTGGTGGTGGAGGGAATGGATGTTTGTAGATGTGGTGCCAATCAAGCGGGTTGTTCTGTCCTGGATGGTGTCGAACCTCTTGAGTGCTGTTGGAGCTGCACCCATCCAGGCAAGTGGAGAGTATTCCATCACACTCCTGACTTGTGCCTCGTGGATGGCGGACAGTCTGGCAGGTCGCAAAGTGGTTAGCACTGCTGCTTCACAGCGCCAGGGACCCGGGTTCGATTCCCGGCTTGGGTCACTGTCTGTGTGGAGTTTCCACGTTCTCCCCATGTCTGCGTGGGTTTCCTCCGGGTGCTCCGGTTTCCTCCTACATTCTGAAAGACGTGCTGGTTAGGTGTGTTGACCTGAACAGGTGGCAGACTGTGGCGATTCGGGGAATTTCACAGTAACTTCATTGCAGTGTTAATGTAAGCCTTACTTGTGACTAATAAATAAACTTTAACTTTTTTGGGGAGTCAGGATTTGAGTTACTCACCATAGATTTCCTAGCCTCTGACCTGCTCTTGTAGCCACAATATTTAAATAGCTGGGTCCAGTTCAGTTTCTGGTCAGTGGTAACCCCCAGGATGTTGTTAGTGGAGGACTCCGTGACGGCAATGCCACTTAATGTCAACGGGAGATGGTGAGAATCTGCCCAGTTGCACACGAAAGGTTTAAAAATAGATGTAATTTTTGTTGTTTTGCAAGGATCTCATAGAATCATAGAACCCCTACAGTGCGGAAGGAGGCCATTCAGCCCATCAAGTCTGCACGACCACAATCCCACTCAGGCCCTATCCCCACAACCCTATTCATTTACCCTAGCTAGTCCCCTGTCACTAAGGGTCAATTTAGCACGGCCAATGCACCTAACCCGCACACCTTTGGACTGTGGGAGGAAACCGGAGCACCCGGAGGAAACCCACGCAGACACGGGGAGGAGATGCAGACCCCACACAGACAGTGACCCGAGGCTGGGAATCGAACCTGGGTCCCTGGTGCTGTGAGGCAGTGGTGCCAACCACTGTGCCACCCCTTTATCTCCAGTAGTTAACTTCGCTCAGGGCAGGTCGTAATTTTAAAAAATGAAGTGCGGCTTGCGATGCAGCCCATTTTGCAGTCACCACTGACTGGTTCACAAGCCTTTGCTTTGAAGCACTTCAATAATTCGAACCTTTGGAAAATCATTTCGATCCTTGTTTCAAACTGAGGTGCTTTAGACAAGTCCATGTTGGATTTTCGACATTGAGATCAGAGTAAACAGTTGCATTACTTTACATTTAATTAGATCCTGATCAGTGTTGTATTGCATGTTGTAAATTAATTACATCCCAGAATGTCATGTTGTAGAAGATGGGGATTCTGGTGGAAATGAGAGAAGGGAGCTGCAGTGACAATATAAAGAAGCCCTGGCAAATAGCCTTATTAAAGGATAGACTGAAAGGGGATTAACTACACAAATAGTGCATTGATTAAGATAACCAAGGATTATGAGAGATTATTCCCAAGCAAGATAAAGAAGTTCATAGCTTGTGGGGAATTATTCACAAAAAGCAGAGAGGCTGCGAATACAAGGAGATGTCTGAAGTCTTGAGTCGTTCACAGGAATGAAACCTGATCAAAGTGCTGCTTAGTTCATGGCCCTTCCTGCGAGAACCTTTAAGTTTAAGTTTATTTATTAGTGTCACATGTAGGCTGACATTAACACTGCAATGAAGTTACTGTGAAAATCCCCTAGTCGCCACACTCTGGCGCCTGTTCGGGTACACTGAGGGAGAATTTAGCATGGCCAATGCACCTAACAAGCACGTCTTTCGGACTGTGGGAGCACCCGGAGGAAACCCACGCAGACACAGGGAGAACGTGCAGACTCCGCACAGACAGTGACCGAGGCTAATAGCCTTCGTTGGCATTCACTGCAGGTATGGTTTTTGATGTCACAGCAGTGACCACTATTGTCAAGTAATTTTGCTCCCAGTTCAACTGCATAGTTAGAACCCCTACAGTGCAGAAAGAGACCATTCGGCCCATCGTGCCTCCATCTTCCCCATTGAAGCAGCGAGAATGTCATCTTTAAGAAGTTCAGCATTGTTGTTGTTTTTGGGGGTGATTCACCCATGGCTGACTTTCTAAACTCAGTAGCCAGAGGAGTTGTCAGGGCAGAACCTGCTCATTAACAGTACACAGATGTGCAAGTGGGCCCCCGTTTCTACGTGGGTATTTCTCCAGCTGTTTTTTTAATGGGTGTTCATTGTCACTCTATTAACTGCTAGACCTGGCTGTCTGTAGTTCATCCCCAATGCTGTACAGATGCGTTTCCATGATGCTGGTGTCAGGAGCAAATGATCCACAGGTCTAGAGCTGCCAGCAACAGCAGAAACACAAAGGGACATGGGAGTCATTGTTAGATTCTCTTAAGATTAACATGCAGGTTCAGTCGGCATTTAGGAAGGCAAATGCAATGTTAGCATTCGTGTCAAGAAGGCTAGAATACAAGAGCAGGGATGTACTCCTGAGGCTGTATAAGGCTCTGGTCAACCCCATTTGGAGTACTGTGAGCAGTTTTGGGCCCCATATCTAAGGAAGGATGTGCTGGCCTTGGAAAGAGTCCAGAGGAGGTTCACAAGAATGATCCCTGGAATGAAGGGCTTGTCGTATGAGGAACGGTTGAGGACTCTGGGTCTGTACTCATTGGAGTTTAGAAGGATGAGGGAAGATCTTATTGAAACTTACAGGATACTGCGAGGCCTGGATAGAGTGGACGTGGAGAGGATGTTTCCACTAGTGGAAAAAACTAGAACCAGAGGGCACAACCTCGGGCTAAAGGGATGATCCTTTAAAACAGAGATGATGAGGAATTTCTTCAGCCAGAGAATGGTGAATCTGTGGAACTCTTTGCTACAGAAGGCTGTGGAGGCCAGGTCATTGAGTGTCTTTAAGACAGAGATAGATAGGTTCTTGATTAATAAGGGGATCAGGGGTTATGGGGAAAAGGCAGGAGAATGGGGATGAGAAAAATATCAGCCAAGATTGAATGGCGGAGCAGACTCGATGGGCCGAGTGGCCTAATTCTGCTCCTATGTCTTTTGGTCTTATGGGCTTTATGGTAAACCTGAGTCTACAAAGGGTGGAATCCCATTGGCTTCTTGAAGGTTGACGTCCAGCCAGGTCACGTGAATATGGATACTCCTGCCCTGCTGCCATAGTCTTTTGGGAGGTTTGCGCTACCAGCTGCACGAGATTGACAGCCCCTCTGTCCGAATTATGGCACGCAAAAGCCACTACTGTGGCGAGGAGCTTTCTCTTTCATCCAGAATCCTGTGTTTTCTTTATTCCTCTCGGAATGTACTTGGTTCCTCCACCCTTTTGCTGTGTGAATAAGTTAAGATGCTCTTTCAGAGAGTCAGAGGATAGAATCGTAGAATGCCTACAGTGCGGAAGGTGGCCATTCGGCCCATCAGGTGTGCACTGACTCTTTGCCAGAGTATCTTACCCAAGCCCTCTCCCTGTAACCCCACACATTTCCCATGGCTAATCCATCAAACCTGCACACCTTGGGACACCCATAGCCTTATTCTGCACTGTAGGGATTCTATGATTCTTTTAAAGTTTATTCATTATTGTTACAAATAGACTTACATTAACACTGCAATGAAGTTACTGTGAAAATGCCCCAGTCGCCACACTCCAGCGTCCGTTTAGGTACACTGAGGGATAATTTAGCATGGCCTATCCACCGAACCTGAACATCTTTGCACTGTGGGAGGAAACCGGAGCACCCGGAGGAAACCCACGCTGACACGGGAGAACGTGCAAACTCCACACAGTGACCCGAGGCCGGAATTGAACCCGGGTCCCTGGCGCTGTGAGGCAGCGGTGCTAACCACTCTGCCACCGAAGAGTCGAAGCCCAAGATTAGCCATAGGATCCTGCAGTGATATAGCCATTCGGCCCATTGAGTCTGCACCAACCACAATCCCACCCAGGCCCTACCCCCGTGACCCCATTTGTCTACCCTACAAATCCTCGCGACACTAAGCCATGATCGCATTGAATGTTGGAGCAGGCCAAGGAGGGCATGGGACATTCCTACTGTTCGCATCCAGTGAAGCAAAACTCTTCCCAGAGTGGTGGACTTGCTGAGCCAGTGCGTTCCAACCTCCTTTTCTCGTTACGTCACCCATTGGCTTAATGTTTGCTGGCAGATCCTTGTCCATTTCATTGCCGGCTTCATGAGTCAGGTGCTCAGAACCGCCATTTGGAACCACTTTGGAAGACCATAAACTGTTTGTTTCATATTTTTATTTTGGGCAAAGGATCACTCTGTTGCCTGGATCAAATGGAGCCTGGCCCAGATTGAACAGTTTAAGGTTATTTATTAGTGTCACGAGTAGGCTTATATTAACACGGCAATGAAGTTACTCTGAAAATCCCCCAGTCGCCACACTCAGGCACCTGTTCGGGTACACTGAGGGAGAATTTAGCACAGCCAATGCACCCTAACCAGCACGGCTTTCGGACAGTTGATGGCAGGAATCTGATTTTTTTCAGCTCTTTTGATCCATAAACTGATGAAAAGACTGTTCACCTCAGGCTGCCCCCATCAGCGTCTTGAGGGTAGTTTGAGAACACCATGACTCGAGATCTGCCCAATCGGCACTGATTGATGCCTTTTGCAGGTTGCCCGCGGAGAGAGAGCATTGCACAAATTAGAAAGCTCAAACTCTTCATGTTTCACCCTTTGTGTGGGAGGCGTGTTGGCCGGAGTGAGTGAAAGAGGATGAACAATGACCTTGGCATGACACTGCAGGACCATTTACACTTGAATAATAGTCGCTCTCACGGAAAAGTCAACCCCCCTGACTTTTGGCGAAAAAAAAATCCAAACTCTTTAACTCCCCACTGAAATCAAAATGGTCCTGATGCCAATCCTCTCACTTCATAGAATCCTACAGTGCAGAAGGAGGCCATTTGGCCCATCAAGTCTGCACGGACCACAATCCCAGCATGGTGGTTAGCACTGCTGCCTCACAGTGCCAGGGACCCGGGTTCGATTCCCGGCTTGGGTCACTGTCTGTGTGGAGTTTGCACCTTCTCCCCGTGTCTGCGTGGGTTTCCTCTGGGTGCTTGGGTTTCTTCCAAGTGCTCAGGTTTCCTCCCACAGTTCGAAAGCGGGCATGTATTTACCCCGCTAATCCCCCTAACCCACACATCCTGGGACATTAAGAGGCAATTTACTGTGGCCAATGGTGAGGTGCATTGGCCATGCTAAATTCTCCCTCAGTGTACGCAAACAGATGCCGGAATGTGGTAACTTGGGGGATTTTCACTGTAACTTCATTGCAGTATTAATGTCAGCCTACTTGTGACACTAATAAATAAACTTTACAAACTTTTACCCAAACCCTATCCCTATAAACCGATGTATTTATCCGAGCTACTCCCCCTGACACTAGGGGCAATTTATCATGGTCAATCCACCTAACCCGCACATCTTTGGACTGTGGGAGGAAACCCGAGCACCCGGAGGAAACCCACACAGATACGGGGAGAATGTGCAAACTCTGCACAGACAGTGATCCGAGGCCAGATTCGAACCCGGGTCCCTGGCTCTGTGAAACAGCAGTGCTAACCACTGTGCCTGTATGAAGACAGTTGTTCAGCTCCTGGTGTCTGTCCCCAGCATACCCTCTCCTTCCATCTTTTATTCCCGTTCTGCACTCCTAAAACTGAACTCTAACTCTTATAAACTTTCTAATTAAGCTCTTTTTAGGTCTCTTGCATCAGACTTTTGAATGGACCTACCTTATTTTAAGTTGATCTTTCTCTGCACCCTAGCTGTGACTGTAACACTACATTCTGCACCCTCTCCTTTCCCTCTCCCCATGTACTCAATGAACGGTATGATTTGTCTGTATAGCGCGCAAGAAACAATACTTTTCATGATATCCCAATACATGTGACAATGATAAATCAAATCAAATCAGTGGACTGCAAGATTGAAATTGAGCTTAAAAGCAAATAACTGCAGATGCTGGAATCTGAAACTAAAAGAGAAAACGCTGGAAAATCTCAGCGGGTCTGGCAGCATCTGGAAGGAGAGAAAAGAGCTGACGTTTCGAGTCCAGATGACCCTTTGTCAAAGATTCATCTGGAAAGCTTTGACAAAGGGTCATCTGAACTCGAAACTCCAGCTCTTTTCTCTCCTTCCAGATGCTTCCAGA
The DNA here is from genome assembly GCF_964213995.1 of Mustelus asterias. Classification (NCBI taxonomy): domain Eukaryota; kingdom Metazoa; phylum Chordata; class Chondrichthyes; order Carcharhiniformes; family Triakidae; genus Mustelus; species Mustelus asterias. The sequence continues at coordinate 8,700,279 of NC_135818.1, read as the reverse complement.
CCTGCTGAGATTTTCCAGCGTTTTCTCTTTTGGTTTGAAATTAGGATTGTTCACTCACCATGGCCCCGTGAATAAGATTAGATACATTCAATACACACCGAATAGAAATCATAGAAACCTTACAGTGTAGAAAGAGGCCATTCGGCCCATCGAGCCTACACCGACCACAATCCCACCCAGGCCCTACCCCCATATCCCTACATATTTACCCACTAATCCCTCTAACCTACCCATCTCAAGACACTAAGGGGCAATTTTAGCACGGCCAATCAACCTAACCCGCACATCTTTGGAATGTGGGAGGAAACCGGAGCACCCGGAGGAAACCCACGCAGACACGAGGAGAATGTGCAAACTCCACACAGACAGTGACCCAAGCCGGGAATCGAACCCAGGTCCCTGGAGCTGTGAAGCAGCAGTGCTAACCACTGTGCTACCGTGCCGCCCTGTTCGGAACGAGTTATAGAAAATGCGACAATAATGAATCAAATCAAACAATAATAACACTTTTCGGGTCCTTTTTGTGCCCGTGTTTGTTTGGAGGGGGTGTGGTTGGCAGGAATAGTCTCCCTACCATCAGCTGATGCACCACCACAAACAGTTGGCTGGCGAGCTGATAAGAGAGGGCGGATTTCAAATATTATGTGTGTACAAGTTTGTGTACTCCCAACAGAATGTAGGGACATGTTGCACTGATGATAAGTAACGGATGATTCCATCCCTGCTGTTTGTAACTGTATGTGACTCCAGTACTTGCGTCCAGACCTACCAGCATATGTATCTTTTGCCGCTAGCTCCAGGCAGCTTAACCCAGGCTGTGTAACGATCTGTGTTGTCAGACCGAGTACACACATCCGTTTGGAGATGTCCCCTTGAATTACCCGATTACTTTCTATCTGCCGCACAGTTATTGGCAATTTTGTTTTTTTTTTTTAAAAATCGACCCTCTTTTTAAAAGCAGCAAGCTTCATCTTTAGTGCAACAACTTCACAAAATTGGCAATCTTAATTAGCGGGGACTGTAAGAAGTCTCACAACACCAGGTTAAAATCCAACAGGTTTATTTGGAATCACGAGCTTTTGGAGCGCTGCTCCTTCATCAGGTGACTCACTCACCTGAGGAAGGAGCAGCGCTCCAAAAGCTCGTGATTCCAAATAAACCTGTTGGACTTTAATCCGGTGTTGTGAGACTTCTTACAGCGCCCACCCCAGTCCAACGCCGGCATCTCCACATCTTAATTAGGGGGCACAGTTCAACATTTTGTCTCGAATGCATCGTATGGTTTAGATCCCAGGCCCTATTTTCGAATGAGCTACAGAAGAGATGACACATAGTACTTTGTAGTCACGTTTAATAGCCACCCCCTTCTGAAACATTCACCAAAATAAACCTGGAGCTTTCATTTTTAATTCATCGTGACGTCTTATTCTGTTTGTTTATTTTGTTAAATTCTATTTTTAAAATTGAGGATAATTTTAGATACTTGAAGCATGAGTCAGAACTGAGGCTGTTTTAGTGGATCATCAGTCTCCTCCTGTTCTGTTTCTGGAGTAGAACTCCACAATCATTTAAAAACATTTATTAATATTAGAATCATAGAATCCCTACAGTGCAGAAGGAGGCCATTCAGTCCATCGAGTCTGCGTCAAATCTCCAACAGAACGTCCCACCCAGGCCCTATTCCTGTAACCCCATGTATTTACCCCGCTAATCCCCCTAACCCACACATCCTGGGACATTATGAGGCAATTTACTGTGGCCAATCTACCTAACCAGCACATCTAGTGGACTGTGGGAGGAAACCGGAGCATCTGGAGGAAACACAGGGAGGAACATGCAAACTGCACACAGACAGTGACCCGAGGCCGGAATTGAACCCAGGTGTGAGGCAGCAGAGTGCCACCGGGCCGCAACAGAAACCATGTTTTTGGCAAAGTTAAGAAACACATAGTGAGAGTTGTCAAGTCATTCGATACCTCAGCAGGATCTGTCATGTAATGGGAAAGATGTGCTTACTTGTTCATGTCCTCCCCTTCCATGGTCCATGGACGAAAGAAAGGTATCTTTGGAAGAGAATTTTAGAGAGACAGGATTTCCTGGTGAAATGATTCATTCATCGCAAAGGGAATGGTATGGCTCCTGCTCTTCCCAAGATCGCAAGAAACGACAAAGGGTTGTGAATGAAGCCCAATCCATCAGGCAAACCAGCCTCCCATCCATTGACTCTGTCTACACTTCCAGCTGCTTCGCAAAAGCAGCCAGCATAATCAAGGACCCCACGCACCCCGGACATTCTCTCTTCCACCTTCTTCCGTCGGGAAAAAGATACAAAAGTCTGAAAGGCACGTACCAACCGACTCGAGAACAGCTTCTTCCCTGCTGCTGTCAGACTTTTGAATGGACTTACCTCGCATTAAGTTGATCTTTCTCTACACCCTAGCTATGACTGTAACACTACATTCTGCACTCTCTCCTTTCCTTCTCTATGAACGGTATGCTTTGTCTGTACAGCGCGCAAGAAACAATATCTTTCACTGTATACCAATAAATATGACAAATCACATCAAAGGATCAGTGGGAGTGGCAGAATGTTTTCCAGGAAGGCTAGATTGTTACTCTTGCAGATGTTTTTTGGAGGGTTGTGGGAGATATTTTGAGGTTTCACTCTCCTCTGCATTGTCAACTCAGATTGGCATTCTCAAAGAACTTTACAACTTGTTGTAAACTATTTCTGTCGGCTTTTTTTAACGGAACCAATCGTGAAGATACTGACTACGCCAAAGGGACAAGGCTAAATCCATCCACATTTGATATCAGTGTCACCGGTTGATACTGGAACAAATAACTATACGCTACTAGCAATCGATTTTGATTTGATATATTATTGTCACATGTATTAGTATACAGTGAAAAGAATTGTTTCTTGTGCACTATACAGACAAAGCATACCGTTCATAGAGATGGAAAGGAGAGGGTGCAGAATGTAGTGTTACAATCATAGCTAGGGTGTAGAGAAAGATCAACTTAATGCAAGCCACTCAAAAGTCTGATGGCAGCAGGGAAGAAGCTATTCTTGAGTCAGTTGGTACGTGACCTCAGACTTTTATATCTTTTTCCCGACGGAAGAAGATGGAAGAGAGAATGTCCGGGGTGCATGGGGTGGTTTGATTATGCTGGCTGCTTTTCCGAGGTAGCAGGAAGTGTAGACTGAGTCAATGGATGGGAGGCTGGTTTGCGTGATGGATTAGGCTTCATTCACGACCCTTTGTAGTTTCTTGAGATCTTGCGCAGAGTAGGAGCCCATACCAAGCTGTGATATAACCAGAAAGAATGCTTTCTATGGTGCATCTGTAAAAGTTGGTGAGAGACGTAACTGACATGCCGAATTTCCTTAGTCTTCTGAGAAAGTAGAGGCGTTGGTGGACTTTCTTAACTATAGTGTCAGCATGTGGGGGGACCAGGACAGGTTGTTGGTAATCTGGACACCTAGAAACATGAAGCTCTCGACCATTTCTACTTTGTCCCCATTGATGTAGACAGGGGCATGTTCTCCTTTACACTCCTGAAGCCGATGACAATCTCCTATCCCTATTTCTACTTTGTTCCCATTGATGTGGACAGGGTAATAGAGGGCAATGTCTGATTGCCCATCTGATGTAGATGGGCAATAGTACCCATCTCTGTACCCTTACTGGTTTATCCTCTTGGAATAAACCCAACAATGGCTTGTGATCTGATAATATGGTGAAATGTCTTCCATATATATATATATATGCTTTTTGTCAAGTGGCCCTTATTCTCAAACACCTGATGGGAGTGTGGTTGATTCGATGGTAATTGTTGATAGTCGTGAACCAGTTATAAAGACCTGGTCTGATTACCTGGATCTGTGCTCGCTGTCTAGTCTCATTTCCTCTCCAGTCAGCTTCAACTCACCATGGCCTTTTGCACTGCCCTCTCATTATTCCCTCCGAGAGGAGCCGCAAGGCACAGCGATGCAAGCAGGAGAACACCGGCAATACTCAGCAGGTCAGCTGCATCTGTGGAGAGGAAGCAGGGGTTCACGCTGTCGGGTCTGTGGCCTTTCCTAAGAAGAGTTTAGCCAGGCAGCCGTCACGTTCCTGTCTGTGGTATGCTCGAGTGCAGAACAGTTGCTGCAGTTGTCCAGGGAACAACTGTCCCTTGCATTTCAGAACTGATCGACTGTTGGGAAGTACTTTGCAGTGTTAGTACGTGGTAAGACGTGAAGCAAATTAAAGGGTGTTTTGAAAAGAAATGTGAGCAAGTGCAGAAGTCAGACGTGTAAGAGAGGAGTAACAGTTTGTAGGTAGTCTACCTCTTGATTTAAGGGTTTCCAGGAAATAATCTGGATTGGGTAAAGATCTTCAATTGCACTTGGTGTCGGGGTGTGTACTATCGTGTTGCTCCTTGATTCGCGGTGGTGTATTATTTATAAAAGGAAGCTGGTTAAATTCATCAAGATGTCAGTCAGTGGTACTGGTGTAATAAATTGTTCAGACGAGGCAAAGCAACGTCTTTTTATACTGTGATTGAAACAAAAAGCTCTGGGAATTCAGTGCCCCAGTTTGATGTAGTGCTGTAAATGATCGAGGTCAGGGTAAATTATGATGAAGAGCCAGCCCTGCCTGAATTTAAACTGTTTACCTCACCAGCTCCGCACACTTCCCAACCAGCCTCGATTCTCGCTTCCACTGGTGTTAAATAGGTAGTGACTGGCCGGGTACCTTCTGAAACGGTTTAAGTTCACTGGTAGGATGTCATGGTTTTTTTTTAAAGTATATTTCCATATTTAAATCTTGTCTCTTATATAAATGTTATATATTGTGTTATTTTATGGATTGTATGCATTTGAAATGTGGCACAGTGGTTAGCATTGCGGCCTCACGGCGCCAGGAACCCGGGTTCAATTCCGGCCTCGAGTCACTGTGTGGAGTTCGCACATTCTCCCCGTGTCTGCGTGGGTTTCCTCCGGGTGCTCCAGTTTCCTTTCAGTCCAAAGGTGTGCAGGTTAGGCGGATTGGCCATGATAAATTGCCCCTTAGTGTTTAAAGTAAAGTTTATTTATTTATCATTTATCAGTCACAAGTAAGGCTTACATTAACACTGCAATGAAGTTACTGTGAAATTCCCCTAAAGTCACACAAAGATGTGTGGGTTAGATGGCTTGACTATGCTAAATTGCCCCTTAGTGTCCAAAGATGCGCAGGTTAGGTGGATTGGCTATGCTAAATTGCCACTTAGTGTTCAAAGTAAAGTTTATTTATTATTTATTCAACACAGGTAAGATTTACATTAACACTGCAATGGAGTTACTGTGAAATTCCCCTGAAGTCACACAAAGATGTGCGGGTTAGGTGGATTGGCCATGCTAAATTGCCACCTAGTATCCAAAGACGTGCTGGTTAGGTGCGTTGGCCATGCTAAATTCTATCTCAGTGTACCCAAACAGGCACCAGAGTGTGGCGACTAGGGGATTTTCACAGTAACTTCATTGCAGTGTTAATGTAAGCCTACTTGAGAATAATAAATAAACTTTAAACTATCCGCAGTGAGCCAGGGGTGTAGCCCGGTGGAACTGTGCAAATTTTTAAACTATGAATTAATTCTTATTTTCCCTGCAAGAATGGGCTTTGAGGGGAATTCTGGTGTTTGGAAATGATCTTCCTTCCTCTCTGCCTCTATCTCCTAATGAATCGCTAGTTAAGGACTCCATACTGTGTATTTTACGCTGAATAAATATTTTTATTGGGTATTTGAATGACCTCCTTCATTAGGATAATTGGGATTTTGACTGACAGTTGTTTGAAACTAATTAAATCTAATGGTCTGGCTACCTTATTATGCACACCACTGCGGGCTAAAGCCTCTTTCATCAGCTGAGTTTAGAAATGCCATGGAGAAGATGCAATTGCACACTGTAAAATCCATGTGCAAGATTGAGTGCATTCATACCAGCTTTGGGATATAGCGATTGTTGGCGCTGGGTGGAGACCATTTCCCCCCATCCCATGGCCACAACATTTTTAAAACATTTTATTCCATTCTTAAAGTCACAAAGTCATTGCTCAGAGTAGACCGGGCGAACCCAAATCCAAACCCAAAGTCCAAAGATGTGCGGGTGAGGTCGATTGGCCATGCTAAAAATTGCCCCTTAGTGTCCTGAGATGCGTAGGTTAGAGGGATTAGCGGATAAATATGTAGGGATATGGGGGTAGGGCCTGGGTGGGATTGTGGTCGGTGCAGACTCGATGGGCCCAATGGCCTCTTTCTGCACTGTAGGGTTTCTATGATTTCTATGATTCCCTGCTTGCTCCAAAACCCAACTTCAAAATCCACATGAATCCAATTCAAGGTCCCCACGAGAGTGACGGACAAGATCCAAGATCGCGCCCCCATCTTGGGCTTGATCCCGACGCTAGACAGAAGGCCACTTTGTGGTGCTTCAGGAGAATCAAGTGGGGGAAAAAGTCACTTAGCCAGTAGGAGATCATAGCCATTTAGTGAGGACTTGAGGGAAAACCTTTTTACCCAGAAGGTGGTGACGGTCTGGAATGCGCTGCCTGGGAGGGTGGTGGAGGCGGATGTCTCACATCCTTTTAACAAGTACCTGGGTACTTGGCACGCCATAACATCCAAGGCTATGGGCCAAGTGCTGGCAAGTGCTGGGATTAGGTGGGCAGGTGGGGGCCTTTCATGCGTCGGTGCAGAAGGCCGAAGGGCCTCTTCTGCACTGTAGTATTCGGTGATTGTGTGCACGCAGTGAGATGAATCACTGTCCAGTCATTCAAATTGTTCCTCCTCTTGCTTCACGTATCGTGCCCCATGATCGACAATCATGGACTTCCCATGGATTGATCCATGGTTGTGGCTTACCAAAGTCCTGCCGTGGTTTTGCCGTTGCCTTCTGCGGTACTGGCTGACCCGGAATGACTCCCGCTCTCTCAATCTACCGTCAGGCATACTGGAAGGAATTACGGGTTAAGCAATCTGTTTGGCTATGTCGTGAACACACTTTATTCGGATGCTTTGAGCCTTGGAAACAAAAGATACAAGTGATTTCACAAAAATGTTTCTCCAGTGCTGGTTTGACAATCTAATTAACTACGCGGGATCATGTTGTTAGGTGTACAAGTGCTTCTATTCTGCAGGTGGGTCAGGTACATGCCACAACATGGTGTTCACCCCACCTGTGGTGAATCACAGCACCTTAGGCAGAGATTTACACGTCATTTATTCTCTCTCAATTATTCTCAAAATTCCACCCATTCCAGGTTACTATTTCAAAAGATTAGTTCCAGGGCTATAATCGTGACTGGCAACATGGCTTTTACCCCCTATCTCCAGTTGTTCAGGGGGCATTAAGAGTCAGCTTTATTACACAGGATTGGGCCTGTAGGTCAACCCTTGTAGAGGTGCTGGGTTTTTGCAGGATGTCTGTGGACCAGTTGAGTTTTTAGTGGCGCAGTGGCACAGTGGTTAGCACTGCTGCCTCACAGTGCCAGGACCTGGGTTCGATTCCCGGTTTGGGTCACTGTCTGTGTGGAGTTTGCACGTTCACCCTGTGTCTGCGTGGGTTTCCTCCGGGTGCTCCAGTTTCCTCCCACGCTCCAAATATGTGTGGGTTAGGTGCATTGGCCGTGATAAATTGTCCCTTAGTGTCAGGGAGTCTAAAGTTTATTTATTAGTGCCACAAGTGGGCTTACATTAACACTGCAACAAAGTTACTGTGAAAATCCCCTAGTCGCCACACTCCAGCACCTGTTCGGGTACACTGAGGGAGAATTTTCCATGGCCAATGCACCTAACCAGCACATCTTTCGGACTGTGGGAGAAAACCGGAACACCCTTAGGAAACCATTGTTGATTGTCGGAAAAACCCATCTGGTTCACTAATGTTCGTTAGGGAAGGAAATCTTCCGTCCTCACCTGTCTGGCCTACATGTGACTCTGCAGTCACAGCAATGTGGTTGGAAACATAGAAAAACTACAGCACAAACAGGCCCTTCGGCCCACAAGTTCTGCCGAACACATCCCTACCTTCTAGACCTACCTATAACCCTCCATCCTATTACGCTCCATGTACTCATCCAGGAGTCTCTTAAAAGACCCTATTGAGTTCGCCTCCACCACCACTGACGGCAGCCGATTCAACTCGCCCACCACCCTCTGTGTGAAAAACTTACTCCTAACATCTCCCCTGTACCTACCCCCCAGCACCTTAAACCTGTGTCCTCTCGTAGCAGACATTTCCACCCTGGGAAAAAACCTCTGAGAGTCCACCCGATCTATGCCTCTCAACATCTTATACACCTCTATTAGGTCTCCTCTCATCCTTCGTCTCTCCAAGGAGAAAAGACCGAGCTCCCTCAGCCTATCCTCATGAGGCATGCCAATAGAAACAAGTGGTTGACTCTCAACTGCCATCGGAAATAGCCAAGCAAGCCACTCAGTTGAAGGACAATTAGGGATGGGCAATAAATGCTGACCCAGCCAATGACGCCCATGTCCCATGAATTAAATAAAAAAACCCTGAAAATAATGGTACCAAATGTTCTACGTTGGCCAGATCCTGAAGGGTGATTGGCACGCCTGCTGCTGTGGATCTTTATAAGTGGCAGCAGAATTCCTGTATCTGCAATATTTTGCTTGAATTTGAATGGGAATGGGGGTGTTGACTCCCAGGTATGAATGGGATGAAGCAAACGAGGGCAGTCCTCACTCACCCCCTGACCATCCCACCCCCAAACCCGACAAACACTGCCCCCGCCCCCCAACCATCTTCAAATAGCGGTGAGGTATTGTAATTGGCTATTTCGTGCTCTATAGAAAGGATGAGACATTCACCACAAGCTCTGCCCAAGACCACAAGGAACTACAAAGGGTCGTGAATATAGCCCAGTCCATCACGCAAACCAGCCTCCCATCCATTGACTCTGTCTACACTTCCCACTGCCTTGGAAAAGCAGCCAGCATAATCAGGGACCCCACGCATCCCGGACATTCCCTCTTCTACCTTCTTCTGTCGGGAAAAAGATACAAAAGTCTGAGGTCACGGACGAACCACCTCAAGAACAGCTCCTTCCCTGCTGCTGTCAGACTTTTGAATGGACCTACCTCACATTAAGTTGAGCTTTCTCTACACCCTAGCTATGACTGTAACTACATTCTGCACTCTCTCCTTTCCTTCTCTATGAACAGTATGCTTTGTCTGTATAGCATGCAAGAAACAATATTTTTCACTGTATACTAATACATGTGACAATAATAAATCAAATTTTTAAAAAAATCTCTGCCACAGAGACTAACATTTACTACTTTAAAGTTGGGTGAAACCCAATTAAAGGGATCTAAACAGTTACTGGAGAGCTATGGGGCTGTGGGGGGGTGAGGGGGGCGGTGGTTCAGAGTGGTGGCAATGTGTGTCAGAAATTCGGACAGAAAAGAGAAGCTAGACAAGATGGAAATTTTGCCAAGACTAAGGTGTCGCGGGTTCTTTTGATTTTTTGAAGAAAAGAATGCTGAAATGTCAGCCAGGCCTGGAGAAGGAGAGCGTTTGAGGAGGGGGAACTATTTATAATGTCAGCAAGCGTCAGGGTCCGGAAAAGGCACTGAAATGGCACAGTGGTTAGCACTGCTGCCTCACAACACCAGGGACCCGGGTTCAATTCTGGCCTCGGGTCACTGTCTGTGTGGAGTTTGTACATTTTAACCGTGTCTGCGTGGGTTTCCTCCGGGCGCTCCAGTTTCCTCCCACACTCCAAAGATGTGCAGGTTACGTGGATTGGCCATGATAAATTGCCCCTTAGTGTCCAAAGATGTGCAGGTTAGTTAGATTGGCCACAATAAAATATGTGGGGTAACGGGGGTAGGATGGGGAGAGGGCCTTGGGCAAGATTCTCTGTCAGAGAGTCGGTGCGGACTCGATAGACTAAATTTTTAAAAAGTTTATTCACGGGATGTGGGCCTTGTTGGCTGGGCCAGCATTTATTGCCCATCCCTGAGGATATTTGAGAGTCAACCACAATACTGTGGGTCTGGAGTCACATGTAGGCCAGACCAGGTAAGGATGGCCAATTTCCTTCCCTAAGGGACATTAGTGAACTGGATGGGTTTTTCTGACAACCGACAATGATTCTTAATTCCAAATTTTTATTGAATTCAAATTTCACTATCTGCCGTGGCGGGATTCGAACCCAAGTCCTCAGAAGCATTACAGAATCATAGAATCCTACAGTGCAGAAGGAGGTCACTCGGTCCAGCGAGTCTGCACCGAATATAATCCCACCCAGGCCCTGTTGCCATAACCCCATGCATTTACCCCAGCTAGTCCCCCTGACACTAAGGGGCAATTAGCATGGACAATCCACCTAACCCGCACATCTTTGGAGTGTGGGAGGAAACCGGAGCACCTGGAGGAAACCCACACGGACATGGGGAGAACGTGCAAACTCCACACAGACAGTGACTCAAGCCGGGAATTGAACCTGGGTCCCTGGCGCTGTGAGGCAGCAGTGCTAACCACTGTGCCACCCCATGTTTTCCCCATGTCTGCGTGGGTTTTCTCCGGGTGCTCCAGTTTCCTCCCACAGTCCAAAGATGTGTAGCTTTGGATTACTAGTCTAGCGACAATACCACTGCCTCTTCTGAGTGGCAATCTGTTTAGTGTGAGAGCGGGTCTTTGGAGGAGAAGTGGGCGCGGATGAGGTGCAGAGAAAGTGGAGAGTGTTGAGTGTGCTGGGCAGGAATTGGGGCGATTCTAGTGGGAAAGTTTGTCTTGGTGATCCAGGGGGAAGACAGGGAGACAAGAGTCAGAGCTGAACTAATGCCAAGCTTGATGGCAACCCAGCAAGTTGGCAAGGCGAGATACGACCAGCAAAATAAAAGTGGATGCCCCTTAGCAGAGGTTCAGAGGGGTGATGGAAAGCCTGGCTAAAGGGGTTGTTAGAGGTGGGTAGAGCAGTGGAACAGTTTAGGCAGCCTTGGTAACTGAAGTTATGTCTGGTAATGATAGGGTGCTGGGTAGGAGGGCACAGAAACTGGAGTCCAAGAAATGCCAAGTTTGGTTGAGCCTGTAACTGGAGGAGTGAGCAACAGTAGCTGATATTTTAATATAGTTTTTTATATTAATGTGTGGGACATGGGTGTCACTGGATGGCCAGCATTTATTGCCCATCCCTATTTGCCCCTTGGAGGGCAGTTGAGAGCCAACCACATGGCTGTGGCTCTGGAGTCACATGTAGGCCAGACCTGGTAAGAACGGCATACTTCCTTCCCTCAAGGACATTAGTGAACCAGATGGGTTTTTCCAACAATCAACAATGGGTCACCAGTAGATTCTATAGCTGATAAAAATAGTCAAATGAATCAACCTTGTTGATACTGAATAACCATCAAACTAACGCAAATATATCTATACGTTTCCAAATTAACATGCATTATTTATTTACTCATTCGTGGGACACAGGTGTCGCTGGCTGGGCCAGCATTTATTGCCCATCCCTAGTTGTCCGAAGGCAATTGAGCGTCATCACATTGCTGTGGCTCTGGAGTCACATGTAGGCCAGACCAGGTAAGGACGGCAGATTTCCTTCCCTAAAGGACATTAGTGAACCAGATGGCTTTTTCCGACAATCGATGATAGTTTAACGGTCATCAGTAGATTCTTAATTCCAGATACTTTTATTGAATTCAAATTCCACCATCTGCTGGGGTGGGATTCGAACCCAGGTCCCCAGAACATTAGGTAAATTTCTGGATTAATAGCCTTGCGATAATACCACCAGGCCATCGCCTCCTCATGGATGGAGGAGTATCCATACCTCCAATCTGTTATGTAGCCACAATCCCGTCACTAACTCTTTAGGACGGATTGATACATTTGACAAAAATTGCATGACTGTTCACCAAATTATAAATCTTATATAACCTTGAGATTATTCAGCCCTGCAAAACCCAGCCCCGGCAGCAACCCTCAACCTGCTCTTTACTCTCTGTGTCAGTGTGTAAGTAGTCTCACAACACCAGCTTAAAGTCCAACAGGTTTATTTGGTAGCTTGTGCTACCAAATAAGTCTGTTGGACTTTAACCTGGTGTTGTGAGGCTTCTTACTGTGCCCTCCCCAGTCCAACACCGGCAACTCTACATCATGTCAGTGTGTGTAAGCTTTGCACAGTTTACAACAATACAATGGCCCATAACCTGCACTGAGCTGTGGGAGGAATAGTTCCTTTATTTTAAAGTTGGTTCCTTTTGGTCCTTTATTTCTAATCAAAAAAGCCAGTTCAAATTCATGAAACAGCCCTGAACGTTTGATAGAACGTGGGCCCTTTGCTCCTAAGAACTATATAAAGTTACCTAATATAGGCCGCATCTAATCCACGGAATTGAGAACTGCTGTACAGAAATCAAAGATTTGTTTGACTCGTATTGAAGGTAGAATTCAGCTGCCCCGAAGCAGAATGCTAATCCAGGTCTTAGCTTTACTTTCTTGGACTGGCATGCCAAGGATGATTTGGGTCATCGACCATCTGAGGCGAAGCTTAAGTAATGAAAGCAGAACTGGAATTAGATTTTTGTCTGATACCATCCAGCGAGCAGACGAGCCAGTCGACCGTGTGGAGGTAGCGGCAAAGATGGGCTGGCTGGAAATGAGGAGAAACATCAGGAAGCTGACCGTCCTCCTATCGCGAGTCACTCAAGTGAAACAGCACATTTACTGCTTTCTTGGGGCTTTGGCTCAAGTGAGTTTGAGCTGCGATGGAGGGGAGTGAGTGAATGTCATGCGCATTAACCCACACCGTGGCACAGTGGTTAGCACTGCTGCCTCAGGGATCCGGGTTCAATTCCCGGCTTGGGTCACTGCCTGTGCGGAGTTTGCACGTTCTCCCCCGTGTCTGCGTGGGTTTCTTCCGGATGCTCCCGCTTCCTCCCACAGTTCGAAAGACGTGCTGGTTACGTGCATTGGCCAAGTTCCCTCATTGAATGTTTTTAAAGCAAGGATAGATCAATTTTTGAACAGTAAAGGAATCAAGGGTTATGGTGAGCGGGCGGGTAAATGGAGCTGAATCCACGAAAAGGTCAGCCATGATCTTATTGAATGTTGGAGCAGGCTCGAGGGGCCAGATAAGACCATAAAATATAGGAGCAGAATTAGGCCACTCGGCCCATTGAGGCTACTCTGCCATTCAATCATGGCTGATATTTTTCTCATCCCTATTCTCCTGCCTTTTCCTCATAACCCCTGATCCTCTTATTAATCAAGAACCTATCCATCTCTGTCTTAAAGACACTCAATGACCTGGCCTCCACAGCCTTCTGCGGCAAAGAGTTCCACAGATTCACCACTCTGTGGCTGAAGAAATTCCTCCTCATCTCTGTTCTAAAGGATCGTCCCTTTAGTCTGGGGTTGTGCCCTCTGGTTCTAGTTTTTCCTACTAATGGAAACATCCTCTCCACGTCCACTCTATCCAGGCCTCGCAGTATCCTGTAAGTTTCAATAAGATCCCCCCCCCCTCATCCTTCTAAACTCAAGATGGCCTATTCCTGCTCCTAGTTCTTATGTTCTTATTAAATTCTCCCTCAGTGTACCCAAACAGGTGCCGGAGTGTGACGACTAAGGGATTTTAGCAGTAACTTCATTGCAGTGTTAACGTAACGTAAGCCAGTACAGTCCTTTTAGAGAAGGAAATCTGCCGTCCTTATGTGAATTTTTGTTAAATTATTCGTGGACTGGAATAAAATGCTTCAGCAGCCTCAGGCCAGAATCGAACCCGGGTCCCTGACGCTGTGAGGCAGCTGTGCTAACCACGGTGCCACCTTGCCACCAAAAACGTCTGGTGCATTTAAAATGAAGAAGCCGGCATTTGGAGGGCGGCACGGTGGTTGGCACTGCTGCCTCACAGCTCCAAGGGCCTCAGTTCAATTCCCGGCTTGGGTCACTGTCTGTGTGGAGTTTGCACATTCTCCCCATGTCTGCATGGGTTTCCTCTGGGTGCTCCAGTTTCCTCCCATAGTCCAAAGATGTGCGGGCTAGGTTGATTGGCCATGCTAAATTGCCCCTTCGTGTCCCAGGATGTGTAGGTTAGAGGGACTAGCAGGGTAAATATGTGGGGTTATGGGGATAGGGCTGGGTGGGATAGTCGTCGCTGCAGGCTCGATGGGCTGAATGACCTCCTTCTGTCCTGCAGGGATTCTATGAAAGTGGTGTTTTTAGAATGGATTCTGGCCCTTAATCGTGACACCTTAGAATGCTTCGGAGTGCACCAGGGTTGCAGGAGAGGTTGAGTTTGAAACCCAAGCCATGTTAATAGCAGTCAAACATCACACAGCTGGAGATTCTTAGCAGCTGTTGGATAGAAGCTACCACAAGTCCAGATACTTCCTGTCATAGACAGATATCATTCATTTGAGAAAGTGCTGCCATCGACGAACATAGGGAAATCTTTCCTCTCATATTTGCATAGGGACTTACCATGTTAGAATGAGAGAGAACCAACTGTGCGATGGCACGTTGCAATGCAACTCATAAAGTGCTTCCCCTGTTAAGATCTGCCAGTCGCCTCTGCTTTAAAGGAGACAATGTTTGAAATCCCAGTTACCTACTAGGAGAATAAATCCACAGAACTCCACGGTTATAAACAAACCAAATAAATTTTACTGTGCAAAGTCAGAAAAGTAAAACCCAGTATCTATCTCATACTCTAACCAGAGGTAAATATGCATTACCAGGCAAACTGTGGTCAAATACACTGCACTACACGACACATTAAATAGCAGATGCAACCAAAACAGATCCCGTGGATTTCTCCGCAGCACACCCAGATGTCAGTGACCCCTGTGAGTCACAATATCTTGCTAAAGCTGTGTCTTCCTCAGAAGGGATTTCAAGTCTTCACTTTCAAAAATCTAGCCTCTGAATTCCTTCTAAAACCATTCCGCCATAGACCGCCTCAATCATAGAACCCTTACAGTGCAGAAGGAGACCATTCAGCCCATCGAGTCTGCACTGACAACAATCCCACCCAGGCCCTATCCCCGTAACCCCACTTATTTACCCCGCTAATCCCTCTAACCTACGCATCGTGGGACACTAAGGGGCAATTTAGCATGGCCAATGCGCCTAACCCACACATCTTTGGACTGCTCCTTTCCTGATTATTCAACCTGTCCTCCCGAGACTGCGATCCATAGGATTCGCAAAACTGCGCTCCCACCTCTCAAACTGTTTAAATGTCCCAAAGCTTTTTAACATTGACAGAGTATGCCAGCTAGTGCTGTAAAGAGGGAGCGCGACTTATCTTCCCCTGTCAATATAGTGCTATGAGGAAGCAGCCCCATTGGATTACGTTTTGCTTTTTTGAAGAATCTGGGATGGGAATCTGGCCAGGAATACGGAGCTCTGACGGGATGTAGAAGAGTACAGTGGCAATCCTCTGGTGATTACTGATCCTTGGGAGATACAGACAATTGACAGATTATTAGTTGGGGTAGCACAGTGGTTAGCACTGCTACCTCACAGCGCCAGGAACCTGGGTTCGATTCCCGGTTTGGGTCACTGTCTGTGTGGAGTTTGCACATTCTCCCCGTGTCTGCGTGGGTTTCCTCCGGGTGCTCCGGTTTCCTCCCACAGTCCAAAGATGTGCGGGTTAGGTTGATTGGCCATGCTAAATTGACCTTTAGTGTCAGGGGGACTAGCTAGGGTAAATGCATGGGGTTATGGGAAGAGGGCCTGGGTGGGATTGTGGTTGGTGCAGACTCGATGGGCCGAATGGCCTCTTTCTGCACTGTAGGATTCTATGATCATAAGCATAGCTAACCTGCTGCCTCGTTATGCCCGCCCCGCCATGTCCGCCCGTCCAACATATCCGCAAAATAGCAGCTGTAATCAAGGACACACGTGAGCTAAATGTTGCCTGCAGCGTTTAGCATTATCCAATTTTTAGTTAAAAAGTAACGGAGGGTCTACCTCAATGCCGACCTTCCCGAGTAAACACAAGAAATACCTCCTTGATATGTATGTGCGTCCAAGATAGGCACACAGTTGCTTGTGCACAGACTGGCCAAGGTTCATGCCACATCTTACCCTGGTGAATAAAAAAACATAGAAACTAAAATTAAAAAAGTTAAAGTTTCTTTATTAGTCACAAAGTAAGGCTTACGTTAACACTACAAGGAAGTTGCTGTGAAATTCCCCGAGTCGCTACAGACCGGCGCCTATTCGGGTCAATGCACCTAAACAGCATGTCTTGCCGAATGTTGGAGGAAACCGGAGCATCCAGAGGAAACCCGCACGGGCACGGGAAGAACGTGCGAACTCCACACAGACAGTGACCCAAGCCGGGAATCAAACCCAGTCCCCGGCGCTGTGAGGCAGCAGTGCTAACAACCGTGCTGGAGGAGGCCATTCGGCCCTTCCAGCCTGCTCCGCCATTCATTTTGATCATGGCTGATCATCGAATTCAATATCCTCTTTCCCCCATATTCCTTGATCCCTTTAGCCCCAAGAGCTATATCTAATTTCTTCTTGAAATCACACAATGTTTTGGCCTCAACTACTTTCTGTGGTAGTGAATTCCACACATTCACCACACTCTGGGTGAAGAAATTTCTCCTCACCTCAGTCCTAAAAGGTTTAGCCCTTATCCTCAAACTATGACCCCTAGTTCTGGACTCCCCACCATCGGGAACATTCTTTCTGAATCTACCCTGTCTAACCCTGTTAGAATTTTATAAGTTTCTATGAGATCCTCTCTCGCTCTTCTCAACTCCAGTGGACTACGCCAAAGTGGGCGGCACGGTGGCACAGTGGTTGGCACTGCTACTTCACAGCGCCAGGGATCCAGGTTCGATTCTGGCCTTGGGTGACTGTGTGGAATTTGCATATTCTCCCCGTGTCTGCGTGGGTTTCCACTGGGCGCTCCGGTTTCCTCCCACACTCCCAAGACGTGCAGTTTAGGTGCATTGGCCATGCTAAATCACCCCTTAGTGTCCCAAGGTTTGTAGGCTAGGGGGATTAGTGGGGTTACGGGGATAGGGTGGGGGAGAGGGCCCGGGTAAGATACTCTGTCAGCAAGTCTGTGCGGACTCAATGGGACGAATGGCCTGCTTCTGCACTGTAGGTATTTTATTCTATTCTATGGTCTAACCGACTTAGTCTCTCCTCATGCGATACTGGGGATTATTTCATTCAAGCCTAAAACTCAACTCAATTTTATTCCGAACAGTGGCTAAGATGGTGCTTTACATGGATCTGGGTGTCCATGTGCATAGGTCCCTGAAAGTTGGCACCCAGTTTGATAGGGTTGTTAAGAAGGCGTACGGAGTGTTAGCTTTTATTGGTAGAGGGATTGAGTTTCGGAGCCATGATGTCATGTTGCAGCTGTACAAAACTCTGGTGCGGCCACACTTTGGAGTATTGCGTACAGTTCTGGTCACCACATTATAGGAAGGATGTGGAAGCATTGGAAAGGGTGCAGAGGAGATTTACCAGGATGTTGCCTGGTATGGTGGGAAGGTCTTATGAGGAAAGGCTGAGGGACTTGAGGTTGTTTTCGCTAGAGAGAAGGTTAAGAGGTGACTTAATAAGGGCATACAAGATGATCAGAGGATTAGATAGGCTGGATAGTGAGAGCCTTTTTCCTCGGATGGTGATAGCTAATACGAGGGGACAAAGCTTTAAATTGAGGGGTGATAGATATAGGACAGATGTCAGAGGTAGGTTCTTCACTCAGAGAGTAGTAAGGGCGTGGAATGCCCTGCCTGCAGCAGTAGTGGACTCGCCAACATTAAGGGCATTTAAATGGTCATTGGATAAACATATGGATGATATTGGAATAGTGTAGGTTAGATGGGCTTTAGGTTGGTTTCACTGGTCGGCACAACATCGAGGGCCGAAGGGCCTGTACTGCGCTGTAATGTTCTATGATTTGAGGTAAATGAAATAACCTGTGTAGAGCCGGTATGCCAGCAATGGCATACCTGCTTCGTGTATCCATTCACTTAAAGGTCACAGTGTATTGAAGTTGTTCAACTTCTCAGTCCGTGTTGCATTGTTATTTTATCAGTGACATTTGGAGTGTCCATAGAAATCATAGAAACCCTACAGTGCAGAAGGAGGCCATTTGGCCCATCGAGTCTGCACCAACCACAATCCCACCCAGGCCCTACCCCCACATATTTACCCGCTAATCCCTCTAACCTACGCATCTCAGGATTCTAAGGGACAATTTTTAACCTGGCCAATCAACCTAACCCACACATCTTTGGACTGTGGGAGGAAACCGGAGCACCCGGAGGAAACCCACGCAGACACGGGGAGAATGTGCAAACTCCACACAGACAGTGACCCGAGCCGGGAATCGAACCCGGGACCCTGGAGCTGTGAAGCAGCAGTGCTAACCACTGCGCTACCGTGCCGCCCGGTTCTGTCCCAGAAATCCAAATGAGCTACAATAATTAATTCAGGATTTCAAAAAAAGAAATGATTCCCTTCTCTCCGTTTTCTTTTGGAAAACAAATTTGGCAATCAATGCTGCTTGTTTGCAAGAAATGAAATGATAAAGCAGTAAATAACGGTGCGGTATTCTCGGACGAGCTGTCGCTTCCACAGTTCAGAGGGTTGCAGTGTGTCTGAGAATAGACGCACGTGTTGTAATAGTGGAGGTGGAAACCTGTGTGGAGAATCTCGTAACACAGGATGTAACAGAAGTGCTTGCTGCAACACACTTCCTTTCGACAGCTTGAGCGAGCAGAACTCCGGAGGGGGGAAGTAGCTGAGAACAAGAAGGTAAACTCTTTAAATGATCCTCAATATAGACCTACTTCCGAGGTATCAAGTTTAACTTGCCGCAAAATAAGAAAGCCCTGAATGATGAATTTCGCAAGTTAGAAGAATCCATTGCTTCTAAATTGGGTGCTACAGTTGTTGCTGATGGCTTATCTAAATTGATGGCCTATGTGCTTACTTTACGCTGTCACCAATGTTACAGCCCCAATACCTCCGATCAAATTTAAACCGAGGGAAATTGCATCGATTAGGGATCAGAGGGCTCAGACACATCGAGAGGAAAAAATACTCCATCCCGCTAATTGTTGGGCAGTGAATAGGAGTGTTTTGTACCAACTGTCTGCTGGGTTCTATCATCACTGCTGGTTGCAGAATAATGTTCTGAGCAAGGTATAATTTTGCAAAAGGCCCCTACACAGCGCCTGTTTCTTTATTCCCCTCCCGACATGTGTGTGTGTGTGTGTGTGTGTGTGTGTGAAAGGCAGCTTTAACAGCATGTTAGCACATTCAGTCCTTTCTTAAAAGTTGTTTCCGCAGTGGTGGTTGGCAAAGATTTGTTGGGCTCGTTCATTGCAGGTTTTGCTGTCAACTTTCTTTGAACACTTCCTGCTGATTTCAGCTTTCACCCTGGGCAGCGTTGCACTGAAAACCCAGCGGCGATGGATTTATTTCTTGAATGGAGTTCGGACGCTGGGGACAGAGGCGGATCATGCACAGACTCCCATTTACACCGAGGTAGATGTGGCTGTTATCAGGTGTTTACCCAGAGTTGAGATTGTATCTGAGAATCACACTTTCCATTACTTAGGTGGATTTTTATATTTGCCATCCTCCTTTCCTGTCTGAGATTTTTGACTCATAAAATCCCCACAGTGCAGAAGGAAGGCCATTCGGCCCATTGAGTCTGCACCGACCACAATCCCATAAGACATAGGAGCAGAATTAGGCCACTCGGCCCATCGAGTCTGCTCTGCCATTCAATCATATCTGATATTTTTCTCATCCCCATTCTCCTGCCTTTTCCCCATAACCCCTGATCCCCTTATTAATCAAGAACCTATCTATCTCTGTCTTAAAGACAGTCAATGACCTGGCCTCCACTGCCTTCTCCGGCAACGAGTTCCACAGATTCACCACTCTCTGGCTGAAGAAATTCCTCCTCATCTCTGTTTTAAAGGATCGTCCCTTTAGCCTGAGGTTGTGCCTCTGGTTCTAGTTTTTTCTACGAGTGGAAACATCCTCCCTATGTCCACTCTATCCAGGCTTCGCAGTATCCTGTGAGTTTCAATAAGATCCCCCCTCATCCTTCTGATCTCCAACGAGTACAGACCCAGAGTCCTCAACTGTTCCTCATACGACAAGCTCTTCATTCCAGGGATCATTCTTGTGAACCTCCTCTGGACCCTTTCCAAGGTCAGCACACCCTTCCTTAGATATGGGGCCCAAAACTGCTCACAGTACTCCAAATGGGGTCTGACCAGAGCCTTATACAGCCTTAGAAGTACATCCCTGCCCTTGTATTCTAGCCCTCTTGACGTGAATGCTAACATTGCATTTGCCTTCCTAAATGCCGACTGAACCTGCACGTTAACCTTATCTCACCCAGGCCCAATCCCCATGTATTTACCCCAGCTAGTCCCCCTGACACTAAGGGACAATTTAGCATGGCCAATCAACCTAACCCACACACGAGAGGAAACCGGAGCACCCGGAGGAAACCCAGGCAGACACGGGGAGAACATGCAGACTCCACACAGACAGCGACCCAAACCAGGAATGGAACCCAGTTCCCTGGTGCTGTGAGGCAGCAATGCGAACCACTGTGCCACCGTGCCGCACCAAGGTTTGAGCAGTGCTTATGTCCAAGTCAGAGAGAGTGTAATGAGTTCTGAATTTAACAGGGATGCAGGGAGATTGTACCAGGCACTTGAGTTACAGTGATCCATTCAAAGGACAATTAGTTAGATTACATGTAGATCTTGTTTCTCGGAATGTAGACAGTCTGGTCAATGCAGTGTGACAGATAGCGCTTCATACCAATTATTTTTTGTACTTTCATGGGGAATGGCCGTCACTGGCGAGGCCAGAATTTATTGCCCATCCCTAATTGCCCTCGAGAAGGTGGTAACGAACCGCCGCAGTCCACGTGGTGCAGGTACATAGTGCTGTTAGGGAGGGAATTCCATTATTTTGACCTGGCAACAGTGAAGAGACAATGGCGCCATTTAGGTGCGTCATTTAGAGGGGAACTTTCAGGTGGTGGCATTCCCAGGCATCTGCCACCCTTGTCCTTTGACAGTGGTGGTCATGAGTTTGGATGGTGCTGGTGAAGGAACCTGGGTGAGTTCCTGCAGTGCATCTTGTAGTTTAATATCTAAAGATTATTGTCACAAGTAGGTTTACATTAACACTGCAATGAAGTTACTGTGAAAATCCCCTAGCCGCCACACTCCGGCGCCTGTTCGGGTACACTGAGGGAGAATTTAGCACAGCCAATGTGGCTAACCAGCACATCTTTCGGACTGTGGGAGGAAACCAGAGCACCTGGAGGAAATCCACCCAGACACAGGGAGAATGTGCAAACTCCACACAGACAGTGACCCGAGCCGGGAATCGAACCCGGGTCCCTGGGGCTGTGAGGCAGCAGTGCTAACCACTGTGCCACCGATGAACACACTGCTGCCACTGTGCATAAATGGTGAAGAGAGTGAATGTTGAGTGCTGAGGTGATGGATGCGATGCCAGTCCAATCGCTGCTCTCTCCTGGATGATGCAGATATTAGGATCATACAGATGTTTTTTGATTTGATTTATTGTTGTCGCATATATTGGGATACAGTGAAAAGTATTGTTTCTTGCACACTATACAGACAAAGCATACCGTTCATAGAGAAGGAAAGGAGAGGGTGCAGAATGTAGTGTTACAGTCATAGCTAGGGTGTAGAGAAAGATCAACTTAATGCCAGCTAAGTCCATTCAAAACTCTGATGGCAGCAGGGAAGAAGCTGTTCTTGAGTCGTTTGGTACGTGACCTCAGACTTTTGTATCTTTTTCCCAACGGAAGAAGGTGGAAGAGAGAATGTCCGGGTGCATGGGGTGGTTTGATTATGCTGGCTGCGTTTCCGAGGCAGCGAGAAGTGTAGATGGAGACAATGGATGGGAGGCTGGTTTGCATGATGGATTGGGCTACGTTCACGACCCTTTGTAGTTTCTTGTGGTCTTGGTCAGAGCAGGAACCATACCAAGCTGTGATACAATCAGAAAGGATGCTTTCTCTGGTGCATCTGTTAAAGTTGGTGAGTCATAGCGGATATGCTGAATTTCCGTAGCCTCCTGAGAAAGTAGAGGCGTTGGTGGGCTTTCTTCACTATAGTGTTGGCATGGAGGAACCAGGTCAGTTTGTTGGTAATCTGGACATCTAGAAACATGAAGCTCTCAAACATTTCCACTTGTTAGGCCCTTTATTTAAATCTGCAACAAGTCTAACACCTGGTCTCAATGTGAATCCTGAACGCTGATTCCTTTTGCTTACACCAGTGCGGTGGGAGGAGCTCTTCTCACTTGCGATTAATGTGAGATTCCTGCCCACCATATTCGAGACTTTGGGGCTTATTTAGCGAAAGCCCTGACCTAATCTTTTAATCCTCCTTGGCTGGGGAAAAGATGACAGGGAACAGGAAGATTGCAGACGTTACTGCCCCAACACCACCAGTTTGAAAGAGGGGAGGGGAATCGGATCATAGGAGCAGCAGTAGGCCACTCAGCCCTTCAAGCCTGCTCCCCCATTCAGTAAGTTTATGGTTGAACTGATTGTGGTCTTGGTTCCACTTTCCTGTCTGTCTCCCCCGTGAGCCTTGACGCCCATGCCAAACAGAAGTCTGTTTCAATGAACTACAAAGGGTTGTGAATGTAGCCCAGTCCATCACGCAAATCAGCCTCCCATCCATTGACTCCATCTACACTTCCCACTGCCTCGGAAATAATCAAGGACCCCACGCACCCTGGACTTTCTGTATTCCGCCGCCTTCGGGAAAAAGATATAAAAGTCTGAGGTCACGTACCAACTGACTCAAGAACAGCTTCTTCCCTGCTGCTGTCAGACTTTTGAATGGACTTACCTCGCATTAAGTTGATCTTTCTCCACACCCCAGCTATGACTTTCACATTACATTCTGCACTCTCTCCTTTTCTTCTTCCATAAAAGGAAATCTATAAAAGGTCGTGAATGTAGCCCAATCCATCACGCAAACCAGCCTCCCATCCATTGACTCTGTCTACACTTCCTGCTGCCTCGACAAAGCAGCCAGCATAATTAAGGACCCCACACACCCTGGACATTCTCTCTTTCACCTCCTTCCATCAGGAAAAAGTACAAAAGTCTGAGGTCTTTTGAATGGACTTTTGAGTGGACCTACCTCGCATTAAGTTGATCTTTCTCTGCACCCTACCTATGACTGTAACACTACATTCTGCACTCTCTCCTTTCCTTTTCTATGAACGGCATGCTTTGTCTGTATAATGCGCAAGAAACAATACTTTTCACTGTATGCTAATACATGTGACAATAAATCAAATCAAAATCACTCTGCCTTGAATAAATTCAGTAACCCAGTATCCCCCATGGCTTTCTGAGGAAGAAAGTTCCACACACCAACAACCCTTTGGGAGACGAATCTTTTCCTCATCTCCATCTTTAAAGGGAGACCTCTAATGTCTCCTAGTTTTAGTCTTGCCCACAAGCAGAGGCATTCTCTGGCCACCCGTCCTATCAAAGTCCCCTCAGGATCTGCTATGTTTCGAGAAGAATGTCTCACTTTTCTAACTCCAATGGGTGTTGGCCGAACCTGTTCAATCTTTCTTCACAAGACAAAGTCCTCAACCCAGAAATGAGTCCAGTGAACTTTCTGTGAATTGCTCCGAAAACAAATAAATAAATAAATATATATATATATATATATATATATATTTTAAATAAGGAGACCAAAACTGCACACGGTACTCCAGACGTGTCCACATCAAGGCCCTGTACAACTACAGTAAAACTTCCCTACCTCTGTATTCCATTCCTCTTACATGGTGGCACAGTGGTTAGCACTGCTGCCTCGCAGCAGCAGGGACCCGGGTTCGATTCCCAGCTTGGGTCACTGTCTGTGTGGAGTCTGCACATTTTCCCCGTGTCTGCGTGCGTTCCCTCCGGGTGCTCCGGTTTCCTCCCACACTCCAAAATTCATACTGGTTAGGTACATTGGCCATGCTAAATTCTTCCTCAATGTATCCGAACAGGCGCCGGAGTGTAGCGACTAGGGGATTTTCACAGTGACTTCACTGCAGTGTTAATTTAAGCCGACATGTGACACTAATAATAGATAAACTTTAAAATGAATGGCAACCGAGGAACAACAGATCAGTCGGCCTAATGTCAGTGAAGGAAAGCTTATGTAGACCATTATCAAGGACAAAATTAATTCTCATTTAAGGGAATTATTGATGAACAAATCCTGCAGCAAATTGTATCTGAATAACCCTAACTGAATTCTTTGAAGTAACAGTGAGGGTTAATGAAGATAAGGGGCGGCACAGTGGTTAGCACTGCTGCCTCACAGCGCCAGGGACTCAGGTTCAATTCCAGCCTTGAGTCACTGTCTGTGCGGAGTTTGCACATTTTACCCCTGTCTGCGTGGGTTTCCTCCGGGTGCTCCGGTTTCCTCCCACAGTCCAAAGATGCGCGGGTTAGGTGGATTGGCCATGCTAAATTGCGTCTTAATCTAAGGGGGATCAGGAGGGTCATGGGGATAGGGCTTGGGCGGGATTGTTGTCAGTGCAGACTCGATAGGCCGAATGGTCTCCTTCTGCACTGCAGGGATTCTATGGTTCCTATGATGTGATAAACGTGATTGAACTTCCAAAAGACATTTGACCAAGTACCTCATAACAGTCATATTCAGAAAGTAGAAGCATGTGATATTAAAGGATTGCTAATAACCTGGGCATACAATTGGCTAAGGGATGTAGAGGATAGGGATAACTGACTGGAGAGAAATATGGGCCGAAATTTTCCAGCTGTTGTTAGCGGTGGGGTTTTCCGTATCCGCCGTGGGCAACCTCCTGCTGTGGGATTCCCGGGGGCGGCGGGTGCAGAGAATGGGAAAGCCCGTTGACAGTGGTGAGATCAGGAGATCCTGTTGTCGGCCAATGGTGGGCCACCTCCGCTGCCAGGCAGTGTATAAAATCCCGACCGTGTAGTGCAATCACCCAGCGTTTGGTATCAGGATCATTGCTTCGCTTGTCAACGTATAAATGACTTTGTTCTTTGACTTGAACTTTGAGGGAATGCAGTCTGTGAGTGATAGGAAACTTGGCAATGTCAATCAGGATTTTGTGATGAGATGTGCAAGGCTATCTGTATTTATCATTCTGAACAAACATGTTGACTCACTGCTCCCAGGATTTTCACCTTTGCATTGAAAGGGAAGATGATGGCCTGGTGGTATTATTACTAGGCTACTAATCCAGAAACTCAGCTAATGTTCTGGGGACCCGGGTTCGAATCCCGCCACGGCAGATGGTGGAATTTGAATTCAATAAAAAAATATCTGGAATTTAGAATCTACTGATGACCATGAAACCATTGTCCAGTGTCGGAAAAACCCACCTGGGTCTTTAGGGAAGGAAATCTGCCGTCCTTACCCGGTCTGGCCTACATGCGACTCCAAAGCCACAGCAATGTGGTTGACTCTCAACTGCCCTCCAAGGGAAACTAGGGATGGGCAATAAATTCTGGCCCAGCCAGTGACGCCCATGTCCTATGAATGACTAAGAAGAAATCAGGTAATTGTGGTGCAGTTTGCTACGCTGATATCTCACCGAGCAGTCAACATGGAAGCATGTGAAGTTGTTTGCACAACCAGCTAGATACCAGCGATAGCACAGTGGTTAGCACTGCTGCTTCACAGCGTCAGGGACCCGGGTTCAATTCCGGCCTCGGGTCACTGTGTGGAGTTTGCATGTTCTCCCTGCGTTTGCGTCCGGTTTCCTCCCACACTCCAAAGATGTGTGGGTTAAGTGGATTGGCTGTGCTAAATTAGTGTCAGGGGGAATAGCAGGGTAAAAACATGCGGTTAAGGAGATAGGGGCTGGATGGGATTGCGTCGGTGCAGACTTAATGGGCTGAATGGCCTCCTTCTGCACTGTAGGGATTCTATAACTGCACCAGAAAAAAAGCTTATCTGTTCAAGTGTAAGTGAATCTTTAACTATGCAATAAGTCAAACATAATCTCTGCATTGTGAATTAACCTTCCCGAGTGTGTAGTTCCATTACTCCAGGTTGTAATGATTATTGGAGATCTTAAACATTGAAAATTTGTTTTCTTATTAACTTCCTATCTCTTTTAACCTTTGCCCCTTCTCTCTCTCTTTCTCTCAGTCCAATATTCCCTTCTCTGTCCTTATTCCACTCTCTGTACGTGACTCTACATTGAGTTAAACATTCTAACGCACATGCCCAGCTCACACCCTCACATGTCTCAGTGAAGATTCATTAACCGATCAGTTGAAGAGCCAGGTTTCTGATTGCTCTGCTCAGGCAGGTCCGGCATCTCCAGTACAGGGTTCCACATAGTTTCAGTCTCCCGGTGATTGCACATTGCTGCACAGAAGTGTATGAAAAGTCTGCAAGCAGTTGTACGCCAGGACCCTTAGATTGGCTAATGATCGCCAAATCCAGCCACCCGAAACAGGACGAACCATGCTTCAGGACGAAATGGCAAATCGGTGAAATGGGCAGACACTTCAAAAGTGTTAAGTGATGCACTTTGCAAAAATACAACGTGGAGAGGCCACATAATCAAAACATGGTATTTTCATGGAATCATAGAATCCCTACAGTGCAGAAGGAGGCCATTTGGCCCATCAAGCCTGCACTGACAACAATCCCACCCGGGCCCTGTCCCTGTAACCCCACATATTTACTCTGCTGAGGGGCAAGTTAGCATGGCCAATCAACCTAACCCGCATATCTTTGGACTGTGGGAGGAAACCGGAGCACCCGGAGGAAACCCACGCAGACACGGGGAGAACGTGCAAACTCCACATGGACAGTGACCCGAGGCTGGAATTGAACCCGGGTCCCTGGCGCTGTGAGGCAGCAGTGCTAACCACTGTGCCACCTCAAGGGTAAAGGGAGACCTGCACATTGGTACCTAGAAGACTTAGACTTAGACTTCTCGAAAAAAAGGCAGGACAATTGGAGGAGAAATTAGAAATCTTTGCAGAGGGTGGGTTGTTCAGGCCTTGTCTGGCAGCATGCAGGAAACAGATTCCCTCAGACATTTCAAAAAGGTAACAGGACAGGGGTACTTCAAGAGAACTTAATTTCAGGGTTGTGGGGTAAGTGAAGTGTGAGACTAACTTGGACAGTTCCTTCAAAGAGCCAGTGCAGGATGAATGGGCAGAGTGGTCTCCTGCGTAGGATGATATAATTCCCAAATTACTTATCCGAGTATTCCGATCATTGATGCTTTAGTTGCGTCTCCCTTTTGTGGCACTCTGGTGTATATAAATAACACGGGATGAGATGGGAGCATGAGATCCTGAATCATGTGCTGACAGAAAATAAAATATTGCTGTGATATTCTCTCAACTGGCAGCCTTTTTTGCATTTACTGTAAGATAATGAGCACAGGAAGTTTTTAATGGTCTGATGCAGAGGACAGATAGTTAGCACTTACAAAACAATTTGCATCTACAAAACTAAACATAAAGCTTCGAAAATCTTGACTGAAGTTTTCCCGTTCCGCCCGCCATGGGAATCATCGTGGGCGGACCACGCAAAGGTCCGCTGACCTCGGACGGGATTATTTGGAGTTGGGGCAAGTGTGGCAGGATAATCCCGCCCCTTGTATTTTGTGAGCAAAATCCCCTAGTGGCCACACTCCGGCGCCTGTTCGGGTACACTGAGGGAGAACTTAGCACGGCCAATGCACCGAACCAGCACGTCTTTCGGACTGTGGGCGGAAACCGGAGCACCCGGAGGAAAGCCACTCAGAGAACATGCAGACTCCGCACAGACAGACAGTCACCCAAGCCGGGAATCGAACCCGGGTCCCTGGTGCTGTAAGGCAGCAGCGCTAACCACTGTGCCACTGACTTTGTCTGTGATTTTTAAATCTTACGACCTTTCAGTTACTCACTCGCCAGTTCACTGCCAGCTATCGAAACCTTGATTAGGCTTCTCTGTGTCCCTGAGAACCACTCCTAACTTTTCCAATCCCTCCTCGTAACGGAAGTCCCTCATCCCTGTAGATACCTCCGTCCTCTTTCTGAGGCTTTATATTTCCCTGCGATCTGGTGCCAGGATTCTCCACAATAGCCCAGTTGATGTCGAAGTGGGGACTGAATTTGAGCGTTATCTCTTTGCTATTATGCTCTGTGGCTCTATTTATAAAGTCTTAACCCAACTCTTCAGTGATTGGAGTTTGTTTACACCCCTGCAGTCTGTCCTTTTCATTTCCTCATTGATTTAACAGCCCGATACTTTCTGAATCTTCAAGAGATGTGCAGAAATGGAAAAGCTTTTAAACTTAATTGCCACTCATTTGGGCTTTTGGAAAGTACTACCAAAGTTGCAATTCTCTTTGTAATGACCCCCATTAAGCGAAGAATAAATGTTTGATTGGCATTTGCTTGTCGATTTTAATTCCAGTTACATTTCTGGAGTAGTTTAATTTTCTTTGCCTCACTGCGCCTTGTTCACAAATATACTCAGTTAAGGCATGCTGTTTTTCATTAGGTTTCTCTCCTCATTCTCATGCATGTGAGGACGATACACGCCAATTAGCTTCTGGCATTGCGAACGGCTCCCGCTCCCAAAACCTAACTGCGCATCGACTCAGGACAGTTTCACAAAAGAGCGAGGGGAAAAAAAAGGTCTGAAGTTTTATTGACGCAGCCTATTTTTCATCTCGACAGTTGGCCAGCAGTCAAAAAAATACAATCGCATGCAAATGTGGGGCTGATTCAAGCACTGAATTCAGTCCAATTTATGATAGCAATTGCATCTGTCTCAGAGTGCAAAGGTGCCAAGTTTATAGAATCACAGAATCCCAACAGTGCAGAAAGAGGCCATTCGGCCCATCAAGCCTGCACCAACAACAATCCCACCCTATCCCCGTAACCCCAGGTATTTACCCTGCTAATCCCCTCCCAACACTAAGGGGCAATTTGGATTTGATTTATGATTGTCACATGTATTGGTATACGGTGAAAAGTATTGTTTCCTGCGCGCTATACAGACAAAGCATACCGTTCATAGAGTAGGAAAGGAGAGGGTGCAGAATGTAGTGTTACAGTCATAGCTAGGGTGTAGAGAAAGATCAACTTAAGGTGAGATTGGTCCATTCAAAAGTCTGACAGCGGCAGGGAAGAAGCTGTTCTTGAGTCAGTTGGTGCATGACCTCAGACTTTTGTATCTTTTTACCGATGAAAGAAGGTGGAAGAGAGAATGTCCGGGGGTGCGTGGGGTCCTTAATTATGATGGGTGCTTTGCCGAGGCAGCGGGAAGTGTAGACATTGTCAATGGATGGGAGGCTGGTTTGCGTGATGGAATGGGCTACATTCATGACCTTTTGTAGTTCCTTGCGGTCTTGGGCAGAGCAGGAGCCATACCGAGCTGTGATACAACCAGAAAGAATGCTTTCTATGGTGCATCTGTAAAGGTTGGTGAGAGTCAATCCAACTAACTCGCACATCTTTGGAGTGAAGTCCTTGCGTTTTCCTCCCCATTGTTTTGACTTCTGGCGCTCAATGTCCAGAAGTTCAGTGGGGTGAAGTTCCGTTTCACTGGGGATGCTTCTAGCAAGCAGAACCCTTGGCCCTATACACATGCTGCTTGAAGTTCAGGGTTCAGTGCTGAGTGACATTCGATGTATTAACGTCCGTTTTGGTGGTTTTTGCAAGGCACCACAGATGAACTTCACTTCCTGTGTGCCTGCCACCAGTTCCCAATCATTCAAAATCTATTGCACACAGCCACTTCCTCTTCACTCCCAATGTCTCCCCCAAGTCATTTCCCATTGTGTGTGATTCTAGTTCAATAAATTGGCAGTTGTGCCATTTAAGTTCAAAGCTTAAGTTTATTTATTAGTGGCACAGGTAGGCTTACATCAACACGGCAATGAAGTTGCTGTGAAAATCCCCTGGTCGCCACACTCTGGCGCCTGTTTGGGTACACTGAGGGAGAATTTAGCATGGCCAATGCATCTAACCACCATGTCTTTCAGACTGTGGGAGGAAACCGGAGGAAACCCACGCAGACACAGGGAGAACGTGCAGAATCCGCACAGTGACCCAAGCCGGGAATCGAACCCGGGTCTCTGGCGCTATGAGGCAGCAGTGCTAATGCTTAAACCTTTTAGGACTGAGGTGAGGAGAAATTTCTTCACCCAGAGGGTGGTGAATGTGTGGAATTCACTACCACAGAAAGTAGTTGAGGCTAAAACGTTGTGTGATTTCAAGGAGAAATTAGATATAGCTCTTGGGGCTAAAGAGAGGGGGAAGAGGGGATCAGGACATTGAATTTGGTGATCGGCCATGAGCAGACACGAAGGGCCAAATGGCCTACTCCTGCTTCTAGTTTCTATGTTTCTGTGTAAAAGTAGTTCATTGTCTGTGAGTCACTAACGACGAGCTGCACTGACCCGTTTCATTCTTCTCGAATTGCAGTCTTAATGTCGGTGAGGAAAGCATTCCCACAAATGGCAACACTATCCTAGTTACGGGTATCTTTCTTTCTCTGGTGATTAGGGAGCTGCACACGGTCTTTTATTGCCTTGATAGCACCTAATAATCTACATTACAGTCACAAGAACACATCCAGTAGAGAGATTGAGAGAAGGCGAGAGTACTTACCCAAATCTGATCTTTGGTCTCAACAAAGTGGAAACGCTTACGTACCTGACCCAGACTACCCAGATTTTTTGATTTGATTTATTGTCGTATGTATTAGTATACAGTGAAAAGTATTGTTTCTTGCACGCTATACAGAGCATACCCTTCATAGAGAAGGAAAGGAGAGAGTGCAGAATGTAGTGTTGCAGTCATAGCTAGGGTGTAGAGAAAGATCAACTGAATATATGATTTCATTTATTATTGTCACATGTATTAGTATACAGTGAAAAGTATTGTTTCTTGCGTGCTATACAGACAAAACATACAGTTCATAGAGTACATAGGGGAGAAGGAAAAGAGAGGGTGCAGAATGTAGTGTTACAGTCATAGCTAGGGTGTAGAGAATGATCAGTTTAATATAAAGTAGGTCCATTCAAAAGTCTGATGGCAGCAGGGAAGAAGCTGTTCTTGAGTCGGTTGGTACGTGATCTCAGACTTTTGTAATCCACTAGCTGTAACGACTGTCAATTTCACGGGGGGTTCATGCACACGCACACACTCACACACGCACACACACACTCACCCCCCGCCCCCACAAAGAAAGGATTCTTTAGCTCATCATGATGTGCAATCTCAGGTGAAGGTATGGCACGCACACACACACACACACACACACACACAGGTAGGGCAAGAAGCGTTTTGTCATCAGTCTCAGCTGATCCCCATTTGAAACTGAAATGGGGGGAAATGTGGTCAGTCAGGGAAAGGGAAAGGCTCCTACCTGACATTATAACCACTTTCTCCCCTGCATTCCCAGTGTTTTCTGTGTTTGCTACATATCTTGCTGTACTTTTTAACTCCCTCCGACGCCTCTGACATTTCTTCACCCAAAGAGTGGTGAGCCTGTGGAATTCATTACCACAGGAAGTAGTTGATGCCAAAACATTGAATGTATTCAAGAGGCGGCTGGATATAGCACTTGGGGCGAATGGGATCAAAGGCTATGGGGAGAAAGCAGGATTAGGCTCTTGAGTTGGACGATCAGCCATGATGGTGATGAATGGCGGAGCAGGTTCGAAGGGCCGAATGGCCTCCTCCTGCTCCTATCTTCTATTTTTCCTCAAAATATTATCCTTTTTTTGTGCCGGGTACAAGTTCTGGGCCCAGGTCAAGGAAACCTCAATTTGAACCTATTTATTTACCTTGAGTGAGAACAGAAAACCATCGTGCGGGTAATGCTGTGGTCCGTATTATTTCCGATCCTCTCGCCTGTTCTATTACTGATGGCGTTAATTAAATCCAATTAACTTGATTTTAAAATGTCTAATCTTTTATGTAAATTCCGTCCTTAATTGCAGCAAAAAAGGAACCAGGGGATTAAGCTGTTGAGTCAGAACGCAGGCTATTACTGAAACTTAACATGAAATGAACCAAACCCAAAACAGTAAAGTGCCAATAGAGTGAAGCAAAAAGATGGCAGGAGACTTTTGCAGGTTTCATTTTAATTAATTTTCCGAATAAGACTGAAATTCTTTACGTATTGCACACAGAATGGGTGGCACAGTGGTTAGCACTGCTACCTCACAGCACCGGGGATCCAGGTTCAATGCCAGCCTTGGGTGACTGTGCGGAGTCTGCACATTCGCCCCGTGTATGCGTGGGTTTCCTCCGGGTGCTCCGGCTTTCTCCCACAGTCCAAAGATGTGCTGGTTATGTGCATTGGCCATGTTAAATTCCCCCTCAGTGTACCTGAACAGGTGCCAGAGTGTGGCAACTCGGGGATTTTCACAGTAACTTCATTGGGGTGGCACAGTGGTTAGCACTGCTGCCTCACAGCGCCAGGGACCCGGGTTTAATTCCGGCCTCGGGTGACTGTGTGGAGTTTGCACTTTCTCCCCATGTCTGCATGGGTTTCTTCCCACAGTCCAACGATGTACGGGTTAGGTGGATTGGCCATTCTAAATTGCCCCTTCGTGTCAGTGGGATTAGAAGGGTAAATAACTGGGGTTACAGGGATAGGGCCTGGGTGGGATTGTGGTCAGTGCGGACTTGATGGGTTGAATAGCTTCCTGCTGTACAGTAGGGATTCTATGAATCTTCTATGATTCTATGAAATCTGCCATCCTTACCTGGTCTGACCCACATGTGACTCCAGAGCCACAGCAATGTGGTTGACTTTCATCTACCCTCCAAGGGCAACTAGGGATGGGCAATAAATGCTGGCCAGCCAGCGACGCCATGTCCCACAAAGGAGTAAAAAAAATCAAGCCTTTAATGCGGTCAGGCATTTTAGACAATTGTCTTATCAAGGACAATCACAATTAGTAAACATGATCAAGAAGGCGGGATGACGTGCTGGTTAGCACTGCTGCCTCACCAGGAACCCAGGTTCGATTCCCAGCTTGGGTCACTATCTGTGTAGAGTCTGCACATTCTCCCCGTGTCTGCGTGGGTTTCCTCTGGGTGCTCCGGTTTACTCCCACTATCCAAAGTTGTGCGCATTAGGTTCTTTGGCCATGCTAAATTGCCCCTAGTTTTGGGGGGATTAGCAGGGTAAATATGTGGGGTTACGGGGATAGGGTGGGATTGTTGTCAGTGCAGGCTCGATGGGCCAAATGGACTCTTTCTGTATTCTAGGGATTCTATGATTCCATGATAAAGGATACTGCTACCCATGCCAGAAGTGCTCAGGTAAGCGCCAGGCAAGTGGTGAATGACCGCTGTGAAATGAAATGGCCATAAGAGTGGCTAATGGAACATAACACGGGTAAATGTGTGGACATGCATGTTGGGGATGATGCAAAAGTCACCCGCAAGATAAAAAGGCATCAGTTAAGCAGATGAAGGCACCTTCCTGCCTGAAACTATTCTCAATAAAACAATTAGGTATCAGGATAATATGCTAAAACAACTTTGTAAGGATCATTGGTTTGCGAAATGACAGTTTTATATGCTTTCTCTGTTTATAGTCCTCCATTAATAATGTGTGATGCCCTTGGCCTTAATACATCAGGAAACCATGTTGTGAAGGACAACGGAATTAATTGCCGAAATAGCCCAATAAATAAAAGTGTAATCAATGTTAACTGCGACATATTCTTCAGTGGATGCAAGGTTAATGATGAGATCAGTGGAGGCTTTGATTAAAATGACATACATGAAGGACTTTGGATAGCAGCAGTAGGAGACGAGGGAAAGGCTCTGCACATCGATCGCAGACGCCAACACTCTGTTACTGCTTTGTTGCTGCTGCTAACCTTTCCTTCACCCAGGTTCCTCTCTGTAACTGGTTGGAGCCCACACTGGCAGAGTCAGCCCTGTCGACCCAGCAAGCTCCATCGTGAACACCTGGGGGCTCGTGCCGGAATTGGGCAAGCTGCCCCACTCTCAGAATCACATCTTCCAGATAATCATAGGATCCCCATGGTGCAGAAGAACACCATTCGGCCCATCGCGTCTGCACTAACTCTCCAAAAGAGCATCTTACCCAGGCCCTCCCCACACCATTACTCTGCACATTTACTATGGCCAATCCCCCTAATCTGTACGTCTTTGGTCACTAACTGGCAATTTAGCATAGCCAATCCACCTAACCTGCACATGTTGTGACACTAAAGGGTAATTTGGCATGGCCAATCCACCTAACATACACGTCTTTTTGTTCCTAAGGGGCAATTTAGCATAGCCAACCCATGTAACCTGCACATCTTTGGATACTAAGGAGCAATTTAGCATGGCCAATCCATTTAATCTGCACATCTTTGGAACAATAAGGAGTAATTTAGCATGGGCAATCCATCTTACCTGCACACCTTTGGACACTAAGGAGCAATTTATCATCACTCAATCCACCGAACCTGCACATCTTTGGACACGAAGGGAAAACTTAACCAAACCTACACTGCATAATTCTGTCACTGAGTGTCTTGAAGGAATGTCTTCCATTCCTCAGGATAATTATCCCTCTCCCTCTCCCTCGCGCTTGACATTCATGAGAAGAACATCTTTTTCTCTTGTAACAACCCATAAAAATAAGCTTTATATCAGAGAGGACAGACACTTAAATAAAGAGTGTCTGTTCATTTGATTCTCGCACCTTGTTAAATATCGAACTTGCTCAATAGATTGAGGCGTTGCATTTTAAAGCTCCACAACCAGTTGGGTCAGGATTTCAAGTCAGGGGAATTCATAACCAAAGACCCTCACGCACCCCGGACATTCTCTCTTCCACCTTCTTCCTTCGGGAAAAAGATACAAAAGTCTGAGGTCACGTACCAATCGACTCAAGAACAGCTTCTTCCCTGCTGCTGTCAGACTTTTGAACGGACCTACCTCGCATTAAGTTGATCTTTCTCTACACTCTAGCGATGACTGTAACACTACATTCTGCACTCTCCCGTTTCCTTCTCTATGAGCGGTATGTTTTGTCTGCATAGCGCGCAAGAAACAATACTTTTCACTGTATGTTAATACATGTGACAATAATAAATCAAATCAGATCAGATTCCTGCCCTGTGCTTGCTCTGAACCGATTCATTGAGTTTTTTTCCGCAGATCAATTGA
This sequence comes from Mustelus asterias, assembly GCF_964213995.1. Lineage (NCBI taxonomy): Eukaryota > Metazoa > Chordata > Chondrichthyes > Carcharhiniformes > Triakidae > Mustelus > Mustelus asterias. Next base: position 8,665,027 of record NC_135818.1, on the reverse strand, counting down.
CTCCTTCCTGAAAACCATCCACTTGCCATGGAGAATGCACCAGAGAATAGTTAACCACCAAGCTTTTGTTTCAAATGAAAGTCGGCAGGTGGACTCTGATTTGATTTGATTTATTATTGTCACATGTATTAACATACAGTGAAAAGTATGAAGAAGGTGGAAGAGAGAATGTCCGGGGTGCGTGGGGTCCTTAATTATGCTGGCCGCTTTGCTGAGGCAGCGGGAAGTGTAGACGGAGTCAATGGATGGGAGGCTGGTTTGCGTGATGGATTGTGCTACGTTGGAGAATGCACCAGGGAACAGTTAACCGCCAAGCTTTTGTTTCAATTCCAAATTGACAGTCGGACCCTGATTGGTCAAGGCATTGCCATGGAGAATGAATCCGGGAAGGGATGTCCCGATACTCAGCACTCAGATTCCTAAACAACTATCAATGTGGAAAAATAATGCAATTACAGCATTGACGATGCAAATCTGTCAAAATGGAAAGAAGGCATGTGAGCCATGACGGTATTTTCACACATTTGACTCAGTAACATATTTCAACACACCTTTATAAACCATAAGGAATAGGAACAGAAGTAGGCCATTCGGCCCCTCGAGCCTGCTTCGCCATTCAATAGGAAACCAATAGGTGCTTTAAGTTTATTTAAATCGGGTTCATTCTGCTGCTCTGTCAGGAGTGGAAGGTTCTCAGCTTGGATCTGTTCAGAACCTCACTGCTGGAAGGTGTGTGACAGCATTGGGTAAACACCCTCTCCTATCTTCTCATCCCCATCATTGGGGCACTCCTGTCTTGTACACCCTCGGCAGTATATAGCAAATGAGTCACTTCCCAAATCATGAGTTACAGTCTTGCAACGTTTCTTTCTTTGGAGCAGAGCAGTGCACCAGCCTAACAGGATCTTAGATTTGATTTATTATTGTTGCATGTATTGGGTTACAGTGAAAAGTATTGTTTCTTGCGCACTAGACAGACAAAGCATACCGTTCATAGAGAAGGAAAGGAGAGGGTGCAGAATGTAGTGTTACAGTCATAGCTAGGGTGTAGAGAAAGATGAACTTAATATAAGATAAGTCCATTCAAAAGTCTGACAGGGAAGAAGCTGTTCTTGACTCGGTTGGTACATGTCCTCAGACTTTTGTATCTTTTTCCCGATGGAAGAAGGTGGAAGAGAGAATGTCCAGGATGCGTGGGATCCTTAATGGGCTGCTTTGCTGAGGCAGCGGGAAGTGTAGACGGAGTCAATGGATGAGAGGCTGGTTTGCGTGATGGATTGTGCTACGTTCACGACCCCAATTATTATTTCCGATCGATTACATTCCTGGTTGCAAAGTTTGACATGTTTTAGATGTGTCGAAATATTTCTGTGTCAGATGCATGAAAATACCGTCATGGCTCACATGCCTTATTTCCATTTTGACAGATTTGCGTTGTCAATGCTATAATTGTATTATTTTTCCACACTAATAGTCGTTTGAGGATAGGAGTGCTGAGTACGGGGACAGCCATTCCCTGATCCATTCCCCATGGCAATGACTTGACCAGTCAGGGTCCACCTGCCGACTTTGATTTGAGACAAAAGCTTGGCGATTAACTGTTCCCTGGTGCATTTTCCATGGCAAGGCCTCTGCCAATCAGAGTCCACCTGCCAACCAGTCAGCACCCTCTTCTCATGTTGTACAAATTGTTTGTACCCTTGGAGATTTGGTATTCTTTCAACATTGTTCCACCGAGTGAATGCAAGATGAAAAGCTTGAACAGCATGTGTCTCTTTTCAGTAATATTCACATTTTCCATACTTTAACACACCCCTCTTCTCTGAGGGGGAGTGTATTCCCTTGCCTCGTACATACTGTGTGCATCAGCCTGGCAGAGATAACGGGGAAAAAAAGGAAATCTATTGCTTTGACATCTTTGACACGATGTGTGTGCAAAGATAAATGCACTGTAATATTAGATAATAAATTGGGGGACTATAATAATGCTTTTAAGGTGTTGAATTATTCAGACTTTTGATTCTTCCGGCAGCATTAGCTTCTAATGTGTTAAAGACAGACTTCACTTGGATACGTTCAACACACTTCAGCAGGCTCATTAAGAGTGAATATTTTTAATCGGATGCCTCGTTGGCTCCTCTGTGCATGGTATCGCTATTTGGCAAAAATGGGCTGATTTTTTACAAATATAATTAGTCATGGGGCATAGTTGGCAGCCCAATCTATTTGTCTTTGCATATGAATGAAGTCCTCATTTTTTGATTTGATTTACAGTTGTCACAAGTATTAATATACAATGAAAAGTGTTGTTTCTTGTGCACTTTTGTAACTGATTTATTATTGTCACATGCATTGGGATGCAGTGAAAAGTATTGTTTCTTGCGTGCTATACTGACAAAGCATACCGTTCATAGACGAGGAAAGGGGAGAGTGCAGAATGTAGTGTTACAGTCATAGCTAGGGTGTAGAGAAAGATCAACTTAGTGTGAGGTAGGTCCATTCAAAACATATCGTACATAGGGGAGAAGGAAAGGAGAGGGTGCTGAATGTAGTGTTACAGTCATAGCTAGAGTGTAGAGAAAGCTCAACGTAATATAAGCTAGGTCCATTCAAAAGTCTGATGGCAGCAGGGAAGAAGCTGTTCTTCATTCAGTCAGTTCGTGCGTAACCTCAAACTTGTATCTTTTTTCCAATGAAAGAAGGTGGAAGAGAGTATGTCTGGGTTACGTGGGGTCCTTAATTATGCTCGCTGCTTTTCCGGGGCAGTGGGAAACGTAGAATCATAGAATCTCTACAGTGCAGAAGGAGGCCATTCAGCCCAACGAGTCTGCACCGACCTCAATTCCACCAGCCCCTATCTCCAATACCCCACCTATTTACCCTCGCTAGTCTCCCTGACACTAAGGGGCAATTTACCATGGCCAATTAACCTAACCCGCACATCTTGGACTGTGGGAAGAAACCAGAGCACCTGGAGGAAACCCACGCAGACACGGGGAGAATGTGCAGACTCCACACAGACAGTGACCCGAGGCTGAAATTGAACCCGGATCCCTGGCACTGTGAGGCAGCTGTGCCAACCACTGCGTCACCGTGCCACCCCCAGACTGACAGCCTTATTTAGTCAAGTGTGAGGTGGTGACTTCCAGGGTTTTGAATCCCATAAGTTTTGGAAGTGGAGGATAATTGCAGCCTTAAATAATACGCACTGTGTGGTTGAGGTGTAAGTAGTGACAGGTAAAGGGAAGCTTGCTGTCAACCAGTTAATAAAGCATGATGCTCCCTTAACTAGGCTGCTCAGCCACTCCACAGCAAGGCTTTGTTTGTGAAAATGTGTTTTTAATTATTTAGAAGCATTGCAGGCTATGTTTCATGTGCACAGGTGAGAAGAAGCTGCACGGCAGATAAATATTTTGCTGTAATTCTTTGTCTGTTAGTAATAGTTTGAAGGCAAGGCCCTCCATTGGTGCAGACAATCATTGCATGCAACAAAGGTGGTGACGTCTGTCAGGTTCGAATGTGGAGTGTGGTGAATTTGGGAAGAGGCTTTGGGGGATGTTTGTCGCTTGGTGCACCAGTTTAAAGTTTATTTTTTAGTGTCACAAGTAGGCTTACATTAACACTGCAATGAAGTTACTGTGAAAATCCCCTAGTCGCCACACTCTGGCCTCTTTGGGTACACTGAGGGAGAATTTGGCATGGCCAATCCACCTAACCGGTACGTCTTTTGGACCGTGGGAGGAAACCGGAGCACCCGGAGGAAAACCACGCAGACACGGGGAGACCGTGCAGACTCCGCACAGATAGTGAACCCAAGCCGGGAATCGAACCCTGGCACTGTGAGGCAGCAGTGCTAACCACTGTGCTACCGTGTCACAAACCAGCGTTGGAAGCAAGGAGAAACCGGATGATCCTTCTTTTCCATTGATAAGAATTTTTTTTGTTCATTCGTGGGACATGGGTGTCGCTGGCTGGGCAGCATTTATTGCCCATCCCTAGTTGCCCTTGGAGGACAGTTGAGAGTCAACCACATTGCTGTGACTCTGGAGTCACATGTAGGCCAGACCAGGTAAGGACGGCAGATTTCCTTCCCAAAGGGACATTAGTGAACCAGGTGGGTTTTTCCAACAATGGTTTCATGGTCATCAGTAGATTCTTAACTCCAGATATTTTTTATTGAATTCAAATTCCACCGTCTGCCATGGCAGGATTCGAACCCGGGTCCCCAGAACATTAGCTGAGTTTCTGGATTAATGGTCTAATGATAATACCACTAGGCCATCGCCTCCCCATAAGAATGTTGGGAAGTGGTGGGCAGTTTTGAGAATTGATACCCATCTTCCAATGGCTGGTAGAGTGGCAAATCGAAAATGGTCCCCTTTGAATGGCGGACGGTGTACTTTTCCACCTTCTACAAGAACTGTGGCTGTGTTTTGGCAACAAGGAAAATGAAAGTTGGAATTGCTTTGCTGCACTGGGACGAAATCTGAGCAGTTTATGGCAATTGGTAATCCACTAGATCCTTTGAACAATCTCTGTGCTTTCTCTGTCTTTGATAGATCATAGAATTGATCGTAGATCATAGATTCCCTACTGTACAGAAGGAGGCCATTTGGACCATCGAGTCTGTACCGACCACAATCCCACCTGGGCCCTACTCCCCTAACCCTCATTTACCCTGCTAATCTCCCTGACACTAGGGTCAATTTAACATGGCCAATCAACCTAACCCGCACATCTTTGGAGTGTGGGAGGAAACTGGAGCACCCGGAGGAAACCCACGCAGACACGGGGAGAGTGTGCAAACTCAGACAGTAACCCAAGGCTTGAATTGAACCTGGGTCCCTGGCGCTGTGAGGCAGCAGTGCTAACCACTGTGCCGCTTGGTTCTACTTCCTAATTTGAAAGAATACGATATGTCATTTATTGGGACAGGGATAGGAAGAGCACGGAGCAAAATTCCCGTGTATTTTCAACAAAATGAATCTTTCAACACTCGTATGTTTAGCCAGAGGGAGATGGCTACATTATCATTGCCCATCATTGAAAGCTTGCTGATATTTGGCCGAACACAAAGAATAGCCTGAAGGGCATTATATTCATGATTTATTGCTGAGCGAAAGGTCAATGTAAAGATGCTAGAAATAAGAACACATGAATCCATTATTTTGGCTTGTTTTTAGGATGACAAAACTGTCACAAAGCTCTCGTTTCCCCTTTCCTCAAAAATCGTTCCTGAGATCCTCTCAAACTCAACGGAGAGGGATTGGATCGGTCACTCCCTGAAGGTTCAGAATGGAAATTGTGGCCTGCGTGCAAACTTCTTCTTGTGGCAAATGCCATCTTGTTGTGAGGCTTACCGGGTGTACATTTATTTAGTTATTTATTTGTTTCTTTTTATCCATTCGTGGGACATGGGCGTCGCTGGCTGGCCAGTATTTATTGCCCATCCCTAGTTGCCCTTGAGAAGGTGGTGGTGAGCTGCCTTCTTGAATCGCTGCAGTCCATGTGCTGTGGGTTGGTCCACAATGCCGTTAGGGAGGGAATTCCAGGATTTTGACCCAGCAACTGCGAAGGAACGGCCGATATATTTCCAAGTCAGGATGGTGAGTGGCTTGGAAGGGAACTTGCAGGTGGTGGTGTTCCCATGTATCCACTGCCCTTAGTGTCACAAGTAGGCTTACATTAACACTGCAATGAAGTTACTGTGAAGATCCCTTAGTTGCCACACTCCGGCGCCTGTTCGGGTACACTGAGGGAGAATTTAACATGGCCAATCCACCTAAGCAGCCCGTCTTTTGCCTGTGGAGTAAACTGGAGTAACTGGCGGAAACCCACACAGATACAGGGAGAATGTGCAAACTCCGCCCAGAGAGTGAACCCAAGCCGGGAATCGAACCCAGGTCCCTGGCGCTGTGAAACAGCAGTGCTAACCACTGGTCTGCAAAATCAGATAGATTGTGACACCAATCAGTATTGAACACTGACTCGATATCAGTGCTGTTGTTTTGGAGCTCAAAGTTTCATCTAGTGCCATCTTTTAAACTCGGCAGTTGAATACATTAATGGGGAGCTACAAAGACACCACGAAGGCTTGCCTCAAGAAATGTAACATCGACGTCAGTGCCTGGGAGACAGACCCTTGCTCAGAAGAGGTCTACTTGGAGGAACTTCCTGATTGAAGAGCCTCAATTCTGTGAGGACAGCCAACGGCATGAGGAGGCCCAGAAAAGGAGCCTGAGAAGGGAATCCCAGTGATCTAGAGTCCAAGAACTGAACCAACCTCCCAAAAACATCTGCCAAGTGTGCGGGCCAAGATACAGCTCTAGGATCAGGCGGATCAGCCACCCAAGGACCCACATGACCAGTAACACGGAATTTCTTAGCTGGACAATCACACTCGTTAGCGAGTGATTACCCAAGAAGAAGATTACAGGATCATCTTCTGCATTCAGGAGTTACGGTTTGATTTCTTCTGGCATTTTCTATAATCCAACATGTTTTTTGTGCTTTTCCATATTTGTTTCAAAAGTCAGTAGGGACAGGCTCTTGGGTAGATTTTCCTGGCTTCTGCATTAGTCAGTTCTACAGATACGAGAGCACGAGTTACCGTCCCCCCTGGAATCGAGCATGACTGGGAGAATCATAGAAACCATAGAAAAGTAATCATAGAATCCCGACAGTACGGAAGGAGGCCATTCGGCCCATCGAGTCTGCACCAACAACAATCCCACTCAGGCCCTATACACGTAACCCGACATATTTACCCTGCTAATCCCTCTAATGTACACATCCCGGGACACTAAGGGGCAATTTAGCATGGCCAATGCACCTCTTTGGACGGTGGGGGGGAAACCAGAGCACCCGGAGGAAACCCACACAGACACTGGAAGAACATAGAATCATAGAATCATAGAAACCCTACAGTGCTGAAGGTGGCCATTCGGCCCATCGAGTCTGCACTGACCACAATCCCACCCAGGCCCTACCCCCACATATTTTATCCGCTAATCCCTCTAACCTACGCATCTCAGGACTCTAAGGGGCAATTTTTAACCTGGCCAATCAACCTAACCTGCACATCTTTGGACTGTGGGAGGAAACCGGAGCACCCGGAGGAAACCCACGCCGACACGAGGAGAATGTGCAAACTCCACACAGACGGTGACCCAACCCGGGAATCGAACCCCTGTCCCTGGAGCTGTGAGGCAGCAGTGCTAACCACGTGAATAGAGGCCATGTTGAGTGGGACAAGTTGCTAGAAGAGGGAGGAGAAGAATGGGGAGAAGGATTCCCAGCAGGAGGCCATGGCCGCCTGGCACATTCAAGGGGAAATCTGAACCCTGACCAGAAGAGGATGACGTCCAACTTCGGGGCAGGGAAAGGTCCATATTTCCAGTTACAATGAACCTAGCGATAAGACTCTATGCGGTTGGCTCATTCTAGGCTGGTGCTGGAGATAAGGGCAACATTATGAACTTTGCAGTGCACAATTGCATCAGGAGATCATTAAGGCTTGCAATGCAAAATACTCTGTGCAGAAAGCTGTGAGCAATGCCAAGTTCGTGCTATGTCTTTATTGAAAATATGGTACATTCTCTTTTGCCAGAGAGAAGCAGGAAGAACGAGCACCAAGATTTACAAACCTCCCCGCAGTTTAGCGTGCAATTGGCAGCACCGTCTTTGAGTTGCGTGTGCCACGTGCCAACACTGGCACTCATTCTGTTCCGCCAACATACAGCTGGTCTGTGACCCTCAGCAACACAACATCCAAATCAAAGCCTGATAACCTGGCAGCCATCATTATTCCAAAATAAATGCGACATACTGCGAATGCTGGAGATCAGTAATGACAACATTGGCAACTGGCTGTGGAGAGAGAAACAGAGATAACCTTACGAGTTGTTGCAATTACACAGGGCCTTGGTGAGGCCACACCTAGAATATTGTGTGCAGTTTTGGTTTCCTTTTCTGAGGAAGGATGTCCTTGCTCTCGAGGGACTGCAGCGAAGGTTTACCAGGCTGATTCCGGGGATGGCGGGATTGATGTATGGGGAGAGATTGACTAGGTTAGGACCTTTTTTTGCTGGAGTTCAGAAGAATGAGAGGGGATCCCATGGAGACTTATAAAATTCTAACAGGACAAGACAGGGTAGACGCAGGGAGGATGTTCCCGATGGAGGGGTAGTCCCGAACCAGGGGTCACAATCTGAAGATTCGGGGCAGACCATTTAGGACGGAGATGAGGAGACATTTCTTCACCCGAAGAGTGGTGAGCCTGTGGAATTCATTACTACAGGAAGTAGTTGATGCCAAAACATTGAATGTATTCAAGAGGCGGCTGGATATAGCACTTGGGGCGAATGGGATCAAAGGTTATGGGGAGAAAGCAGGATTGGGCTATTGAGTTGGACGATCAGCCATGATGGTGATGAATGGCGGAGCAGGCTCGAAGGGCCGAATGGCCTCCTCCTGCTCCTATCTTCTATGCTTCATTGAGTCCAATACAACTCTTCTTCAGAACTGAAGAGAGGTAGAAATGGAGGGGGTTCTAAGCTGTTGAAAAAGGGAGGAAGTCAAGTGGAGCAAAAGGGAAGGTCAACAAAGGTTAAAGGGCGAGAGAGATTAAATGATGAAGATATCATGGAACAAAAAGCAAAAGTGAGCAGTAATGGTAGTATTGAAGGGACAAAGCATTGGGGTCGAGAGTAGGTGTTAATAGTAGAATGTAAGCATGACAGAATGGTCAATATTTGATTCAATATATTCAGTATATTGAAGATCTCAATATTTGTGCTGGCTTGCTGAGTGATACACAGCCTTGCTATCATGAGAAACATGATCTAATTCAAGGGTGATGCCAGTAACCTCAACTCAATTCCCCACTGCCCAATCATCCCACATTCCTTACCTTCATTACATCACCTCATCATCTCAGCCACAATCAAAACCAACAGAAAAAACACATCCCAAACCAGCAGCACAGTGATTAGCATTGCTGCCTCACAGCGCCAGAGACCCAGGTTCAATTCCAGCCTCGGGTCACTGTCTGTGCGGAATTTGCATGTTCTCCCCGTGTCTGCGTGGGTTTCCTCCGGGTGCTCCGGTTTCCTCCCACAGTCCAAAGATGTGCAGATTAGGTGGATTGGCTGTGCTAAATTCTCTTTCTGTGCCAGGAGGATTAGCAAGGTAAATACGTGGGGTTATGGGGATGGGGCCTGAGTGAGATTGTTGTCGGTGCAGGCATGATGGGCCGAATGGTCTCTTTCGGCACTGTTGGGATTCTATGAAACCAAGTTAATAAATTGCATCATGCCATATAGTATGGAATCTTAAACTAAACTCTTAGTGCCACATTTTGTGGATGTCTTTGCCAGTCCTGGTGCCCAGGTGCACTGGGTACCACGGTTTATTCCGCTGGTGGAAGGTTGTTGACTTTGGGAGTAGCAGATTGCTGTTGGCCTGACAGTAAGGCTTCACTCAACTCTGCCTCCGAGCAAACCTTCCTTCAGACTGCAACATCTCAGCACGGATGGCAGCAAGTGGCAAGGGCACTGGCAGAGCGTCGGGCGTGAGAGGATGCATGGCGTCATCCTGACGAGCAGGTTCATGTTCCAGGAAGCCGCTGCCACGCCTGCCGTGCGGCAATTCAGCAATCCTAGTTGGGAGGGTGGCTCTGGCAGATCCTCTGCACACTCGTATCCACCGTCGTGGTGTTAGCTGTGTAAGTTTGCACGTCACCTACTGCAGCATTCAGACTTTCGGCAGATGCTGCTAAAGAGCAGCACAGTGGTTAGCACTGCTGCCTCACCACGCCAGGGACCCGGGTTCGATTCCCGGCTCGGGTCACTGTCTGTGTGGAGTCTGCACGTTCTCCCCGTGTCTGCGTGGGTTTCCTCCGGGTGCTCCGGTTTCCTCCCACAGTCCGAAAGACCTGCTGGTTAGGGTGCATTGGCCATGCAAACTTCTCCCTCAGTGTACCCAAATGGGCGCCGCAGTGTGGCGACTGGGGGATTTTCACAGTAACTTCATTGCAGTGTTAATGTAAGCCTATTTTTGACATTAATAAATAAACTTTTAACTCTTTAAAACTTCCAACTTAATGCTGCAATGGAAGATGCAAAAAATAAATAAATGAATAAATAATCCCAAAGGTAGGAGAGTCTAAAACTAGAGGGCAAAGGTTTAAGGTGAGGGGGGAGATACAGAAGGGTCCAGAGGGGCAATTCTTTCATACAGAGGGTGGTGAGTGTCTGGAACAAGCTACCAGAGGCAGTAGTAGAGGCGGGTATAATTTTGTCTTTTAAAAAGCATTTAGACAGTTACATGGGAAAGATGGGTATAGAGGGATATGGGCCAAACATGGGCAATTGGGACTCGCTTAAGGGTTTAAAAAACTGGACAGCATGGACAAATTGGGCCGAAGGGCCTGTTTCCATGCTGTAAACCTCTGTGACTCCAAGTTGAGATCAGACACTGGATCTACAAACGTGTTGACAGGATCAAACACTATCTCCATGCTAGAATGGATAGGTTCTGAGCTCTGAGCAACACCCTGTGCCAGGTTGACAGTGTGGGATGAATTTTCCCGTTCTGCCTGCCACAGGAATCGTAGCGGGTGAGGGGCAGACTATGGAAAGGTCTGTTGACTTCGGACGGGATTTTCCATATTCGGGTGGGGCGCGGCTGGAAAATCCCATCCAGTGTCTTTATCAAAGATATGGTGCACAGAGGCAAAACACTTTGCTATGATGTTCTGCCGTATGCATGGAGCTCAGAATCCCAAGGACCAGCTAAAAATAAAGTGTTGGAAGTCAGCTTGTCCGCAGAACAACGATCGCCCCACTTTTGTGTGTGACTCTTTAATGTACTTGTACAAAATCACCAGTTGCTTTTTCATGTTATTGCAGATGTATCCTTTCAAAAAATTCTTGCATGATGTTCCGAATTGTTGACATGATGCCACTTATCAAAAGTGGGTGCATTGCACAGATCATTCATTCCATCTTCAGCTGGTCTTATGTAGATTAGGAGCAGCGATCTTGCCAGTCATGGATTTGCCCCTGTGCTATCACCCCTGGGCGGCACAGTGGCACAGTGGTTGGCACTGCTGCCTCACAGCGCGAGGGACCCGGGTTCTATTCCCAGCTTGGGTCACTGTCTGTGTGGAGTCTGCACATTCTCCCCGTGTCTGCGTGGGTTTCCTCCGGGTGCTCCGGTTTCCTCCCCACAGTCCAAAGATGTGCGGGGTTAGGTGGATTGGCCGTGCTAAATTGCCCCTTAGTGTCAGGAGCACCAGCCAGGGTAAATGCATTGGGTCCCAAAAGAGAAAACACTGGAAAATCTCAGCAGGTCTGGCAGCATCTGTAAGGAGAGAAAAGAGCTGACATTTTGAGTCCAGATTACCCTTTGTCAAAGTGTACAGGGCTGTGGAGATAGGGCCTGGATGGAATTGTGGTCGGTGCAGACTCGATGGGCCGAATGGCCTCTTTCTGCACTGTAGGATTCTATCTCCTTCCCCATTTTCTGTCAAACGTTTTGAGTCCATATTTTCTTTGTTTTATTGACCAGAACAAAAAGAAAATTACCTCATGCGGGGATAACATAATGCCAGGGACAGATTTTAATTTAAAGAGGGTTTCAACCTATAATAACTCCAGGAATCGGCTGTGAAGGAACAGTGCTTTTATTGCGCAAGGTGCAAGTAAACAGCAACCACAAGCCTGTGGTGAATGCAACAGGTCCCATCCGGGACTAAAAGCTTAATGGACCCTCTCAGGGTCTTGCTTTATACAGTGCTTGGTGTATGCGCTCCACGTGGCTGACTAATTGCCAATCCTCAGGGAGCTCGTATTCAACAAGCCCAACCGGGAGGTCAATTAGTGATTTCCCCCATGCAGATCACGGGGGGGTTATCACACAATCATAGAGTCTGTCTCTCTCTCTCTTCCTGTCCAGTTCATGAATTTTTTCCCATCTCCGACAGGAAAGATTTCAAAGGACGATTTAATTCCCCTTGAGTGGAGGTAAAATTTACTCTCCCTGAGATCTCCTGGATTTATTTGCATTTATGCAAACTTTGAATGTTGTATTTTTTTTAATGAGTGCTTCAGAAAGATGTTTTAACAATCACCAAATTCACTTTGATTCACCTCATTATCATGAGGTATTATACGCCGATTATAATGAAAGAAATTAACTGAAATGTGCCCTTGTATAAACATTCCCTCGTTACGATTGCCTCGATACAGCAATCTGTTATGACATTGTCAGTATGGAAAGCGTTTCCATGGTTACGAGTTTAGATAAATGTGATAAATCATATTCTCATCACATGTGGTGCGGAGACACGCATGCCTGATTTAATGCAGTGCTTCTTTTATGGTTCGACATATAACCCTTGACCTCAGTTCCTTTTAGGTATATTAATGGTCCCACATACTTAACTAAATCGCATATAAACAGCCAGTGGCGGTTTTCCAAAGGACAGAATATTTCTCTTGGTCTAAAAATAACTTTCCTTTCGTAGCTTGTGGAGTTGGTTTTATTGGATGGAGTGTTAAAAACTAGGTTACAGACGCATGAATTTATGAATTAGTTGTGGGCCATTTGGCCCCTCGAGCTTGCTCTGCTGTTTAATTGGACCATGGCTGCTCTCACTGTGGCCTCAGCTCCACATTCCGCCCGCCCACCCCCGATAACTTCTGACGCCCTTGTTAGCCAAGAATCTATCTACCTCTGCCTTAAAAATCTACATTGACCCTGCCTCCACTGCTCTCCAGGGAAGAGTGTCCCAAAGATTTATGACCCGCTGAGAGAAAAAGTTCGAAACATAGAAACTAGAAGGAGGAGGAGGCCATTCGGCCCTTCCAGCCTGCTCCACCATTCATTAGGGTCATGGTTGATCATCAAATTCAAATCCTGATCCCTCCTTCCCCCCCCCCAAATACCTCGATCCCTTTAGCCCCAAGAACAATATCTAATTCCTTCTTGAAATCACACAATGTTTTGGCCTCAACTTTCTGTGGTAGTGACTTCCACACATTCACCACCCTCTGGGTGAAGAAATTTCTCCTCTCCTCAGTCCTAAAAGGTTTACCCCTTATCCTCAAACTTGGACCCTAATTCTGGACTCCTCCACCATTGGGAACATTCTTTCTGAATCTACCCTGTCTGACCCTGTTAGAATTTCATAAGTTTTTATGAAATCCTCTCTTAATCTTCTAAACTCCAGTCAATGTAATCCTCACTGACTATCTTCACAGGCCTGCCATATCAGGAATCAGCCTGGTAAACCTTCGCTGTGCTCCCTCTATAGCAAGGACATCCTTCCTCAGATAAGGACACCAAAACTGCACACAATATTCCAGCTGTGGCCTCACCAACACCAACGTACAATTGCAGTAAAACATCCTTATTTCTATACTCAAATCCTCTCGCTATGTAAACCAAAATACCAGGGTGGCACGGTGACACAGTGATTAGCACTGCTGCCTCACAGTGCCAGGGACCCAGGTTCAATTCCCGGCTTGGGTCACTGTCTGTGTGGAGTCTGCACGTTCTCCCTGTGTCTGCGTGGGTTTCCTCCGGGTGCTCCGGTTTTCTCCCACAGTCCGAAGGACGTGCTGGTTAGGTGCAATGGCCTTGCTAAATTCTCCCTCAGTGTGCCCAAGCAGGCTCCCGAGTGTGGCGACGAGGGGATTTTCACAGTAACTTCACTGCAGTGTTAATGTAAGCCTACTTGTGACACTAATAAAAAAACTTTCTTTTTATTTGCCGCCTTTACTGCCTGCTGGAGCTCCTTCTCATTTCATGGTTTTTAAGAAAGGAATAATATTATTCTTGCAGATAGTAGATTCGGATTTTCTTTTAAACGCAATGTGCAAAAGTTTGACGGAGCTGTTGAGAATCTGCGCTAGATGACATGTTCCGAAACTGCATTTAAAAATTCACTGTTTTAAGTGAAAACAGTATGATACACTCACCAAAAGTTATTTATGGATCAGTGTGATTCAGTATCTTGCCTTTCCCCAGTGAAGATGACTTCACGCTATTTATAGACAAACACATGTGACTGGAATCTTGGGTTCAGTATTTGAATGAGCTGGATAGCAATAGATGTCGGAGCAAGTGTTTCTGGAGGCCTTATCACTGACGTTCCAGGAGACAAGTGAGAGAATTCATCCCTCATAAAAATAGAAAGTGCTCGAAAAACTCAGCAGATCTGGCAGCACCTGTGGGAAGAGAAACAGAGTTAGTGTTTCGATTCAACATCCAAACTGATCAGTTTTGAATGAAAACCCAATTTCTCTGAATCTGCCTTTGACTCAGATGGAATACAGATAACCATCAGCTAACTTTACAGGCAGCACGGTGGCACAGTGGTTGGCACTGCTTCACATCAATCGCAAGTGGGCCCTTACAACGTGTGGCATTTTGTGTAAATACATGACTTAAAACAGATCTCCAGATAGGGGCGGCACAGTGGTTAGCACTGCTGCCTCACAGCACCAGGGACCCGGGTTCGATTCCCGGCTTGGGTCACTGTCTGTGTGGTGTTTGCACGTTCTCCCCGTGTCTGCGTGGGTTTCCTCCGGGTGCTCCGGTTTCCCCCTGCAGTCCAAAGATGTGTGGGTTCGGTGGATTGGCCATGCTAAATTGTCCCTTAGTGTCGGGGGGACAAGCTAGGGTAAATGTATGGGGTTACAGAGATAGGGCCAGGGTGGGATTGTGGTTGGTGCATACTCGATGGGCTGAATGGCCTCCTTCTGCGCTGCAGGATTCTATGAAAGAAATGTGGCAAGATATTTGGGGCAAAATTGTCAGAAGGACCTTTTGTTTTTGTTCATTTTGGGATGTGGGTGTCACTGGCTTGGCCAACATTTGTTACCCAACCCGAATTGCTCTTGGTCTGATTTATTATTGTCACATGTATTAGTATACAGTGAAAAGTATTGTTTCCTGCGCGCTATACAGACAAAACATACTGTTCATAGAGAAGGAAAGGAGAGAGTGCAGAATGTAGTGTTAGAGTCATTGCTAGGGTGTAGAGAAAGACCAACTTAGTGCAAGGTTGGTCCATTCAAAAGTCTGATGGCAGCAGGGAAGAAGCTGTTCTTGAGTCGGTTGGTACTTTTGTATCATTTTCCCGAAGGAAGAAGGTGGAAAAGAGAATATCCAGGGTACATGGGGTCCTTGATTATGCCGTCTGCTTTTCCGAGGCAGTGGGCATTGTAGACAGTGTCAATGGATGGGAGGCTGGTTTGAGTGATGGACTGGGCTTCGTTCACGACCTTTTGTAGTTTCTTGCGGTCTTGGGCGGAGCAGGAGCCATACCAAGCTGTGATAAAAACCAGAAAGAATGCTTTCTATGGTGCATCTGTCGAAGTGGAGAAGCTGGTGGTGAGTTGCCCTCTTGAACCGTTGCAGTCCATGTGGTGTGTGTAGGTACACCCACAGTGCTGTAAGGGAGGGAGTTCCAGGATTTTGACTCAGCAACTTTCAAGGAATGGTGACATATTTCCGAGTCTGGGTGATGAGTGGCTTGGAGGGGAACCTCACGGTGTTTCCAGGTATCTGCTGCTCTTGTCCTTCTAGATGGTAGTGGTCGTGGATTCGGAAGGTGCTGCCTAAGGAACCTTGGTGAGTTCCTGCAGTGCATCTTGTAGATGGTACACACAGCTGCCATTGTTTGTCGGTCGTGGAGGGATTGAATGTTTGTGGAAGGAGTTGCACACTGGCTGGAAGTTGGCAGTTCTGTGGGGTTTTTTTTTAATGTTAGAGTAATTATTTTGAGCTGGACACAAGGCCCACTTTCCCAGTGAGCACATTGCAACAATTTCACTTCTCTCGCGTCGCTTTTCTTAATCTTTGACAGAGAATTCTAAAGGGTCCTGAAATGAGAGCAGCTAGTTATTACCAGAGCGATGCAAGTGGCTATCATTGATGATAAGGATGCAATAAGAGCTGGAGGAAGTGGCTGTTTTTTTCATTAACACAGTAAGTGAGACCACAACGTGCTTCAGAAGCCGCGCTGCAACATCACCTCGTGAAAGGTTTCCAGATCTGGGTGCAATTTCTGTCATGCCATACCTGCATCAAAAGCAATATAAAACAATAAGGAAGGGTTGTGACAACCTGGAAGTTCGCCTGTTCAAAGTTATTCCTAGATGGAGCAGATTTTGCACTCGGCAGCAGAAAAAATTGCTTCATATCTTAAAAGCTCAGTGATCCGATGCAAGTATATGAGCAATTGGCTTTATCATCCGAAGGCCAACTTTTTCCAACATAATGGCCAAATCGAACACGCACTTATCTGATTAAAGACCGACAACTCTTCCTTTTATTGCCTATTTAACAGCCTTTTTCACAAAGGAGTATCTCTCATTGGGATTCAAAGACATGAAGACATCATTTTTGGATTTGAAAGCGATGTGTTTGGTTTGAATGGTTTGGTCTTTTTAGAGGAAGCTGCCTCAGTGCAGAGGTGTCCACGGTAATGACTCTTGAGGTTCCGACTCTGGGCACAGTGTATGGATTGAGTGTCTATTTATTGTCCGAAGCTCTCCCTCTGCTCCATCAGGGCAGCACGACGCCACAGTGTTTAGCACTGCTGCCTCACAGCGCCAGGGAGCTGGTATCGATTCCCAGTCTTGAGTCACTGTCTGTGTGGAGTCTGCACATTCTCCCCGTGTCTGCATGTGTTTCCTCCGGGTGCTCCGGTTTCCTCCCACAGTCCGAAAGACGTGCTGGTTAGGTGCATTGGCCGTGCTAAATTCTCCCTCAGTGTACCCGAACAGGCGCTGGAGTGTGGCAACTAGGGGATTTTCACAGTAACTTCATTGCAGTGTTAATGTAAGCCTACTTGTGACACTAGTAAATAAAAATAAATTGGTTGGTGTGATTCAGTGGCATCGAAGTGCTTTTTTTAGCTGTTAAGTTCAGAAGTCAGGCAAGCAGTCTCTCTGTTGATCATAATGTGTGGTTGAGTCACTTCATGCTTTTTACATTTACGATTGGTTGCAAGAAGCATTGCAGGAGATTCTTAAAGTTTTGAAACATTTTGTTCTCAACAAATTTAGCGCTACCTATTTGGGGAGGCGATGGCCGAGTGGTATTATCACTGGACCATTAATCCAGAAACTTGGCTAATGTTCTGGGCACTCGGGTTCGAATCCCGCCACGGCAGATGGTGGAATTTGAAGTGAATCAAAATAAATCTGGAATTAAGAATCTACTGATGGCCACGAAACCATTGTCGATAAATTCAGTTTATAAAATCTGGAACATAAACCTAGTTTCAGTAATGATGACCATCAAACTATCAATGTTTGTTGTAAAAACACATTTGGTTCACTGATGTCCTTTAGGGAAGGAAATCTGCCGTCCTTACCCGGTCTGGCCTACATGTGACTCCAGAGCCACAGCAATGAGGTTGACTCTCTACAGCCCTCCAAGGGCAACTAGGGATGGGCAATAAATGCTGTCCAGCCAGCAACGCCCATGTCCCATGAATTAATAAAAATATAAATTCTCAGCAACAGGGAGGATGTAGTTAGCAAGTAAAAAAAGTAAAGTTTATTTATTAGTCACAAGTAAGGCTTACATTAACACTGCAATGAAGTTACTGTGAAATTCCCCTGTGCCTGTTTGGGTCAATGCACCCTAACCAGCACGTCTTCTAGACTGTGGGAGGAAACCGGAGCACCCGGAGGAAACCCAAGCAGACACGGGGAGAACGTGCAAACTCCACCCAGACAGTGACCGAAGCCGCGAATCAAACCCGGGTCCCTGGCACGGTGGGGCAGCAGTGCTAACCACCGTGCCGCCCCATTTATATTGGAGACCCCTGATGTCTATAGTGGGGATCGGTATTCCCATTTTCCTCAACGAGACTGGACAGTGGAGATCTACCAGGCTGGACAAGGAGAGAAGATTTACACACATTTGGTGGCCATTCAACCACTGACCCATGATATCGCTATTCGGAGGAGTGAAGATGGTGAGGGAGTGGCGTAGTGGAATTGTCACTGAACTAGTAATCCAGACTTAGGGTAATGCTCTGGGGACCCGGGTTCAAATCCCAACGTGCAGACAGACAGAGACCCAAGCCAGGAATTGAACCCAGGTCCCTGGCGCTGTGAGGCAGCAGTGCTAACCACTGTGCTACTCACATAGTGAACCAGATAGGTTTCTCCAACAATCGACAATGGTTTCATGGTCATCAGTAGATTCTCAATTCCAGATATTTTTTGTTGAATTCAAATTCCACCATCTGCCACGGTGGGATTTGAACCCGGGTCCCAGTTGCGGAGTTTCTGGATTGATACTCTAGTGATAATACCATTAGGCCATCGCCTTCCCTTCTGTCATTGACAGAGGTGTAACATTTACCCCATGTGCACCAGTGATGGGTGTGAGCGGTGGGGCAGCATGGTGGCACAGTGGTTAGCACTGCTGCCTCACAGCGCCACGGACCTGGGTTCAATTCCGGTCTCGGGTCACTGTGTGGATTTTGCACATTCTCCCCGTGTCTGCATGGGTTTCCTCTGCGTGCTCTGGTTTCCTCCCACACTCCGAAGATGTGCAGGTTAGGTGGATTGGCCATGATAAATTGCCCGTAGTATCAGGCGGATTAGCAGAAGGAGGCCATTCGGCCCATCGCGCCTGCACTGACAACAATCCCACCCAGGCCCTATCCCCATAATCCCATGTATTTACCCTGTTAGTTCCCTTGACACAGAGGGTCAAGTAGGCTTACATTAACATTGCAATGAAGTTACTGTGAAAATTGCCACTTTCCGGCCCCGGCGTTCGGGTACACTGAGGGAGAATTTAGCATGGCCAATGCACCTAACCAGCATGTCTTTCGGACTGTGGGAGGAAACCGGAGCACCCGGAGGAAACCCACGCAGATACGGGGAGAATGTGCAGACTCCACACAGACAGTGACCCGAGGCCGGAATCGAACCCGGGTCCCTGGCGCTGTGAGGCAGCAGTGCTAACCACCGTGTCGCCCTTAAATTTGAGATTGGATCATCATGCAATGAAACACCTCCCACAATTGTTTAACAGTAGCTTAAATACTTGCTTAAATACTTAAACACGAGCTCAAATACTTGATCTTGAATTTTGTTATTCATAAGATGTGTAACATTGAATCTCATTAAGGAGGTGGCCATTTTCAGAACTTCAGAATAAAATGAATACTCCAGCTTCCTTTTGGATGCTTTCTGTTACATATTGATTGGCTAGAACAACCAAGATCACAGGTGAAAGAGTGAACACACTCTTGCCTCTTATTCCATCCCAAAGCCAGATTGCTTGCAGACTGGATCATAAAAAAAGAAATGGCAATTGATTCGGACATCAATGAAATGATTCGCCTGAGTTCTTGAACCGAACTTGCCACTATAGACCCAGTGATCCCAGAGATTATTGCAAATAAAGCTTTTAATGGACAGCTTTGCTGAGAATCACAATCCGTGCCTGCAGATTATTGACTTATCCTCATGACTTCTGTATGAAAACTGAAAATGAAATTCTTGCTCGGGTGGCAAGCTACTACAAAAGTGGGCAGCACGGCGGCACAGTGGTTAGCACTGCTGTCTCACAGCGCCAGGGACCCGAGTTCGATTCCCAGCTCGGGTCACTGGCGGTGCGGAGTCTGTACGTTCTCCCCGTGTCTGCGTGGGTTTCCTCCGGGCGCTCCAGTTTCCTTCCACAGTCCGTAAGACGTGCTGGTTAGGTGCATTGGCCAGGCTAAATTGTGTACCCGAACAGGCACCGGAGTGTGGCGACTAGGGGATTTTCACAGTAACTTCATTGCAATGTTAATGTAAGCCTACTTGTGACACTAATAAATAAACTTAAAAACTTAAAGTGGAAGCCATAAAGAAGTGGTTTTTAATATTCGTACAACTTGGACCCAACATTTGTGAGGACATTTCTTTGAAGTAAGTCCACCCCAATCCCCCCGCAGTCGTTTCCGCCCATAACTATCAGACAAGCACGTATGAACTCTACACTCTGGACTTACCAGCCTGAACTTGTAAAACGTAAGTGATGAATTAAATAAAACCAGCTTTATTTTTGTAAATGTGCCTGGAGAATTTAGTGAAGTACCTTCCAATTCTGTCAGTACTGCCCAATATCCTGCAATTTTTGTGAAGTGCGTTATGAATCAAACCCGAAGGAGGGAAAGTGTGAAGGTGTTTCAGTTCCTTTAGCATGTTGTCCCTCTTTTAATAAACTCGGTTGATTCAGGCCAGGAATGTTTGAGACGTACAGAGTAGGGAAATTGTTGGTTTGTGCTGTATGTCAGCTTAAGGCAGTGGCATCCGTACCCCGAGAGAGAGGATATTAGCAGAATTCCCATTTCCTGTCTCTGTCCGTTGACCAGGGGATCTTGTGGCACAGTGGACAACACCCTTAACTCTGGGCCAGAAGCTCCGGGTTCAAGTTCGGCACGTCCTCTCTACAACTCTCACCAACTTTTACAGATGCAGCACAGAAAGCGTTCTTTCTGGTTGTATCTGGTAGATTGGCGAGGCTGTTTGTTTGGGAGATGAACACATTGAGGCATTTCTTACCTGTCCATACAAATCTGTCAAGATCCCATTTACCCCTTGCAGTTAAGTTGGGAGAGGCATGGGAATAAATTCATTCCTAACGCACTTGCACTTCCCAGGGTGCCCTATCCTTAGCAGATCAGTAGAAATGCATCATGGGTTATTTTGTGGGGGTTAGCAATATTGGGAACCGTGCTGATTCCTCATTATTTGAACCCAGATGCTAACTATGCAGAGGGATGGAACTCTTAAGTACATGTGGGAATGGCCAGAAATACACAGTTAGTTTTGGAATCACAAAGCCTCTACTTTGGGAACAGGAGTGGGGATCTTGGGGAGTGCGATGAGAAGTTTTGTCATTTAAATTGGTGTGTCATTGCCATAGTGATAGAAAGTGATTCGTTACACTCTGCTCTTTCACCGTCTTCGTAGTGAAAGTCTAAACATCGAGGGTCAAAAAGCTGGGAGATTGGCCATTCTTGCCTTACCCCTCATTGGAAGAGAGTAAATTGAGGTCATGGCGTACGCAGCAGATGTGAGTTGCAATTCGATTCTAGTCCACATCACTAACTTGTCACAGATGATTATTCTTGCAAAGTATGGTATAAAGAAAATTTTGCTCTGTTTGATTGAAAATGCGGTGGCACAGTGGTTAGCACTGCTGCCTCACAGCGCTAGGGACCCAGGTTCGATTTCGGCCTTGGGTCACTGTCTGTGTGGAGTTTGCACATTCTCCCCATGTCTGCGTGGGTTTCTTCCGGGTGCTCCGGTTTCCTCCCACAGTCCAAAAATGTGCAGGTTCGGTGGATTGGCCGTGCTAAATTGCCCCTTAGTGTCCAAAGATGTGCAGATTAGGGGGATGAGCCATGTTAAGTGTGTGGGATTGTGGAGATAGTACAGAGGACAGTACCTGGGTTGGACTCTGTCAGCGAGTTGGTGCAGATTCAATGGCCTCCCTCTGCACTGCAGGGAATCTATGATTCTCTGCGTCCATGGAGAGCACAAGAGCGGGAGTGATTCTTGATAAATAAGGAGTGGTGAAAGGTTATCAGGGTAGGTGGGGATGTGAAGTTGAGGTTAGGTCAGGCATGATCTTGTTGAATGGCAGAGCAGGCCAGAGGGGCCAAGTGGCCTACTCCTGCTCCGAATTCGTAGTTGGTTCCTATGGATTTTGGAGAAACATTGCATGGGTTTGAGTAGAAAGTTGATTCCCATAGAATCATAGAATCGTACAGTGCAGAAAGAGGTCATTCGGCCCATCGAGTCTGCACCAACCACAATCCCACCCAGGTCCTATGCACATATCCCTACATATTGACCCGCTAACCCCTCTAACCTATGCATCCTAGGACACTAAGGGGCAATTTAGAATGGCCAATCAACCTAGCCCGCACATCTTTGGACTGTGGGAGGAAACCGGAGCACCCGGAGGAAACCCACGCAGACACAGGGAGAATGTGCAAACTCCACACAGTCAGCGACCCGAGCCGGGATTCGAACCCAGGTCCCTGGAGCTGTGAAGCAGCAGTGCTAACCACTGTGCTACCGTGCCGCCCATTCCGCACAGACAGCGACCCGAGCCGGGATTCGAACCCAAGTCCCTGGAGCTGTGAAGCAGCAGTGCTAACCACTGTGCTACCGTGCCGCCATTTTTGGGTGCATGGTTTGTTTTACATTGGGCATGTTTAAGGTACATAGCTCACGGATGGTTCTGTCCAGATGTCCGAGGCATCCAATATCTATCCAGATATCCGTGCACATCAATCTGCTTTATATCCCAATATAATGAGAGTGAGACTGGCCACTCCCTTAGCTCAACACTGTGTTTGGTCTTGTGTGACTATCCAGAAACACCTTGCATTTGTATAGCGCCTCTGACGTCGGACTCTCACAGGAGAATTATCAAACAAAAGTGTGACGCTGAACCACGTGAGCTATCAGCACTGAGGACCAAACATTTGCAAGCAAGGAGCAGCTCTTAAAGGAGGGAAAAGAGGTTTGTGGAGGGAATTCCAAAGTATAAGGAGGTAGGCAGCTGGTGTCAATAATGGAGCAATTAAAATTGAGGATGGTTAAGAGGCCAGCACTGGAGAAGTGCAGAGAGTTGTACAGCTGTCGTTACAGAGAGAAGGAGGGAATGGAGGGATTTGTCATTAAGGATGAGAATTTTAAGACAGGGACATTGCCAACAGAGATCCAACGTAGGTCAGTAAGGAGAGGGAGCGAGACAGAAAACGGAATGCCGGGAATTCTTGAGGAGAGGAAGCATCTCGCTCTGAGGAAGCTTGTTTGGATCCTCTGTTTGGCAGAAGCGGGAACAGGAGCTCTGGGAGGCACTGTGCGAGCTGGCTGAAAGGATTTAAAACCTGGAGAGCTGCGTGAGTAGCTCGGAGATGCTGAAGAGTTGGGTGTTTTCCCAGAAGTGACTGAGCCACGAACGGGAAAGATGTACCATCTGGACTGCCATTTGCAAGAGGTGCCCGGGCGTCGCCAGTGCTTGGCGCAGGCCTGCCCTGCCCTGGCAGGGAATCCACCTCAGAGAAGTTTGAGAACCACCAATTCACCATTTACTGCTCCTTTGGCACAAGCCGCAAGCCTGGAGATGAAGGATGGTGCGATGATTTCAACATTACTAGAAAGTGTAGCAACTTGCAAATCAAGTCTCTGAAACGCAACAAGTCTTATCGTCTGATCACACCTCACAAATCAGATAATGCCATTTCTGTTCCAGAATCTGGAGAAGTCAAGCAGCTAGTAATTTGTATCCAAGTTCGCTGCATAAATCCATGCCTTTTTTATATATAGTTCTGAAGTCACTTCATTTGTTGAAAGGTTTTGCATACATTTATCAGTCCAAATGCAATTCAGTTGTATATTCTATAAATGCTCATTTATTCTCGACCTTTGAAGTGTTTTCTTGATGAACCAATGTTTAAGTGCGCAAGTTCAGAAAGTATTAACGTCTGCCCTTGTAGTTTGGGATACTCTGATTCCATTATTCTTTTCTTTCCAGCATTGCTTTCGACAGCAAGCAGTTACATGTGTAATAATGTACGCACCGTGCCAATGCTGGGGTGTTTTTGTCTCTTCATTGCATTTTGTATTGTCGTTATTGCGTTGGATTCTGGCCCACCGAGCTTAATTAATGCATTTTTTTGCCAGCACAGAAAGCTATGGTGGCACGGTGGTTAGCACTGCTGCCAAAATCCTCGAAGTCACCACCTCACACTTGACTAAAGTCAGGCTGTCAGTCTGGGAGCGTCACGGTGGCGCAGTGGTTAAGCACTGCTGCCTCACAGCGCCAGGGACCCGCGTTCAATTCCAACTTCGGATGACTGTCTGTGTGGACGTTGCACGTTCTCCCCCATGTCTGCGTGGGTTTCCTCCGGGTGCTCCGGTTTCCTCCCAATGATGTGCAGGTTAGGTGGATTGGCCGTGTTAAATTGCCCCTTAGTGTCCCAAGATATATGGGTTAGGGGGATTAGCGGGGTAAAATACGTGTGGTTGCAGGGATAGGTTCTGGGTAAGAGTCAGTGCAGACTCGATGGGTCAAATGGTCTCCTTCTGCACTGTAGGGATTCTATGATTAATGTATAGTGCGTAGCTAAGATTTTTACAATTGACTTTTGTCCCTCACTGTCAAAGGGAATTCTGTAATGTTGCAATGTGAGTGTAGACTTAAAAAATTACTGGAAACCAACAGATATATTCATAATTCAACAGCCCAAATGTTTTATTTTAAATGTTCTTCTGGGCATTTGGAAATTCCCCATTATATTTCAAAATTGTGTTGCATCCAAGTCTAAATTCTTCTGGCAATGTAGGTTTGTTTTTCTTTTGCTAAATGTGGTGCTTTTCTTTGGGTCCCACCACCACCCCCCCCCCCCCCCAAAACACACACCATATCAATTTGCCGTTCTTGAATATTTTGAAACTTAAGCCGTGCTCCCGCGGGCACTCGAGTTAAAAGCAAGTCACCAGGTCAAATCAAGAGCGAAGCAGAATGGGTACGAGACTCTTCAGTGTGGCAACCCCCTTGTCACAGTTAATGCTAATTTGCAAAGGTCCGAAGGTAATCTTCTTCAGGGGATTGAAACTATTATGCTGAAGCCTCAGCCACTCTGGACATTGTACTGGATAACCGCAGTCCAAGATCGGAGATGCCCCCACATGTCTGTCCTTGGCCTGCTGCAATGTTCCAGTGAAGCAAGCTGGAAAAACAGCATCTCATCTTCCAGCTGGGCACTTTACAGCCTTCCGGTCTCAACATCGAATTCAACAACTTCAGATGATTCGCTCTACCCCCACCTCCACCCCTTTGTTTTTATTTTATTTTATTTTATTTTATTTTTTACTGTTCTCTACTTTTTATTTTTTTATTGTCTTTCTTCATTTTTCTTCCCCCCCCCACTCTTTCCCCCAACTTCATCCCCCTTCCCTTGCCTTTTCTCCCCCCGCTTCCCCTTTTCTACATTCTGTCCCATTCCCTCCCACCCCCAACATCTTCATCTGTCACAGTTTACAGCTTCTCTGCCGTTTGGCCATTCACACCCTTTATTCTCTCTGCGGACAGCTGTTGGCAGTCTTTCCCCTTGTTTCTGTAGTGACGACTCATCTTTCATTCCCTCCTCCTGCAGTATAAATATCTCCCACTTTCTATGCTTTTAGCTTTGACAAAGGGTCATCTGGACTCGAAACGTCAGCTCTTTTCTCTCCTTACAGATGCTGCCAGACCTGCTGAGATTTTCCAGCGTTTTCTCTTTTGGTTGCAGATTCCAGCATCCGCAGTAAAAAATTTTTATCGGAGACTCTTGGCCTTGTGAATCTTTTTTTAATTCATTCATGAGACATTGGCATTGCTGTCTGGCCAGCATTTATTGCCCATCCCTAGTTGCCCTTGAACCGAGTGGCTTGCTAGGCCATTTCATGGGCAGTTGAGAGTCAACCACATTGCTGTGGCTCTGGAGTCACATGTAGGCCAGACCGGGTAAGGACGGCAGATTTCCTTCCCTAAATGACATTAGTGAACCAGTTGGGTTTTTCCAACAATCGACAATGGTTTCATGGTCATCAGTAGATTCTTAATTCCAGATTTTTTTTTTGTTGAATTTAAATTCCACCATCTGCCATGGCGGGATTCGAACCGGGGTCCCCAGAACATGAGCTGAGTTTCTGGGTTAATAGTCTAGCAATAATATCACTAGGCCATCGCCTCCCCTCTCATCATCTCACAGCAGATCACCAGAACCAGCAGATTATTCTCAAATTTCCCTGAATACATAAAAAGCCAAAATGTTAAGTGGATTCCAATCCCATCTAATTCCTGAAGACATTTGCCTCTCATTTTCATAGAATCCCTCCAATGTAGAAGGAGGCCATTTGGCCCATCGAACTTGCACCAACTCTCCCAACAGAGCATCCTACCCAGGCCCTATCCCCACGACCCCCACGCCATTAATTGCCCCGAGCCTACACATCCTGGGATACTAAGGGGCAACTTAGCTTGGCCAATCCACCTATCCTGCACATCTTTGGAGTGTGGGAAGAAACTGGAGTACCCGGAGGAAACCCACGCAGACATGGGGAGAACATGCAAATTCCACACAGACAGTGACCCAAACCGGGAATCGAACCTGGGACCCTGGCGCTGAGAGACAGCAGTGCTAACCACTGTGCCACCGTGGTAAACATTGCATTTTTTACACACTGCCATCGAGATGGGATCTCATAGAGATTTATAAATAAATAAATAGACTTATAAAATTCTAACAGGACCAGACAGGGAGGATGTTCCCAATGGTGGGGGGAGTCCAGAACCAGAGGTCACAGTCTGAGGATTCAGGGTAGACCATTTAGGACGGAGGTGTGGAGACATTTCTTCACCCAAAGAGCCTGTGGAACTCATTACCACAGGAAGTAGTTGGTGTCTAAACATTGAATGTATTCAAGAGGCGGCTGGATATAGCACTTGGGGCGAATGGGATCAAAGGTTATGGGGAGAAAGCAGGATTAGGCTATTGAGTTGGACGATCAGCCATGATGGTGATGAATGGTGGAGCAGGCTCGAAGGGCCGAATGACCTCCTCCTGCTCCTATCTTCTATGTTTCTGTGAGAGAAACTTGTCATATTAACACGATCACGGACTGACATTCCTTGGGTGGGGGGGTTGTCTTCAAGGCACTCGACACTTGCAATACCTGCTGCGAGTTGGGGTGAAAGTTGGCTGAGTTTGAGGACCACCAGACATGGTGGTCCTCAACCAACGGGGGTCAATCATGACTGCAGAACAATCCAAAGTATAATGTACCCTTTTGAAGCACACCAAAGAGCAGAATATATTTTCCAATTCAGTTTTAGGTTTATTCACGTCCTCCATTTGTGAGGTGGCCTTTGAATAATTCTCCGCGCTGTGAGTTAAGATGCCGTGAGTTCTATCTCAGTGCAGCAGCCTTGGATAGCTGTGCCACTGTAATGCCTTCCAAAATCAAGACACAGTGCGAGCGAATGTGATTTGCTCTGTTTATCTGTAATGATTTTTTAATATATTGTGTGGATTAGCCAGACGAACTGAAGTGACGTGCCCTTTTGGAGCTCGTAGGGCAGGCAGTGTGATCTGGCACTCCCCCATACAACACTATCTAGGCTTTCAGTATAATTGCTTTCACATGTGGCCCATTATTTGTAAGTCATATAATTAATCCAATTATGTGATCTTTTTCTTCTCTTTCTGCAGAGTGTCGAGATGAGAGGCTTTTAATAAGTGAATTTTCTGGTTGTCAAACGGAGGGGACGGTTCGCTTTGGGGGAGAGAGGAAGCAGGCTGCGGAAGATTCGAGGAGCGGTGTGGATCCCTGGCACGATGCACTGAGGGCGAGACAGGCCCGAGTCTCGTTCATCTCCGCGAGGATCTGGGAAGCCATGCCGTCGCGTTTCTGACCTGTGAGCAGCTACTGTGGGGCTTGACCAGCTCAAGATGCGGCCATGGACCGGATCCTGGCGTTGGATTATGTTGATCCTTCTTGCCTGGGGGACGTTGCTGTTCTACATCGGCGGCCATTTAGTCAGGGACAGCGAGCAGCCGGATCGCTCCAGCAGAGAACTGTCCAAGATCCTCGCGAAACTCGAGCGCTTGAAACAGCAGAATGAAGATCTGCGGAGGATGGCAGAGTCGCTGAGGTAGGCACAGAGGCTGGGGGGATTGTGGGGAGGGGTCAGAGTGCGCCGCGGCTCCAGTTGGTGGCATTGCCTCCAACAATGGCAGACGCCATTTTGTCAGCTATCATTTTCCAAATCTCTTCACAATGTTGATGAGGTCAGGGACGTTGTTGAAATACCCGTTCAACATCAGGACGCAACATCTATCACTTTAAATGGGCTGCACGGTGGCACAGTGGTTAGCACTGCTGCCTCACAGCGTCAGGGACCCGGATTCGATTCCCGGCTTGGGTCACTGTCTGTGTGGAGTCTGGACGTTCTCCCCGTGTCTGCATGGGTTTCCTCCGGGTGCTCCGGTTTCCCCCCACACTTCAAAGATGTGCGGGTTAGGTTGATTGGCCATGCTAAATTGACCCTAGTGTCAGGGGATTAGCAGGGTAAATACATAGGGTTACGGGGATAGAACGTGGGTGGGATTGTGGTCAGTACAGACTCGACGGGCTGATTGGCCTCCTTCTGCACTGTAAGGATTCTATGAAAATGGAACCTGGAATACACCGAAGAAATATAATTTGAGGATACACCTCAGCAAGTTGCGGTTACTCAAACTATCAGATTTTGTGGGCTAACTAAGCTGTTTTGAATGGAATCATAGAATCCCTACAGTGTAGAAGGAAGCCATTCAGCCCATCACTGACCGCAATCCCACCCAGACCTTATCCCCGTAACCCCACATATTTACCCAAGCTAGTCCCCCTGACACTAAGGGGCAATTTAGCATGGCCAATCCAGCTAACCCACACATCTTTGGACTGTGGGAGGAAACCGGAGCACCCGGAGGAAATCCACACAGACACAGGAAGAACGTGCAAACTCCACACAGGCAGTGACCCAAGCTGGGAATCGAACCTGGGCCCCTGGCACTGTGAGGCAGCAGTGCTAACCACTGTGCCACCGTGCCACCCAAGAGTGATTACAATGTTTTAAAATTTGTTTTATGCGATATGGGTGCCGCTGACACCCATTTATTGCCCATCCATTATTACTCTTGGGAAGGTGGTGGTGAGCTACCTTCCTGGACCACTGCAGTCCCTGAGGTGTAGGTACACCCACCATGCTGTTAGAGAGGGAGTTCCAGGATTTTGACCCAGTGACAGTGAAGGGACAGCCGATATATTTCCAAGTCAGGTTGGTGAGTGACACGGAGAGGGACCTCCAGATGGTGGTGTTCCCAGGTATCCGCCGCTCTTGTCCTTTTAGATGTACCCTGTTAAGGAAGAAGGAAGAAAACAAGTAATTGTAGACTTATTAGTTCTGCATAACTTAAGGGGAAGTTACTAGAACCTAGAATGATGGGCAGTGAGACTAAGCACTTGACAAGTATGTGGTTCAGCAGAGAATCAACAGAGTCATGCAGTGCAAAAGAGCTCCTTCGGCCCATCGAGTCTCTACCAACAATAACTACCACTAAAGTCGCACTACTCCCATTTTCTAGCCCTTGTCCCATATCCTTGAATGTTATGATACTTCAAGTGCTCATCCAAATACTTTTTCAAGGTTGTAAGATTTCCGGTCTCCACTACCTTCCCAGGCCAGGCATTCCAGATTCCCACCGCCCTGATGGGAGTGGCTACAACACTGGCTCACCAAAGTGGAACGGTTACGGTGTGAGAGCAGGTTGCATGTGAGGGGGTGCAGAGGAGATTTACCAGGATGCTGCCTGGGGTGGAACATTTAAATTATGAAGAGAGATTGGATAGGTTTTCTCAAGAGCAGAGAAGACTGAGGGGTGACCTGACTGAGGTGTTCAAGATTATGAGGGGCATGGACAGGGTGGATAAGGAGCAGCTTTTCCCCTTAATGAAGGGTCAGGGGGCACAAGTTACAAGTGAGGAGTTGGAGGTTTAGGGGGGATTTGAGGAGAAACGTTTTTACCCAGAGGGTGGTGACGGTCTGGACTGCATTGCCCGGGAGGGTGGTGGAGGTGGGATGCCTCACATCCTTTAAAGAGTACCTGGATGAGCACTTGGCACATCATAACATTCAAGGCTATGGGCCAAGTGCTGGCAAGTGGGATTAGATGGGCAGGTCAGGGCCTTTCGTGCGTTGGTACAAGGGCTTCTTCTGCACTGTAGTATTCTGTGATTCTGAAAAGGCCTGACCCATAGCATAGCGACGCTGATTGTGAATTCTTAACTTGTAATGTAAGCGTGGATCACATGATAACACAAAACATGACTTTTCATGTCTATCTTTCTATACACTGCTAATTCCTTGGGAAACAGGTGAAGGTCTATAAACTAACATTGATTGGAACAGGAAGTAAAATTGATTTGAACAGGAAGCGATTAATTTTCTCTGGTAACCAGGAACAAATGGACAGATATTGGCATCGAGTTTGCAAAACATCATCGGTACGGAGCAAATGCAAATTGGTATGAGATAATTGATGTTGCTTGCACACCAATCCAGCAGGATATTATTTCACCAAATCAATATTGTAATCTACGCACCAGATGTTTTTGCATCCGTTCTCTGCGTGTTGACGGGTGATTTGGAGTTAATAAAACTGCTTCTGTTCAATTGAATTGTGTGTGGTCGGTCTTGCCTATGGTGTCAACTTGAGAAATGTGAGTCCAATGAAAATTCCTAAACTCCATTGACTGAAGTCTTTGAATAACTGAGCTTGACGTCCTTCTGTAATACATAAGGGGGTTATGGGGAAAAGGCAGGAGAATGGGGATGAGAAAAATATCAGCCATGATTGAATGGCGGGGCAGACTCGATGGGCCAATTGGCTTAATTCTGCTCCTATGTCTTATGGTCTTACACGGAGAACGTGGACAGTTCGCGTCTCTCCAACCGTGTTGGCTTGTTGCGTACTGTACAGCGAAACATCTCTGTGTGATTAGTCACATGTCACCAGGGGCGTTCGCGGGTTTTGATCTCTCTTCCCTGTTGGACTTCAATCTGGCAACGTGGTGGCCGGAGGTTTCCCGTCCTGCGGGAATTGTAGCAAGCGCGACAAAATATTTGATGGTCCGCTGACCTTGGGCAGGAATTTCCAGTCTTGGGGCGTGCGCGGCTGGAAGATCCCACCCATCGTACATAACGCTGCATTGGTTTTTTAAGTGACCCAGTGGCAGCTCGGAAATCACTATTCCTTGTTGTCGAATTGATCAGAAATAATTGCATGTACACGACAGTGCTGAAAGCTATCAGATCTAACTTTTTTATTCATTCGTGGGACATGGGCATCGCTGGCTGGGCCAGCATTTATTGCCCATCCCTAGTTGCCTTGGAGGGCAGTTGAGTGTCAACCACATTGCTGTGGCTCTGGAGTCGCATGTAGGCCAGACCAGGTAAGGGTGGCAGATTTCCTTTCATAAAAGACACTAGCGAACCAGATGGGTTTTTATGACAATCATTTCATGGTCATCAGTAGATTCTTAATTCCAGATTTTTTTTTATTGAATTCAAATTTCACCATTTGCCATGGCAGGATTCGAACCTGGGTACCCAGAGCGTTAGCTGAGTTTCTGGATTAATAGTCTAGCAATAATACCACTAAGCTATCCCCTCCCCACAGTAAAAACTCAAAATGTTGCAAAGCTCACACAGTTTATCCTTGGTTTTATTTCAATGAAGGCTGTCTTAGTTCCTTCCGAAAGTGATTTGTAACATTTCTTGAGTACTGTTGTTTAGCCTGTGACTCCTCTTTAATGTTGCTATATTATAGAATCACAGAATCCCTACAGTGCAGAAGGAGGCCATTCGGCCCATCGAGTCTGCACCGACCACAATCTCACCTAACCCCTCTCCCCATATCCTCACATAGTTACCCTAGCTAGTCCCCCTAACACTGAGGGGCAATTTAGCATGGCCAATCAACCTAAGCCGCACATCTTTGGACTGTGGGAGGAAACCGGAGCACCTGAAGGAAACCCACGCAGACATGGGGAGAACGTGCAAACTCCACGCAGACAGTGACCCAAGCCGGGAATCGAACCCGGGTCCCTGGTACTATGTGGCAGCAATGCTAACCACTGTGCCATCGTGCCGCCCATGCAGACAGTATTATTAACCTGTCGGTTACCAAAACTATTATTAGCGCTACTGGGGGAAACAAATGCAGATAAGAATTGGACCCCCTGGTGTTAATCAAGAGGGATTAACATTGAAACATAGAAGATAGGAGCAAGAGGAGACCATTCGGTCCCTCGAGCCTGCTCCGCCATTCATTATGATCATGGCTGATCACTCAATAACCTGATCCCACCTTCCCCCCACATCATAGATCATCATAGAATCAGACAGTGCAGAAAGAGGCCATTCGGCCCATCGAGTCTGCACCAACCACAATCCCACCCAGGCCCTACCCACATATCCCTACATATTTACCCACTAATCCCTCTAACCTATGCATCCCGGGACACAAAGGGTCAATTTAGAATGGCCAGTCAACCTAGCCCGCACATCTTTGGACTGTGGGAGGAAACCGGAGCACCCGGAGGAAACCCACGCAGACACGGGGAGAATGTGCAAACTCCACACAGACAGCGACCCGAGCCGGGATTCGAACCCAGGTCCCTGGAGCTGTGAAGCAGCAGTGCTAACCACTGTGCTATCTGCCGCCCCTTTGATCCCCTTCGCCTCGCGAGCTACATCTAACTGCTTCTTGAAAACATTCAACATTTTAGCCTCAATACTTCCTGTGATCGCGAATTCCACAGGCTGACCACTCTCTGGGTGAAGAGATTTCTCCTCATCTCCATCCTGAACAGTCTACCCTGTATCCTCAGACTCTCATCCCTGGTTCTGGACACCCCCACAGTGCCTGGAGAGGGCAAATTGAACTGGAAAGAGTGTAAGGCACAAGTCAGTGGTTTGCTGGAATATTCTTCACTTTTCGGGATGAGAACAGCTGCAATAATACAGAATGTTCCACACCATTCAGGACAGAGCTGTGTTAAAACCCATCAGCCTCCTGACTAACACCACATGGACCACAACTGTTCATGATGGAAGTTAGAATCATAGAAACCCTACAGGGCAGAAGGAGGCCATTCAGCCCATCAAGCTTGTACCAACAACAATCCCACCCAGGCCCTTTCCCTGCAACCTCATGTATTTACCCTGCTAGTCCCCCCTTGATTTGATTTTTGATCTGATTTGATTTATTATTGTCACGTGTATTTGTATACAGTGAAAAGTATTGTTTCTTGCGTGCAATGCAGACAAAGCATGCCGTTCATAGAGAAGGAAATGAGAGAGTGAGGAATGTAGTGTTACAGTCATAGCCAGAGTGTAGAGAAAGATCAACTTAGTGCAAGGTAAGTCCATTCAAAGGTCTGACGGCAGCAGGGAAGAAGCTGTTCTTGAGTCGGTTGGTGCGTGACCTCAGATTTTTGTATCTTTATCCCAACGGAAGAAGATGGAAGAGAGAATGTCCGGGGGGGTGGGGGGGCGTTGGGTCTTTGATTATGCTGGCTGCTTTTCCGAGGCAGCGGGAAGTGTTGACAAAGTCAGTGGATGGGAGGCAGGTCTGAGGGGTGGATACTAAGGGGAAATTTAGCACAGCCAATCAACCTAACCTGCACATCTTTGGAGTGTGGGAGGAAACCGGAACACCCAGCGGAAACCCACGCAAACACGGGGAGAATGTGCAAACCCCACACAGACAATCACCCGAGGCTGGAATGGGACCCAGGTCCCTGGCGCTGTGAGGCGGCAGTGCTAACCACTGTGCCGCCCCAAGTTCTCCACCATCTCCTCAGGGGCTGTTAGGAATGGGCAACAAATGCCCGCTGCGCCAGTGGTGCCAATTTCCCAAGAGCGAAATAAAACAAAAAAGAGGCTTTTTTGTCAGCTCACAATCGCTTGGAAAATAGTTTGTCCCGAATCAGTTGTAAAGTGGGGCTTTCCGGCCCTGGGACAGGAGTTCGCAGAACGGATTTGTTTAATTCCCAAAGTGTGAGTGGATTTCTGTCAGTGAATGCCGAAGGATGAGAGGGAAGGCGAATGAAGCGGTCAGCTTTCTCCTCATCCTTGTCGCTCCCAGCACTCGCCCACTCCAATCCTGGCCAGTTCCAGTCGCTGTTGTGCTGGAGCTGACTTAACAGGAAGGAATTTAATTTCTAAAAGAATTAATGAGGAGTTAATTGCCAATTCTTAAGCCAGTGTGCCCTGACCAGACTGATTGCTGTGATGGCGGGACTGACGCATGAGGGGAGATTGAGTCGGTCAGAATCATAGAATCCTACGGTGCAGAAGGAAGCCATTCGGCCCATTGAGTCTGCACCAACCACAATATCCCACCCAGGCCTTATCCCCACAACCCTAGCTAGCCCCCCTGACACTAAGGGGCAATTTATCATGGCCAATCCACCTAACCCGCACATCTTTGGACTGTGAGAGGAAACCAGAGCACCCGGAGGAAACCCACGCAGACACGGGGAGAATTAGGATTGTATTCGCTGGAGTTTAGAAGAATGATGGGGGGGAGATCTCATAGAAACCTATAAAATTCCAACAAGACTATGCAGGGTAGATTCAGAAAGAATGTTCCCGTTGGTGAGGGAACCCAGACCCAGGGGTCACAGTCTGAGGATACAGGGTAGACCATTTAGGATGGAGGTGAGAAGAAATGTCTTCACCCAGAGAGTGATGAGCCTGTGGAATTCATTACCACAGAAAGCAGTCAAGGCTAAAGCATCGTGGGTGGAATTTTCCCGTCCCGCCCGCCACGGGAATCCTTGTGGGTGGGACAGGACTATGCATTGACCTCAGGCGGGATTTTCAGGTCTCGGGGCAAGCCCGGCCAGAAAATCCCACCCCGTATGTTTTTAAGAAGAAGTTAGATATGGCTCTTGGGGCTAAAGGGATCAGAGGATATGGGTGGGGGGGAGGCCTACTCCTACTCCTATTTCCTTTGCCCCATGCACGATTTATACAGAACCTCCGGCAACATTTTTCTTGGACACTCTGTGCCCAAATGTATTGTTTAACCAATAAATGAACGAGTTCTTAACCTGACTGACCCTTTCCAAATGGCCTCAATGGACAAATCCAGGTCAACTTGGACAGCTGTACAAACCTGTGAGGTTAATTATTCCACTTGCGAGGGTCCTTAGCACGATGCAGGTCAGACTAACATCTTCATCTTAATACCCCGTGTTTTCCTTTGTAACAAAATCCCAAACACTTCGAAATAGGATCGCTGTGTGCTGAACGCAACCCTTATTGGCGGGATTCCACCCCCCCCCTCTCCCCCCACCGTGGAGACAGCTCGCCATTGGCCGGCAGCGCAATCTTCCAGTCCTGCCGCTGTCACCACGGTTTCCCATTTTGCGCACCCATCAATGTGTGTTGGGCGGGGGGTGCTTTCGGTGGGATCTGACCAGCGAGAAGACCCTGCCTACTTATTTTCTTAGAGAAGTGCAATTTCGGACCCTCCACCCCCAAAACCGTATCAAGCGGAATTGTACTTCAGTGGACTTTATACTGTCAGTTTGACCCCTTTATCATTTTTAATGATGTGGAGATGCCGGTGTTGGACTGCGGTGGGCTCAGTAAGAAGTCTCACAACACCAGGTTAAAGTCCAACAGGTTTATTTGGTATCACGAGCTTTCGGAGCGCCGCTCCTTCATCGGATGAGACTCATCACTCACCCAATGAAGGGGCAGCACTCCGAAAGCTCGTGATTCCAAATAAACCTGTTGGACTGGTGTTGTGAGACTTCCTACTGACTTTTAATTGAAGCATTCTTTCAAAGAAGCCTTTTTTGGTGGCTTTCTCTTTGCGAAAACAAACACTTTGAAAAAATTTGCATCAAACAATATGTGTGAAATCAAGCCTGGCTAAAGTTTACTGTCACTCAAAATTAAATTAAGCAGTTGGATGAATAGAGCCCACAGATGATTGATTCCGAATTGGCGTCTTAGTTGGCTGGCAACCAGTACTTCATATGTTCAAGGGCACTTTTGATCTTTGACCCATTGCATTAGTGTCAATTGTTTCTCTGTGCCTCATAAAGGCCTCATTAGATTTTCTGCTAACTTTATGGCTGGTGTCTGCTCATCCCACACTAATTGCTTTTGAATTTATCTCCGCCCCACTCAGTCTGCCCTTCAGAAGCGCCAGGGGTCAGCGGGGCACACTGATGCACCCTGCATTTGTCGAGGTGTGTCGTAGGCCGAGGGCACTCATTGCAATCAGCTGCCATCGTGTCAGCCAGTTCCTCAAGGGAGTTCTTTGTTAGACGGTCACAAGGTGTGACATGTGGTTCAATTCCCTCGGGGGATTTTTGACTCCTTTTTCTGAAGTGGAGTTGACTGGAAGAGTCAGGCAGGAGTTTGTCAACTCCAGTCAGGATGAGTTGGATGCTGGCTTTTAACGTGTGGATCAGGTCCTCACCTTGCTGAGATCAATGGGATGAAAGTTTGTACTCGAATAGAAGCAGGAGTAGGCCATTCAGCCCTTCGATCCTGCTCCACCACTCATTTTGATTATGGCTGATCATCAAATTCAATATCCTGATCCCCTCCCCCCCTTACACCCATATCCCTCAATCCCTTTAGCCCCAAGAGCTATCTCTAATTTCTTCTTGAAATCAGACAACGTTTTGGCCCCAGTTGCTTTCTGTGGGAGTGAATTCCACACATTCACCACCCTCCGGGTGAAGAAATTCCTCCTCGTCTCACCTCAGTTCTAAAAGGTTTACCTCAAACTATGGCCCCTCTTTTTTTATTCATTCGTGGGACATGGGTGTCGTTGGCTGGCCAGCATTTATTGCCCATCCCTATTCGGCCTTGAGAAGGTGGTGAACTGAGTGTCGTGCTAGGCCATTTCCGAGGGCAGTTAAGAGTCAGCCGCATTGCTGTGGCCCTGGAGTCACGTATAGGCCAGACCAGGTAAGGACGGCAGATTTCCTTCCCTAAAGGACATTAGTGAACCAGATGGGTTTTTTCGACAATGGTTTCATGGTCAACAGTAGATTCTTAATTCCAGGTATTTTTTATTGAATTCAAATCTACCATCTGCGGGATTCGAACCCAGGTCCCCAGAACATTATCTGGATTTCTGGATTAATAGTCCAGCGATAATACCACCAGGCCATCACCTCCCCCATAAGAATGTTGAGAAGCGGTAGGCAGTTTTGAGATTCAGTGCCCATCTTGCAATGGCCAGTAGAGTGGCAATTCGAAGATGGTACCACTTGGCCAATGCCTCCCCTAGTTCTGGACTCCCCCACCATTGGAAACATTCTTTCTGAATCTACCCTGTCTAACTCTGTTAGAATTTTATAAGTTTCCATGAGATCCCCTCTCACTCTTCTAAACTCCAGTGAATATAATCCTAAAAAACGTAGTCTCTCGCCGTATGATAGGCCTGCCATCCCAGAAATCAGCCTGGTAAACCTTTGCTGCGCTCTTTCTTTTTCCATTAGTATGCCTCATTCATAAATCTGAGAGAACATTATAATCATTGCAAAATGACCATCACACAAAAAGCAATGATGTTCAGGTTCTTTACATACATCAAGTAACACTCTGAGATGCTTCAATACAGTCAGGGAAATGTTTCAGATATTTTACAATGGTCTTCCAGATGTTAGAAAGTTATTTTAATTGTTTGTCCACCTAGAAAGTTGCAATACAAGATGTTTCAGAAAAGCTGATACCTGTAATATTCACTGTGTTCACTGAGAGTCACTTTTCCTATTCCAAGAGGAGGTTCTGCTCCCCTCAGTTCACAGAGTTTGCACCTTCTCCCCGTGTATGCGTGGGTTTCGTCCGGGTGCTCTGGTTTCCTCCCACAGTCTAAAGATGTGCGGGTTAGGTGGTTTGGCCGTGCTAAATTGCCCCTTAATGTCCAGAGAGACTAGCTAGGGTAAATGCATGGGGTTATGGGGATAGAGCCTGGGTGGGATTGTGGTCGGTGTAGTCTCAATGGGCCGAATGGCCTCCTTCTGCACTGTAGGATTCTATGATTCTAAGATACTATGATTCACTGTGGTTGAAAGGTCTTAGACAGCGACCTTCCCACCTTTGCTGCACTCCCTCTATACCAAGGACATCCTTCCTCAGATAAGGACACCAAAACTGCACACAATACTCCAGCTGTGGCCTCACCAACGCCCAATATAATTGCAGCTGACTGCACTTCTTTATCAATCTTGACCAGTGACAGGGCCCTTGAATTCGAGCACCATTTGCTAGTGTTGGAGGTCAGGGGGTAAGAAGTGAAACATGATAAAATTTCAAAGTTTACTTAGTGTCACAGGTAGGCTTGCAATGAAGTTACTGTGAAAATCCCCCAGTCACCACACTCCGGTGCCTGTTCGGGTACACTGAGGGAGCATTTAGCATGGCCAATGCGCCTAACCGGCACGTTTTTCGGACTGTGGGGGGAAACCGGAGCGCCCAGAGGAAACCCACGCAAACACGGGGAGAATGTGCAAACTTCACACGACAGTGACCCAAGCCGGGAATCGAACCCGGGTCCCTGGCGCTGTGAGGCAGCAGTGCCAACCACTGTGCCACGTTGGTGTGTTATGAAGCACATTATTGCAGTAGGATACAGGAACTGCTTGTACTGTCCCATGTAGACATATCGGATTCTCAGGGGGCCTGACAGGGTCGATGCTGAGAGCTTTCCCCTTCTGGGAGAGCCTAGGTTGCGAGAGCGTAATCAGAGTAACGGGCAGCAGAGGGAGGAAGACAGAAATGAGGAGGAATGTTTTGTCACAGAGGACAGTGAATCTGTGGAATTCCTTACCGCAGAGGGACGTAGAGGCTGGTTCATTAAATATGTTCAAGGCTGAGAGAGGCAGATTTTTAATCAGTAAGGGAATCGAGGGTTATGGGGATAAGGCGGGAAAGTGGAGTTGAGGATTATTACATCAGATGAGCCATGATTTCATTGAATGGCGGAGCAGACTCGATGGGCTGAATGGCCTCCTTCTGCTCCTGGGTCTCACGGTCCGGGATCGAGGCAGATTGCTTGTTCACACTTAAGTCCTCAATGGAAGCAGAGTTTATTCTTGATCAATAACTCCCACATAAATGAATAGGAATAATCATCGGAAGTTAACATAGTGGGAATATCTGGACATTGGCAGAACTCCGAACTGCAAAGCCATCTGTAAAAGAAACCCGAATGTAGCATTTAACAGAAAAATGATAGACAATATAATTTATATTCATCGCAAATACCGATCCCTTGGCCTTGTCAGGATGTGTTAAAATAAAAATTCGGTGCCCGTTCAGCCTGGTTGCTTTCCCCAGAAGAATAATACTACTCTGTTGAGGCACTGCATGGCGCTAGTCAGGTGAAGCTAATTACAATGTAATTGAGAATAAAATCAAGTTGTTTGTTGATTAGTTGCCATTTTGGATTTGCTGCAATTTAATGAATGCGCTGTGTTGAAGTGCCGCGTTTGCATTTTGGTATCAGTCACACTTATACCCATGTAACATTATGATTAAACCATTTGCTTCTTTTGCGACTGTGTACAACACTCTTCCGTTTAAGCAGGAGATTCTGCGAGGGTGTATGTGTGTGGGGGGATTGCGGCGGGTGGGGACTTGGGAGTAGAACACAGTTGAAATGAAATACCTAAAATAAAAGTAAAGTTTCTTTATTAGTATAGGCTTGCATTAACACTGCAATGAAGTTACTGTGAAAATCCCCTAGTCGCCACACTCTGGTACCTGTTCAGGTACACTGAGGGAGAATTTAGCATGGCCAATGTACCTAACCAGCACGTCTTTCGGACTGTGGGAGGAAACCAGAGCACTCAGAGGAAACCCACGCAGACACAGGGAGAATGTACAAACTCCGCACAGACAGTGACCCAAGCCGAGAATCAGACCCGGGTCCCTGGCGCTGTGAGGCATCAGTGCTAACCACTGTGCCACCATGCTGCCAAGCCAAGTGCAAAGAAAGTATTCCCAAACGTTCGAACCGACAGCCCATAAAGTTTTCCCCCTGATACCAACTTACTGCTCAAGCTCAGTGAGTCAAGCTGCAGAGTCCAGCCCCTCTTCCTATAAAATGAATCAGAGAGAGAATCAGAGAATCCCTACAGGAGACCATTCGGCCCATCGAGCCTGTACCGACCACAATCCCACCGAGGCCCTATCCCCATAACCCCATGTATTTACCCTAGCTAGTCCCCCTGACACTAAGGGGCAATTTAGCATGGCCAATCCACCTAACCCACACATCTTTGGACTATGGGATGAAACCGGAGCACCCAGAGGAAACCCACGCAGAGAACATACAAACTCCACACACACGCAGACAATCACCCGAGGCCGGAGTTGAAGCCGGGTCCCTGACACCGTGAGGCAGCAGTGCTAATCACTGAACCACCTTGTGCCGCCACGAATGCTGGATCTGCTTTCAAGACATCCCAGTGGCAATATTTCAGTCTATCAGTGAGACTAAGGTGAACAAGGCATGCGTTGGCACCTCATGCTGAAACGGAATAATGAAGCATCTGGCCATACGCTGAACCCACTTTATTGCCTCTGCGTGATCAGTTGCTGGGCAACCTGTGTGTTTGATACTGATTTGGTTGTGGGTGTTGATTGAGGAATAAATGTTAAACCTACAGCATGAGAAAGGCAACAGCAGCTCAAAACGCACTGGCTGGATAAACCATCCGGGGCATGTGAAAGACGCTGGCCGGAATTCTCTGGAAATCCCGCCAGCGGGATTCTCCAGTCCCGCTGCAGTGAACGGAGATTTGGCCGAGCGCCAAATTCTCCATCCTCGCTGGCAGCGGCTTCGGAGCGTGAACGACCAGAGAATTCTGGCTCTTGTTGAATCTTTTCTTGACCTCAGTGCTCCCTTTGAGCTTGGCACCTGTTTTCTGTGCTCCAAATCCTTGCTCTTTGGGTAAATGTTGTTTATTTACAGTGATGTATTGTGTGGCGTGATGTATACTGGAGTCAGAGAGTAAGGTGCAGGGAAAAGAAAGAAAGTGAAAAGTATTGTCCCAATCTTGATTCTGGAAGAGGACTTTGATTCTTCCCCACTTTACCCTGTGCACTCAATGTCTGGACATCTTGAGCTCCTGGGGCCACCCTTCCAATGTGTGTACCCCATTCTTCCAATGTGTGTACCCCATTCTTCCAATGTGTGTAACCCATTCTTCCAATGTGTGTACCCCATTCTTCCAATGTGTGTACCCCATTCTTCCAATGTGTGTACCCCATTCTTCCAATGTGTGTACCCCATTCTTCCAATGTGTGTACCCCATTCTTCCAATGTGTGTACCCCATTCTTCCAATGTGTGTACCCCATTCTTCCAATGTGTGTACCCCATTCTTCCAATGTGTGTACCCCATTCTTCCAATGTGTGTACCCCATTCTTTCACTGTGTGTACCCCATTCTTTCACTGTGTGTACCCCATTCTTTCACTGTGTGTACCCCGTTCTTCCAATGTGTGCACTCCGTTCTTCCAGCGTGCGTGCCCCCTTCTTCCGGCGTGCGTGCCCCCTTCCGATGTGCGTACCCTATTCTTTCAACGTGCGTACCCTATTCTTATAGAATCATAGAATCTCTACAGTGCAGAAGGAGGCCATTCAGCCCATCGAGTCTGCACCGACCACAATTCTACTCAGGCCCTATCCTCATTACCCCATGCATTTACCCGAGCTAGTCCCCCTGACACTAGGGGGCAATTTAGCACGGCCAATCTACCTAACCAGTACATCTTTGGACGGTGGGAGGAAACAGAAGCACCTGGAGGAAACCCACGCAGACACGGGGAGAACGTGCAGACTCCACACAGACAGTGACCCAAGCTGGGCATCGAACCCGGGTTCCTGGCGCTGTGAGGCAGCAGTGCTAACCACTGTGCCGCCCTAACTGTTTCCAGTGTGTGTACCCCATTCTATCGAGATTGCGCCTTATCCTGGAACTAGCAATGCAGTGTTGAAATTTTGAGAGCACCTAAGTAACCCTAATGTGCAATTCCTTGTAGGAGCGAGTGTTTGTACATGAATTTTGTAGCTGATTGTTTGAAGGTGATACCTGCCCTGAGTTTCAGGTCATGTTACTTTATGCCCTGTTGTAGAATGGACAAGGAAGGCCAAGTTATTAAAGGGTCTTAATGCGCCAATTGAACCTTCCAAACCCGTGACCTCTACCTTATGGAAGGACAAGGGAAGAGGGTGGCAGGGAACACCCGTCTCTTGCAAACTCCCCTCCAAGCCACACCATCACCGTCTCAAAGGCAGAGACAATCAAAGGGCCATTGATGTTCATATCCTGCAAATGATGAGAAAGAAAATTTGTCCTCTGGCTCCCAGCAACTTATACGCTGTCCGGCCTAATTTTGGCCCATTGAGCACTTTGTAGCTTCAGTCATTCCTGTCCTGTCAACCTCATTGTACTCTCCAAATCCTGAGAATACAATGGAACAATTTGCAGCAGTTAGTCCAATGCTTTGGGCAGCTGGTCGCTGGAAATCTGGGCGAAACTAGATTGTGACCCTGTAAGGTCTGCTCATTTGTTTGAATAGGCGTCGGCATCACTGGTCCGATGTTGAACTTCCTTTATTGAGCATCATTTAAAATTAACACGTTATAGAAAGCAACAAAGGATTACTTGAGAGAGAGGGGCAGTCCCCACAGTCCAAAAGACGTGCTGGTTAGATGCACTGGCCATGCTAAATTCTCCCTCAGTGTACCCAAACAGGCGCCAGAGTGTGGCGACTTGGGGATTTTCACAGTAACTTCATTGCAGTGTTAATGTAAACCTACTTGTGACACTAATAAATAAACTTTAGCTTAGCTTTGTTTTGCTTAGAATGCAGTCAATTTCTAAGCTCATCCCAGAATTCCCAGCTGAGTTGTAAAATGTGGCCAAGTTAGCTTTGAAGCTTAGCATCGTTAGTTACATAGGCAGAAATATCTTAAAATGAAGTATTTTAACTGAAGCAAACCATACAAAGGACCCCACAGGTACCCAGGGCCTGCTTCATACAGTTTTCAGATTGGTTGGTAAAAGGGCATCAAAGCTGCCAGCACTCAATGTAAGGCGAGCTTGCAACCCAGGGTCCAACACCAATCTGTATACTTCCCATTCCTCCACACCCATGGTGTCCTGACCACCGTTCCTGAGTGGGGTCTCAGGTGGCTGCTTAGAAAGTAGCCGCAAACCCTTGCGTAACGTCAGAAGGGACAGGCACACTCTGCCATCGATGGTTGATTTGATTTGATTTGATTTATTATTGTCACATGTATTAACATACAGTGAAAAGTATTGTTTCTTGCGCGCTATACAGCCAAAGCATACTGTTCATAGAGAAGGAAAGGAGAGATTGCAGAATGTAGTGTTACAGTCATAGCTAGGGTGTAGAGAAAGATCAACTTAATGCAAGGTAGGTCCATTCAAAAGTCTGATGGCAGCAGGGAAGAAGCTGTTCTTGAGTCGGTTGGTACGTGACCTCAGACTTTTGTATCTTTTTCCCGACGGAAGAAGGTGGAAGAGAGAATGTCCGGGGTGCATAGGGTCCTTAATTATGCTGGATGCTTTGCCGAGGCAGCGGGAAGTGTAGACGGAGTCAATGGATGGGAGGCTGGTTTGCGTGATGGACTGGGCTACATTCACGACCTTTTGTAGTTTCTTGCGGAACTGCTTTAGGATTTTTAGGGCTGCTTTAGGTTTGATTCTCTCATCGACCCCTCCTGTCTCCCCACCCCCGAGGTCCCACCTGCTATCCAGCCCATATGGGAAGTTTTAGTTTTCCTTTGTACCCTAACCGCCAGTGAAATGTAGCAGCACTCAGAGCCCGATGGAGAATTACAAATGTTTCCTGACCCCACAAAACCATTCTGTGCCTGAGGCTCACATTCGCCGAAATCTTGCTGCCGCTTAC
Source organism: Mustelus asterias (assembly GCF_964213995.1). NCBI lineage: Eukaryota > Metazoa > Chordata > Chondrichthyes > Carcharhiniformes > Triakidae > Mustelus > Mustelus asterias. The sequence continues at coordinate 8,621,404 of NC_135818.1, read as the reverse complement.
ACCGCTGGGATCTTACAGTCCCACCGGCGGCACGCACCTACCGCTGGCTTGCTGGTGGTGAAGGGTGTATTCAGTGAGAAACCCCATTGACAATGGCCGGACCATAAGAACCCAGCTCCAGCAAGTGACACGCCACTGCAGAGGGGCAGGAAAATCCCACCCATTGGGGAAATTTTCCCATACTGCCCACCACGAGAATCGTCGCGGCAGGGACACGAACCATGCAAAGGTCCGTTGACTACGGGTGGGATTTTCCAGTATCAGGGCAAGCACGGCCAGAGAATCCCAGCCATTCACCGGAATTTTACCACCCCACCCGACACGGGAATTGGAGCGGGTGGTGGGGGGGCGGGCAATGGGAAAGTCCATTGACCTCTGGCGGGATTTTCCAGTCTCTAGTTGAGCGTGGCTGGAAAATCCCACCCAATGGGTGGGGCTTTACAGCTTCACTCGTCCCAAAACTGGAAAATCCCACCCTATTCCATGGTCCGCCCCTCGCCCGCTCCGATTCCCGTGGCGGGCAAAGTGGCAGAATTCTGGCAAATGGGTGAGATTTTCCAGCTGCGTTCGCAGCAATCCTGGAAAATCCCGCCCAAGGTCAATGGATCTTTGCATGATTCATGTCCCTCCCGCTACGATTCCCATGACGGGCGGGGCGGGAAAATTCCAGCCATCGTGTCAAATTCCCACCCATTTTAGATTGGAAGCAGAAAACTGTCTCTTCTCTCTTTGAGAAATAAGCAATTTTGGGTGGGATTGCAGAGCGATTGGCAGCTGATCTTGTCTGAAAGCAGAGGGCTGAGCACCAAAGGGCTGCTGCTATTTCCATCTCATTACTTCCTGCTCTTCGCCCAGCACTTAATTATTGAAAATGATTGTCTGCCTGCCCTTCATTAAGTCAGGCTCCTCATTACTTTGAGATCGAAGGTACTTGGGTGACCTCTTTTTCTGCAAACACTGAGTAATTAGGTCTGCCTAATAACATCCCTCTTGTTTAAGCAAGAGGATTAGTGTCACGGTAATGGGTTTACCGTCGGAATGCTCCGAATCCGATTTGAGATTGTCCCTGCAACTGAGTCGGGAAAGGAAATGCCCTCAACCCAGGAGCACTCAGCACCGAGTACCCAACGAGAAGCGCGAGGAACTTGAAAGTATTTAAAAGGTTGGGTAAATAAGTGCCCTGCTCAGCACGGCGGCGCAGTGGTTAGTGCTGCTGCCTCACAGCGTCAGGGACCCGGGTTCGATTCCCGGCTTGGGTCACTGAGTGTGCAGAGTCTGCACATTCTCCCCGTGTCTGCGTGGGTTTCCTCCGGGTGCTCCGGTTTCCGCCCACAGTCCAAAAGATGTGCTGGTTAGGGTGCATTGGCCATGCTAAATTCTCCCTCAGTGTACCCGAACAGGCACCAGAGTGTGGCAACTAGGGGATTTTCACAGTAACTTCATCGCAGTGTTAATGTAAGCCGACTTGTGAAAAGTAAAGTTGAAGTTTATTTATTAGTCACAAGTAAGGCTTACATTAACGATGCAATGAAGTTACTGTGAAATTCCCCGAGTTGCAACACTCCGGCGCCTGTTCAGCTCGATGCACCGAACCAGCACATCTTTCAGACTGTGGGAGGAAACAGGAGCACCCGGAGGAAACTCACGCAGACACGGGGAGAATGTGCAGACTTCTCACAGACAGTGACCCGAGCCAGGAATCAAACCCATGCCCCTGGCGCTGTGAGGCAGCAGAGCTAAGCACTGTGTCACTGTGCCATCCATACCGTGTCGTGACACTAATAAAATAAACTTTAAAAACTAATAAACCGCAAACTCCGGTTATAATAGCCTGGAATTTTGATTGAGGGATGAATCAAAGATTGATAGATTTATAACCAAGTGTATTAAGGGATACCGGACATGGGCAGGTAGATGGAGTTAGGTAACAGCTCAGGTTGATCTTATTGAATGGTGGATCAGGCTGGAGGGATCAGTAGTTGGCTGGAGCGGCACGGTGGTTAGCACTGCTGCCTCACAGCGCCAGGGACCCGGGTTTGATTCCCGGCTTGGGTCACTGTCTGTGTGGAGTCTGTACGTTCACCCCGTGTCTGCGTGGGTTTCCTCCGGGTGCTCCGATTTCCTCCCACAGTCCAAAGATGTGCGGGTTAGGTGGTTTGGCCATGCTAAATTGCCCCTTAGTGTCAGGGGGATTAGCAGGGTAACTAAGTGGGGTTAAAGGGGTGGGATTGTGATCGATGCAGGCTTGATGGGCCGAATGGCCTCCTTCTGCACTGTCGGGATTCTATGATTCCTGATCCTATGTTTTTCTATATATTTGATAATACAGTAATACGGGAAGCTATAACACACACTCCTTGCACAAAATTGTGCCTGACTTTGGATTCAGTCCATGGTATAGAAGCTAAGATATCACCGTTTACGTCTGACAATTCAGAGCTTTTTGGTGTTGGAGGAAATCCAATAGTTTAAATTGAGGATCACAGATAACGCAAAGAAAAATTTATTGCTTCAAGTATTGAAATACCTGATAACTGGGATTAAGTCACTTCCCACTAAGAGTTGCCCTCACATGCACAGCCCACTTTAGATACAAAACTATATGAAGAACTACGGAAAGGACTTTAAAAAGGCTCAGTAAATGCAGACGGAGTGAGCACAAAGTAGTTCACTGACAATGTCTTGACGCAATGATTGGCTCTGGGAAAAGGGGTTGCAACCATGCTAATTAGCATTGGTATTGTTGTCACTTATGGATGATTCTGTGCTGCAGGCCATCGAACGAGCTCTTATTGTAGGGTTCATCTTCAGGCCATATCACCAATTGCCAGAAGGATCTGTGGGGGTTCTTCACTTTGTGTCCAATGTATAGACTTTCAGGGTGGCACAGTGGTTAGCACTGCTGCCTCACAGCGCCAGGGACCCGGGATCAATTCCAGCCTCGGGTGACTTTGTCAGGTTTGTACGTTCTCCCCGTGTCTGCGTGGGTTTCCTCTGGGTGCTCCGCTTTCCTCCCACAGTCCAAAGATGTGCGGGGTAGGTTGATTGGCCATGCTAAATTGCCCCTTGGTGTCAGGAGGACTAGCAGGGTAAATATGTGGTGTTACGGGGATAGGGCCTGGGTGGGATTGTTCTCAGTGCAGACTCGATGGGCTGAATGGCCTCCTTATTATATTGAGCTGAGCTTTCACAACACCCTACCTGTAACTGCAACACTATATTCTGCACCCTATCCTTTCTTACTCCCCTATGTACTCTGTGAACTGTATGCTTTTTCTGTAGAGCACGCAAGAAACAATACTTTTCACTGTATCCCAATACATGTGACAATAAATCAAATTCTGCACTGTCGGGATTCAATCATAGTATCCCTACAGTGCAGAAGGAGGCCATTCAGCCCATCGAGTCTGCACCAATAACAATCCCACTCAGGCCCTATTCCCTTAACCCCACATATTTACCCTGCTTATCCCCCTGACATTTGGGTCAATTTAGCACAGCCAATCATCCTAACCCGCACATCTTTGGACTGTGGGAGGAAACCGGAGCACCCGGAGGAAACCCACGCAGTCACAGGGAGAACATGCAAACTCCACACAGACAGTGACCCCAGGCCGGAATCGAACCCGGGTCCCTGGCAGTGTGAGGCAGCAGTGCTCACCATTGTGCCACCATTAAGAACGTAAGAACTAGGAGCAGGAGTAGGCCATCTGGCCCCTCGAGCCTGCTCCACCATTCAATAAGATCATGGCTGATCTTTTCATGGACTCAGCTCCACTTACCCGCCCGCTCACCATCACCCTTAATTTCTTTACTGTTCAAAAATTTATCTATCCTTAGTTGCACCCTAATGATCGCTTTAACTATAATATTCATATTATTTGAGTTAAATCTGTGCTTTCTATGCTTACTGTATATATTTGAAGAAAAAAGCTGGTGATTGTTGTACCTCTGATACTTGCGTGTATGACTCCTTTAATTAATTCGCAGTGAAACCCACAGTTCCTTATTTTTACACATAATGAGTCGATTGGCAACAGGATTGCAATTATTTTTAGCTCAGGTCACATTTAATGTGATTTTAGTGAGAAGGCTTGGATGTAATTTTAATCACGGGTTTTAAATTACGCATTTCAGTTTAGTTTTCGAACCAGTTTGCCCTTTTTGTGTTAATCCCTTGCGATGATCCGTCCACACACGTGTGTGTTTCTATTTTGTGCACATGAGCAGGTTCACACGCACTTCACGTGTGTGTCTAAATCACAAGAATAATAAGGGTTGCCAACTCTTGTTGGATGTATTCTTAGAGAGTTCAGCATACGATTGGTAACGTAAGATGACTCAGTAGTGGAGAACATGCCCCTCTCTACGTCAATGGGGACGAAGTAGAAATGGTTGAGAGCTCCTCAGGTGTCCAGATCAGCAACAACCTGTCCTGGTCCCCCCCCCCCATGCTGACAGTTAAGAAAGTTAAGTTAAAGACAGTTAAGAAAGTCCACCAACACCTCCACTTTCTCAGAAGACTAAGGAAATTTGGCATGTCAGCTACGACTCTTACCAACTTTTACAGATGCACCATAGAAAGCATTCTTTCCGGATGTATCACAGCTTGGTATGGCTCCTGCTCTGCCCAAGACCGCAAGGAACTGCAAAAGGTTGTGAATGTAGCCCAAACCATCACACAAACCAGCCTCCCATCCATTGACTCTGTCTACACTTCCCGCTGCCTCAGTAAAGCAGCCAGCATAATTAAGGACCCCACGCACCCGGGACATTCCCTCTTCCATCTTCTTCCTTCGGGAAAAAGATACAAAAGTCTGAGGTCACTCACCAGCCGACTCAAGAACAGCTTCTTCCCTGCTGCCATCAGACCTTTGAATGGGCTTACCTCGCAGCAAGTTGATCTTTCTCTACACCCTAGCTATGACTGTAACACTATATTCTGCACTCTCTCCTTTCCTTCTCTATGAACTGTATGCTTTGTCTGCATAGCGCGCAAGAAACAGTACTTTTCACTGTATACTAATACAGTGACAATAATAAATCAAATCAAATGAGTGCTGGCTGAAGCAAGAAACCCGGCTTGTGACTCTCCAGCAGAATAGCCGAGTTTTCTCTTTAGATTTGAGTGCACTTGGTGTAAAAAAGTCTGGGGCATTGGTTTTCACCATCACTGGGGCAGGGCCTGATCGAACCGGCGTCCCGATTGGATATGAAAGTAAACTCTCCTCCCAATTGGGTTTTCCCAGAAGACCCACCCCTGGCACTGCCACCCTGGCACAGAAAAGGTTTACCAGGATGTTGCCTGGTTTGGAAGGTATTAGCTTGGAGGAGAGATTGTTTTCACTCGAAGGTCGGAGGCTGAGGGACGACCTGATGGAAGTCAACATAATTATGAGAGGCACGGATGCAATGGATAGGCCTTTTCCCAGGGTAGAAATGTCAATTTCTCAGGGGACATAGGTTGAGGGTAAAAGGGGGAAAGTTTAAAGGAGATGTGGGAGGCAAGCTTTTTACATGGAGGGTGGTAAGTGCCTGGAATGCGCTACCAGAGGAGGTGGTAGAAGCAGATACAATAGCAATGTTTAAGAGGCATCTTGACAGATACATGAATACACAGGGAATAGAGGGATACGGACCGCGTAGGGGCAAAAGGTCTTTAACCAAAAGAGAAAATGCTGGAAAATCTCAGCAGGTCTGGCAGCATTTGTAAGGAGAGAAAAGAGCTGACGTTTCGTATCCAGATGACCCTTTGTCAAAGCTTTGACAAAGGGTCATCTGGACTCAAAACATCAGCTCTTTTCTCTCCTGACAGATGCTGCCAGACCTGCTGAGATTTTCCAGCATTTTCTCTCTTGGTTTCAGATTCCAGCGTCCGCAGTAATTTGCTTTTATAAAGGTCCTTAGTTTAGAAAGGCATCATGTGTCAGCACAGGCTTGATGGGCCGAAGGGCCTATTCCTGTGCTGTACTGTTCTTTGTTCCCATGTCTTCCTCCTGTGTTACCCGCAGAGTTCAGAATGAGCCCGGGAGGGTTGGCAAATGCTGCTGTCCGGCTGAACTCCATTAACTCAGCAAAGGCTGTGGATCAAACAAATCCTTTTGGCCCAGTTTGTTACTTAAATAGAGCCCAGATGGTAAGGAAAGAAAGAAATGTTAATCATTTTGGTAACTTGAGGGGCAATGGTTTGTATACAAGAAGGCTACTTTTTTTTTAATGGGTAGGAAATGAAGTTTGGTACAAAGCAAAGATCCTTGCTGCTTTTCATGCACAGATTGAGAGTCCCTTTCGCCTGCTTTTTCAAACGGCACTAATTTCCCCAGTATGAATTTCTGTGGAAGATAAACTGGATAGTTTTAATGTATTCAAGAGGCGGCTGGATACAGCACTCGGGGCGAATGGGATCAAAGGTTATGGGGAGAAACCAGAATTAGGCTATTGAGTTGGACGATCAGCCATGATCGTGATGAATGGGGGAGCAGGTTCGAAGGGCCGAATGGCCTCCTCCTGCTCCTATCTTCTATGTTTCTATATTTCTATGTCTGTATCACAATTAGGGTGAGCCTCGCAATTTTAGTTTATTTATGAGTGTCACAAGTAGGCTTACATTATAGAATCATAGAATCCCTACAGTGCAGAAGGAGGCCATTCGGCCCATCACATCTGCACCGATCACAATCCCACCCAGGCCCTATCCCCCTAAGCCCATGTATTTACCCTAGCTAGTCCCCCTGACACTAAGGGACAATTTAGTTGGCCAATTCACCGAACCCGCACATCTTTGGATTGCAATTAACACTGCAAAGATCCTTGCTGCTTTTCATGCACAGATTGAGAGTCCCTGTTACTGTGAAAATCCCCTAGTCGCCACACTCCGGCGCCTGTTCGGGAGAATTTAGCATCGCCGATGCACCTAACCAGCACATCTTTTGGACTGTGGGAGGAAACCGGAGCACCCAGAGGAAACCCATGCAGACACAGGGAGAACATGCAGACTCTGCACAGACAGTAACCCAAGCCAGGAATCGAACCCGGGTCCCTAGCGCTGTGAGGCAGCAGTGCTAACCTCTGTAATTGGCTTGTTTTTAATAGTCTCCTGTTGGAAAGCAATAGAAACAGAATCCTAACTGTGCCTCTCTCGCCTTCACCGCATGCTCATTCCTATTTCATAGCTGTTGTTTTGACAGATAGCAAGCCAATTCCCCAGAAATCCAGGTTCACATGCTGATTTGTTTAAAGCCCTTTATATCTTCAACATGATAACACAGTACAGAAGCCTGACATCTTACGGCTAATTTCAAAATACGAAGGATTAAGTCTTTTGCCACTTTGATGCTCCAGAAGTGGTTAAGGTGATCAGTGTTGAGCAGTTAGTGGGAGCTAAAGGCCAGGGGTCAATATAATTTAATAGTCGGGAGAGACCCTGTACAGAGAATGGCATGGTGGCACTTACGGGTGGCACAGTGGTTAGCACTGCTGCCTCACAGCACCAGGGATCTGGGTTCAATTCCAGCCTCGGGTTACTGTGTGGAGTTTGCACATTCTCCCTATGTCTGCGTGGGTTTCCTTCCACAGTCCAAAGATGTGCAGGTTTGGTTGATTGTAAATTACCCCTTGGTGTCAGGGGGTCTAGCAGGGTAAATAAGTGGGGTTACAGGGATAGGGCCTGGGTGGGATTGCGGTCAGTGCAGACTCAATGGCCAAATGGCCTCCTGCGCAGTAGGGATTCTATGATTGTACGAATGGAAATGTTACTTATATTTAATTCACACCAGTTTAGAACAGCTAGGCCTGAAATTACTGTTAATTGCTCTGTAGAATATTTTAAAAATTCATTCATGGGACATGGGCATCGCTGGCTGACCAGCATTTATTGCCCATCCCTAGTTGCTCTTGGAGGGCAGTTGAGAGTCAACCACATTGCTGTGGTTCTGGAGTAACATGTAGGCCAGACCGGGTAAGGACAGCAGATTTCCTTCCCTGAAGGACATTAATGAACCAGACTGGTTTTTTCGACAATGGTCATCAGTAGATTCTTAAATCCGGATTTTTTAAATTGAATTTAAATTTTGTCATCTGCCTGTGGCGGGATTCGAACCCGGGTCCCCAGAAGATTATCTGGGTTTCTGGATTAATAGTCTGGATAATACCACTAGGCCATCGCCTGCTGCATGAACTCAACTTGTACCAGGAGATCTGCTGTCATGATATGTCACACTCTTCTGTCTTTCTCCTTCCTGACTTATCCAGTATAGCTCGTCTATAACCGCTCTGTGACATCCATCATTCAGCTACTTTCTGCTGCTCTCTATTGTACCCTCAGGATCAGAACTCTGTAACGTCTCAGCTACAACCAAGTGGCTGAAATATTAACATTTCCTTTTCTGACGGCACTTTTTAAGCGTTCTTTTTGCTCTTCCAATTTCAAAAGAACAAAGAAAATTACAGCACAGGCACAGGCCTTTCGGCCCTCCAAGCCTGCACCGACCATGCTGTCCGACTGAGCTAAAAAAAACCCGACCCTTCCGGGGACCATATCCCTCTATTCCCATTCTATTCGTGTATTTGTCCAGACGCTCCTTAAAAGTCACTAGCGTATCAGTTTCCACTACCTTCCCCCCAGCAGCGAGTTCCAGGCACCCACCAACGTCTGTGTAGCAGGATTAGGCTATTGAGTTGGACGATCAGCCACGATTGGAATGAATGGCGGAGGAGGGCCAAATGGTCCGTACATCTCCTTCAAACCTTGCCCCTCGCACCTTAAACCAATGCCCCCTAGTAATTGGGTCTTTCACCCTGGGGAGAAGCTTCTGATTTGGATATCCACTCTGTCCATGCCCCTCATAATCTTATAGACTTCTATCAGGAAACTTGTAGACTTTTATCACTTCAAACACCTCTTTCATTTGTCTGTTTATGGAAATTTGAATTTGCGTCACTGGATCTACATTTCAAAGACCTCTGTTTTATTCCACAGTCGTTTCACTTATTGTCTTGCGCGAGCTCCGGTTGGTTGTAATATTAAAGCTGACTTGTTTTTTTCTGGAGATCAATTTGCAAATCTTAACAAACAGCCCCATGGAAAATCAGTCAGTCAGCTGAATTTTTTTTATGGGATTGAAATTGAATTTTATAGAACAGCATTAAAAACAATTGTTTTCTCTGTCACGCACATCTCACAATTGACAATTAATTAGCCCCACACTGTCGCAATCAAAAACTATTGGGCTGTGAATTCTCGGTTTAATTTGTAATCTGGGGCAATAGTTGCTGTCACAAATGTTCACACTTGTGTGACACTGTTGTGCTGAACTTAATTAAGAATCGTTATATCCAATGCTTTATATTGGGCAGATTTTAAAAAGTCCACGCAACTTGTCCAGTGTTAACCCTTTCAAATCTGACTTCCCTAACATGACATTTAGGGAATAATCATAGAATCCCGACAGTGCAGAAAGAGGCCATTCGGCCCATCGAGTCTGCACCGACCACAATCCCACCCAGGCCCTAGCCCACTAACCCCATATATTTACCCTGCTAATCCCCCTGACACTAATGGACAATTGAACAAGGCCAATCCACCTAACCTGCACATTTTTAGACTGTGGGAGGAAACCGGAGCACCCGGAGGAAACCCACAAAGACATGGGGAGAATGTGCAAACTCCACAATATTAATTCGGAGTTGAGAGGGTTGGCTTATGAGGAGAGACTGAGTAGACTGGGACTATTTTCGTTGGAATTCCGGAGAATGAGGGGGGGATCTGAGAGAAACATATAAGATTAGAAAGGGAATAGATAAGATAGAAACAGGGATGTTGTTTCCACTGGCGGGTGAAACTAGAACTAGGGGGCATGGCCTCAAAATAAGGGGGAGCAGATTTAGGACTGAGTTGAGGAGGAACTTCTTCACTCAAAGGGTTGTGAATCTGTGGAATTCCCTGCCCAGTGAAGCAGTTGAGGCTACCTCATTGAATATTTTTAAGGCAAGGATAGATAGATTTTTGAACAGTAAAGGAATTAAGGGTTATGGTGAGTGGGCGGGTAAGTGGAGCTGAGTCCACGAAAAGATCAGCCATGATCTTATTGAATGGCGGAGCAGGCTCGAGGGGCCAGATGGCCTACTCCTGCTCCTAGTTCTTATGTTCTTACATGCGATGATAGTAGTGCAAGTTCTTTTAAGTTTATTTATTATTGTCACAAGGAGGCTCACATTAACAGTACAATGAAGTTACTGTGAAAATCCTCTAGTTGCCACATTCCGGCGCCTGTTCGGGTACACTGAGAGAGCATTTGGCAAGGCCAACGCATCTAACCAGCACGTCTTTAGGACTGTGGGAGGAAACCGGAGCACCCGGAGGAAACCCACGCAGACATGGGGAGAATGCACAGACAGTGGCCCAAGCCAGGAATTGAACCCGGATCCCTGGCGCTGTGAGGCAGCAAATGCTAACCACTGTGCCACCATGCCAAGATATAGATATAGATTTTTTTTAATGTTTAAGGGGAATCTTTAAAAGGTTTGGTTTTATTCCACAGGTAGTCAGTATGTCTGGAGGGAATGTAGCTCAGATGCTGCACTGACGGCAGTGCCACCCAGGCCCTATACCCTTAACCCCACGTATTTACCCCACTAAGCCCAGTGACACTAAGGGGCAATTAAGCATGATCAATCCACCCAACCCACACATCGTTGGAGTGTAGGAGGAAACCGGAGCACCCGGAGGAAACCCACGCAGACACGGGGAGAATGTGCTGACTCCACACAGACAGTGACCCAAGACCGGAATCGAACCCGGGTCCCTGGCGCTGTGAGGCAGCAGTGATAACCACTGTGCCACCATGCTGGAGATAAATAGTGAGCAAAAGAGCTGAGCTGTGGACTCAGTTACCAGAGAACAGAATGGAGATACACTCTGGTGCAGCTAATACAACACCGCATCAATTCAGACTTGCTAGGTGTGTCTGCCGCCTAGCCATGCATTGCTCTGGTTATTGATTTGTATCAATAATGGTTTGTTTGCTGTCTTCCAAGATTGATCCCTTGTCTTGTGAGTTACAATTGTTAATCTACAGTCAATATTTAGACAACTCAGATTCTGAATATGGCTTAATTGCATCAGAGTAACTCGTGTCAGGTCAGCTGACATCTCACTGCATAAAAACCAATTATGAAAGGATGTTTGGGAAAAAGCAGAATATTTTAACGCAGAGTTCTGTTATAAAATTCATTGATGGGATGTGGCTAGGCCAGCATTTATTGCCCATCATTAACTGCCGTTGAGAAGGTGGTGATGGGCTGACTTCTTGAACTGCTGCAGTCCCTGTGATGTAGGTACACCCAGAGTGCTACGATCCCCGTAGCGGGCAGGATGGGAAAATTCGGCCCCATGTGTCTGCTGCCCTTGTCCAGATGGTGAGCGAGGAGCGATATTGAAGAAGGAGAGGCCACTCTGTACTTCCTTCCTTCAGCAGAGAGTGAATGGACCTCCACCAGGCTGATTTGAGAGTGGAACACACTCACAGACAGAGACCCAAGCCGGGAATCGAACTCATGTCTCTGGCGCTAACCACTGTGCCACAGCAGATAGCATCCTCGGACGGGATTTTACCCAAGACTGGAAAATCCCACCCGAGGTCAACCGACCTTCCCATTGTCCGCCCCTCGCCCGCTCCGATTCCCGTGGTGGGCGGGCAGGATGGTAGAATTCCGGCATGTGTTTAAGAGACAGTTCATGCACTGATCTTTGCAGGGATGATCCCTGCTCAGATTTGTCACCATCCCTGGATTTGAGAGCAACTTTAATTCAAATGCCGTAAAGTAGTCCACGTGATTATTAACGGGTAATAATGCGCCTGGAAAGCAACGTGAAAACTATATCACACGTTGTTTTGGTTCGGGGCAGCACGATGGCACAGCGGTTAGCACTGCTACCTCACAGCACTGGGGACTCGGGTTCAAATCCAGCCTCGGGTCACTGTCTGTGTGGCGTTTGCACATTCTCCCCGTGTCTGCATGGGTTTCCTCCGGGTGCTCCGGTTTCCTCCCACACTCCAAAGATGTGCGGTTAGGTTGAGTGGCCATGCTAAATTGCCCCTTAGTATCAGGGGGATTAGCAGGGTAAATATGTGGGGTTACGGGAATAGGGCCTGGGTGGGATTGTAGTCGGTGCAGATTCGATGGGCCGAATGACCTCTTTCTGCACTGTAGGGATCCTATGATTCAATCGAACGCCTTGAAGGAATGAGTTGGCATTACCTCTCTGGCACTTTTTAAACCCGTTGAAATGGATGGTCTCGGTGTGTAATTATTACTTAAATATCCAACAAATCATTTTTCTTCAATATGTGCTGACATTTCTCCTGGGCTGTGTAGAAATATTATTTTAATGCTTGTTTGGACAGCCTTCTTTGGTTATGATTTAATAACTTTAAATCTGAACCATTAACCTTCAGGCATCTGAAGTCACCTTGTAATCTTCCCGTGCCGTATTTCTTGAAAGTAGATTAGTGTTCACTGCTTACTGCAGGCTGACAATGTCAACTTTATGCTGCATTCTTGCCACCTATTTTAAATCTACAAGGTTGGTTTCAAACACATCTGAGCTTGAAAGTCGGAGCGTGTGGTTCTATTTGACGCACGGACTGCGATCTAGGCCAACAACAAGGATGCGTTGACATTTAGTATCTTCATCCTGGCTTCCTCTTCATTACAACGGGTTGACTGGTCAGTTAGCTCTCAAATCTGATTCATATGTCAAGGGGAGGCGGTGGCGTAGTGGTATTGTCACTGAACTAGCAATCCAGAGACCCAACTTGATGCTCTGGGGACCCAGGCTTGAATCCCACCATGGCAAATGGTGACATTTGAATTCAATAAAAAATTGGAATTAAAAGTCTACTTATGACCATGAAACCATTGCCGATTGTCGTAAATACCCATCTGGTTCACTAATGCCCTTTATGGAAGGAGATCTGCTGTCCTTACCTGATCTGGCCTACACCGTGGGCGGCACAGTGGTCAGCACTGCTGCCTCACAGCGCCAGGGTCTCGGATTTGATTCCCATTTTGGGTCACTGTCTGTGTGGAGTTTGCACTTTCTCCCCGTGTCTGCGTGGGTTTCCCCCGGGTCCTCCGGTTTCCTCCCACAGGAGGTTAGGTGCATTGACCCGAACAGGCAGCGGAGTGTGGTAACTAGGGGATTTTCACAGTAACTTCATTGCAGTGTTGTTGTAAGACTACTTGTGACACTAATAAGTAAAATAAAGTTTAAGTTTATCAGTTTACCATGGCCAATCCAACTAACGAGTACATCTTTGAACTGTGGGAGGAAACCAGAGCACCCGGAGGAAACCCATGCAGACACATGGAGAATATGCAAATTATTTTGTAGAGTTGGTGCAGACTCACTGGGCCGAATGGTCTCCTTCCGCAGTGTAGGGATTGTATGGTTTGGTGTGTTAGATTTCCTCTCTGAAGAGAGTGAGAGAGAAAGGTTGGATTTGTGCCCGGAAGCAATGTGCTTCCTCTATAACCTGTTCAGATAAAGTGCTATTGAACATGTGTTAAGCAGATTCCAGTGTATCCCTACAGCATGGCTAATAAAGTCCCACGCCTAGAGGTCATGGTAGGTGGTCCCAACTCAACACAAACAAAAACCCATTTTTGCCACCAAAGATGTATTCAAAAATATTTGAGAGATAAATCCTGGAACGTTACATCAAATAGCCAGTGAACATAAACTGCTGCTTCAGCAGAAAGGGGATGATTACCAGGACTTTCATACCTTCTGTATGAATATGAGGTGCTTTACCACCAGGGACTCCTGAACCCCAGGTTAATCGCAAATGTAAGAACAAGTTTAGAAAAAAGATTCAACTCCATGAGCAAAGAGCAGGAGAATGAAGAAAAGGAAAGAACTTGCATTGAAATCTTTTTATTCCATTCTTAAAGTTACAAAGCCAATGCTCAGAATGGACCGGGAAAACCCAAATCCACTCCTTGCTTGCTCCAAAAGCCAAATTCAAAATCCAATTGCGTCCAATTCATGGTCCCCACAAGAGAGACAAACATTATGGGCGGCACAATGGTTAGCACTGCTGTCTCACAGCGCCAGGGACTTTGGGGTCGATTCCCGGCTTGGGTCACTGTGTGTGTTGAGTCTGCACGTTCTCCCCATGTCTGCGTGGGTTTCCTCCGGGTGCTCCGGTTTCCTCCCACACTCCAAAGGTCTGCGGGTTAAATGCTTTGGCGAGACTAAATTGACCCTCAGTGTACCCAAACAAGCGCCGGAGTGTGGCGGCTCGGGGATTTTCACAGTAACTTCATTGCAGTGTGAATGTAAGCCTACTTGTGACACTAATAAATAAACGTAAAAAAAGCAAGATCCAAGCTAACAAGATAAGGCATCTTGGGCTTGATCTGACACTTGAGGCGAGATTTTCCTGCCGCGTTTGCCCCAAGGTCGGAAAATCCCACCCGAGGTCAATGGGACCTTTGCATTGTCCGTATTCCGCCCGTTATGATTCCCCTGGCGAGCGGGGAGGGAAGATTCCGTACTTGGGGTGAAATTTTTAGCCGCGCTCGCCTTAAGATTGGAAAATCCCACCCGAGGTCAACAGACCTTTCCATGGTGGGTGCCCCAGCCGCTACGATTCCTGTGGCCGGCAGGGATGGGAAAATTCCGCCCTTGATCAGGATGCACTTAAGAGTCAATGAAGTATGTTCGAAATGTAATCACTCTTAAATGATATACAGGATCGAGGGGTGTCACGGTGGCACAAGTGATTAGCACTAATGCCTCACAGCACCAGGGACCCAGGTTCGATTCCCAGCTTGGGTCACTGCGTGGAGTCTGCACGTTCTCCCCATGTCTGCGTGGGTTTCCTTCGGGTGCTCCGGTTTCCTCCCACACTCCAAAGATGTGCGGGTTACGTGGATTGGCCATGCTAAAATTGTCCCTTATTGTCAGGGGGACTAGCTGGGGTAAATGCATGGGGTTATGGGGATAGGGCCTGGGTGGGAGTGTGGTCGGTGCTGACTCGATGGGCCGAATGGCCTCCTTCTGCTCTGCAGGATTCTATGATACTGGCAAGGCCCCACAAACAGAAATCAGATCATGACCTGATCATCTGTTAGCGATGTCGGGTGGGAGATGAACCTTGGCTCGCACTGTTGGGTGAATGAGTATGAACACAGGCACAGTGAACCAAGTTGCCTGCTGCCCGTATCTGAGTTTCTGCGATTCAGTTGGTTAATCCACGCTTTGTGTTTGGTTCAGCTCGCTTCTGAGAGAGCTGTAATTTTGAAGTAGAGAGAGACCAGACAAAGATGAGACTTTGTTTCTTATCTGCTCTGCACAAATGAACTGGATTCAGAAACCAATTGTGAGTTTATCAATTTTGGAAGTGGCATTAAAATAGGGCAAGCAGTCGGAACGGACGGTGCAGAGGAGTGGAAATTCTGAACTCGGGCAAGAAAGTGTTTGTGGGGGCGTTTTATTGAGTTAAATGAGGATAGATGGAGTGAGCCCCGGATTTAATTTGGAACAACACAAAGCTGGAAGGGGGGAGGGCATGAATTTAAGTTATTAAACAAAAAAAAAAGCTTGCGTTTATGTGATGACTTTCACAACCCCGGGCTGTTTTATAGTCAATGGACTATTTTTAAAACGTGGTCTGTTGCTGTAATGTCGGATATGTGGCAGTCACTAGTGCCCAGAGCGAGCAATGTGATAATGAAAGCATTGTCTGCTTCTTGTGGTACTGATTGAGGGAGCAGCATTGTCACATTTGATTGCCTTTTGGCGCTTATTAAATCGAAGATAGTTCTCTCAGAGTTGAAGTTTGCTTTTGTCGGTTTTTAGATGAAAATAATTAAATAAAAATGATTAACCTTTTTTTCCCCCGTGCCGAACTCAGTATGATTCTAACACTCAAAACTGCGTGCAGGCAACTTCTGCACAACCCCAGCACTGAATAAAGAGGGCAATAAAAGGCAGAGCGCTGGTCGTTTATGTAATCGTAGACACTGTATGTACAAATTCTGGCTGCAGCTGAAGCTGGGTTTAGTCATCCATGTTACCTGCAGGATGGTGGTGTTAGTTATTTTACACTTGCGTCAGTCAAGATGTGATAGTTTTAACAGCGCAGTTTCTATTATACCCTTCAGTGAAAGAAATTTCCTCTCTCTTCCTAACAAAGGGACAGATGCACCTGTTCCGTTCAAAACTCAATTTGATATTGTCTGCATTTTGGGATACCGGTGAGTTACTTACTATTCATAGAATCCCTACAGCGCAGAAGGACATTCGGCCCATCAAACCTGCACCACCAACAATCACACCCAGCCCCTATCCCTGTAACCCCACATATTTACCCTGCTAATCCCCCTGACACTAAGGGGCAATTCAGCATGGCCAATCCATCTAATCTACACATCTTGGGACACTAAGGAGCAACTTAGCATGGCCAATCCACCAAACCTGCACATCTTGGGACATTAAGGGGCAATTTAACATGGCCAATCCACCTAACTTACACATCTTGGGACACTAAGGGGCAATTTAGCATGGCCAATCCACCTAACATGCACATCTTGGAAGTGCGGGAGGAAACCGGAGCACCCGGAGGAAACCCACGCAGACACGGGGCGAACGTACAAACTCCACATAGAAAGTCACCCGAGGCCGGAACTGAACCCAGGTCTCTTGCGCTGTGAGGCAGCAGTGCTAACCACTGTGCCACCCTAGTCTGTCGCCTGCCACCGTCGCAGACGGAATTTAATGTTGCTCATCTTGATTTGAGGATAATATTGGATATTCAATGGCCGCATGTCTGTCATAGTGAAGGGAGAACAATCGAGTTACTTCACAGATGTCATGGAGCAACTTCCAGTTCCGATTAGGTGCCAATTAATATAACCTTTTTACACAGACATGGATAAAGCAGGAAGAGCAAAGATATAATATCTTAAAAGTAAGAGAGAAAATATTAATGGAGAACAGCACTTCATCAGAACCTGTAAAGATCTAACATTTTAAGTGTAGTTTCTCCAATTTAGAAAATACGTTCTTGCATATAAAGCACTGAAATATATTTTATTCGGAGTCTATTTATTTTAACTCTCTCGTTTACTCTGTAAAATAATCAATAATTTCTTGAGTGTTGACCAGAAAGTATACAGTCCTTAAAAGTATCCTTGTGACGATTCTGAAATCTAGCGGGCAGATTTATGGATGCAGTGTAGAACCTTGCACTGTGCTGTGCCATACATATGGATGATGTCTCGAGGTTTGACTGCACTGTGATCTTCTGCAGAGTGATTGATGAACTAAGTCCCGCTCTTTGCAGCGAATTAGCAATGAACATGCCGCAAAGCTCCCGCAGTGAAGGTACTTTGACTCAAACCGGCTGAAAGGTTTATCTCTCTGATGTGTTCAGCTGGGAAGTGGTTGTTAGTAATAGAAGATGTCCCCCCTGCTTCCCCCCACCCCCCCACCCCACCCTTCAGTGTCCAAAGATATATAGGTTAAGTGAATTGGCCAATGCTAAATTGCCCCTTAGTGTCCAAACATGTGTAGGTTAGGTGGATTGGTCATGCTAAATTGCCCTTAGTGTCCAAACATGTGAACCCAGGTGGATTGGCCATGCGAAATTGCCCCTTAGGTATTCAAAGATGTGTAGGTTGGGTGGATTGGCCATGCTAAATTGTCCCTTAGTGTCCAAAGATATGCGGATTCAGTGCATTGGCCGTGCTAAATTCTCCCTCAGTGTACCCGAACAGGCGCCGGTGTGTGGCGACTAGGGGATTTTCATAGCAACTTCATTGCAGTGTTAACGTAAGCCTACTTGTGACACGAATAAATAAACTTGCTCTACCTGATCCTGAAGGCGCCATCTTTGAGATGAACTTTATTTGTACCAGAATGCTGAAATAAGTCGATGAAAGGACTCTGACACAAATATGAAGTGGGCAGCAGTTCAAGAATGATCTCCTGGTTCCTGCATTTTCAATTTGAACGAAAACGACCATTTCCAGTATTTGCTGGGAGTACTGTCCAAGATAGAATTTTGGCAGTCTCCATAAAGAACCTTGTTGCCCGATTTACAGCACAAAACTGCTGTTAGTTTGAGTTAATAAAACCAATGACAAATCCAAGGAATTGATAATAAATCTTCATTTGATGTTCTGTTGCAGTTGGAGAGTTTAAGGTTGAGGTTCAGAGCATCGTGCACTGACTTGTACACTTGTCCATATTCCACAGTGACTCAGTATAAAGTGGTTCCTCTGCACTGTTATCCTTCTCTGTGTTAACTAAATAAATGTTTAAAAGCACCATTTAGTGCTAATTAAATCACAATGTGCTGATGGCTGGATAGATGAGCTGAAGAAGCATACATCAGAGAAAGTGGTTGAGGCAGGTACAGTAGCAACATTTAACAAGCGTCTGGATAAGTACACGGATGGGAAATGATTAGAGGGATATGGGCCAAACACG
The DNA here is from genome assembly GCF_964213995.1 of Mustelus asterias. Taxonomy (NCBI): domain Eukaryota; kingdom Metazoa; phylum Chordata; class Chondrichthyes; order Carcharhiniformes; family Triakidae; genus Mustelus; species Mustelus asterias. The sequence goes on along the minus strand of NC_135818.1, from coordinate 8,602,905 downwards.
GGCAATTGGGACTAGTTGGGAGGGCACCATGGTTGGCATGGACCGGTTGGGCCAAAGGGCCTGTTTCCATGTTGTATGACTTTGAATACATTGAATGTATTCAAGAGGCGGCTGGATATAGCACTTGGGGCGAATGGGATCAAAGGTTATGGGGAAAAAGCAGGATTAGGCTATTGAGTTGGACAATCAGCCATGATGGTGATGAATGGCGGAGCAGGCTCCTACTCCTATCTTCTATGTTTCTATGATTCTGTGTCAACTTTGTTCTGTGAATTGTGAATCAAATATTAGAACCGACTGCCTTTGTAAACTTGCAATATTGCCTGGTTACCTCAAGAGAGCAGCTCTTACCACTTTGGCGCCATTTTTCTTCGCACAAGCAGGGCAGTCTCATTTTCGTGATGTACATTGTGGTGAACCATGCCATCAGACTCCGGGTTCTTTGCCAGATTGCTCGACAAGGGGTCCTTTTTACCTTGTCTCCCTTTCTGTTCAGCTGGAAGCACCAACCTTCGCTTGTGCGCCAATGTTTTACAATGCGAGGCCACTCCTGAGATCTCACCGAGGCTTTCTTAATCCCCCGTGCAGTTGGCAGACCAATAGACAGTGTTAAGACCCAGGCCAGAAACTCCAAGGTGACCCTAAGTTTTCCATTTGAATTTGGCACGGGTAAATGTAAGATGTTTCACTCCAGGCATAATTCAAGAATCACGCAGGAATTTCCGGTCCCGCCCGAATAAGGCTGTAAAATCCCACTCTATTGCCAGAATTTTTCCACCTCGCCAGCCCAAAGCTTGTAAGATCCTCCCGAGGCCAACGGAGAATGCTGGAATGGGCGAGGCAGTAAAATTCCGGTCTATTAGTCTGAATGAAATCGAGATCCAGTCCTTTCCCGTAACATTCACAGATGCGTACGTACATCCACCCGAGATTGCTGGCAGGCGATGGTGAATGGAAACACTGAGCTGTTTTTTTGGTTTTGTGTTCTTGCTGAGGGCGGGTTGTAATGCACAGCTCAGATTAGATAACTTAACGCAGATGGGAGAATGAACATGGATCGCTCTTTAATATTCCGGAGCTGGTTTGACCAGGTGAGCCAGAACATCTTCGAAAGGAGAGAGGCTTGAGAAAATTATAAAACTTCACTCGTCTGTGAATTCATTTGTTCTGTTAATAATACGTTTTCTTTTTGATAACAAGAAACATATGGGGAATGAAAACTTTCCTGTTTATTCCAGAGTCAATAATCTCTACGGGTGAGCTGGAATGATGAAGTCTGGTTACTGGCATCCACATGGACGCAGCTTCCAGGAGATCAGTGGGAATGTAGAATGCTGCCTTTGGGTAGTTGATGTTGGAAGGGTGGACATTCTGCCGTCTGGCCCAACCTGTGATGCTCAGATGGAATCTGTCTCTGAAAAGGAAATCTTATTTGCTGCTCCAAAATGGGGCAATATATTCGCAGGGGGATCAAGGGCTTGTGGCAAGGAAGCTTACTCGCTCCATGGAAACCTGCCCTGCAGCCATAGTACACTACAGTAAATAGATTGTCTCAATAAGGGGATCAAGGCAGGAGAATGGGGATGAGAATCATATCAGCCTTGGCGGAGCAGACTCGATGGGCCGAATGGCCTAATTCTGCTCCTATACCTCATGGTCTTATGATCTCACAGCAGGACTGGGAGATCTCAGTGGGGGTGGGAGAAGAAGTCAAGTCCTCCGGACCTTCCGACCAACCGGATTGGCCGGCAACGCCAAGAGTTCATTGGTTGCAATGCCGGTAGCATCCACCAATCTGGAGAAGGCGGCCCAGTGGATGCAGGGGTCATGGTGAATTGCAGGGTATTCATTCAGAGAGGGTTTGGCCATCTTGGGCGAGTGGGTGGGAGAGACGGGGGAAGGATTTTCCTGTCCCGCCCGCCATGGGAATCGTAGCAGGGGTGGACTATGCAAAGGTCTGTTGGCCTAGGGTGGGATTTTGGAGCGAGCGCGGATGGAAAATCCCGCCCGTGGCGTTTGGGGAATAGAATGGTAGGAAGTGAGGGTGGGCCGCTACCTTAGGGGTGCAGCTCCTGGTGCACAAAGGGCACTCTGCCCCTTCGGAAATGAGTAGGGGCACATAAGATCCAGCCCAAGATTACACTGTGGCACATAGCTAACTCTCCCTGACAGCACAATATCGTGTAGAAATCACATCGATGTTTAATTTCTAGTTATTCCAGGGCCTTGCGAATTGGGTGGAATTAATCTTAATATCTGAGACTTATTGAGCGTGGTTTTATAAATGCTTCTGTTTAGTCCTTGAAAGGTTAATGTATGAGTTTTCTTATTGAATTCTGAAGGTCAGGATTCAGTGCTCACTTCCTGTCTTCATTTAAGGCCCGTTATAACATAACCATTGTCTTCCCTGCTGGACTTTAAAGGTCAGAATTGGAACCGGCATCAACCCATCAGTCTGTTGAGTTGGAATAAAGAGCAATAATAAACTTCACTCCCTTCAAGATGACAACTTTGTAATGCGAACATTAAGGGCATTTCATAGAATCCTTACAATGCAGAAGGAGGCCATTCGGCCCATTGAGTCTGCACCGATCACAATTCCACCCAGCCCCTATCCCCATAGCCCCACGTATTTACCCCGCTAATCCCCCTCTCACGAAGGGGCAATTTAGCATGGCCTAACGTGCACATCTTTGCACTGTTGGAGGAAATCGGAGCACCCGGAGGAAACCCACGCAGACACGGGGAGAATGTGCAAACTTCACACAGACAGTGACCCAAGCTGGGAATCGAACCCGGGTCCTTGGCGCTATGAGACAGCAGTGCTAACCGCTGTGCCACCCATCTATGTTGCTGGAGCTGCTCTCATTTATGTCTTTGCGTTTGTGTTCGACGCAAAGTTACCAATGTTCTTGGTAAACTGTGATCAGGTTTCAAAGGGCAGATTTTATATTAAAATCAAATTTAATTATGATTAAACTTGGCGTGGGAAGGGCTGGAGAGCAACATGATGGCAAGACCTGAAAATAGAACATTAGTCAAAAAAATCTAACCGTTAATGTGGCAACCACATATTGTATACAGGAGTTCAGGGTGGCACAGTGATTAGCACTGCTGCTTCACAGCGAAAGGGACCCGGCTTGGGTCACTGTGTGGAGTTTGCACATTCTCCCCGTGTCTGTGTGGGTTTCCTCCGGGTGCTCCAGTTTCCTCGCACAGTCCGAAAGGTGTGCTGGCTAAGTGCATTGGCCAATGGAAACCCTCCCATTGTCCGCTCCTCGCCCGCTCCGATTCCTGTGTGGGCGGGAGGGTACAATTCGGGCCGCTGAACTTTTCCAGCATTTCCTGTTTCGATTTCAGATTTCCGGCATCCGTCGTATTGTGTTTTTATTCTAATGGTGTATGCGGTGTGTTTCGTGACTCGTGTACAGAACTGAGAGCAAATATCTGTTGTGATTCTGAATCGATTATTTGTTCTTGCGATTTCCAACCATCTCGTTGGATCGATTTCTGAAGTGGGAATTGAAGGTGAAAATTCACTCCGGGTGTTTTTATTGGCTCTGCGTCCAATCTCCAGGCAGCAGTGAGTAAGACGTCCAGTGATTGCCAGTTTTCTTTTACCAGCAAGAACCACCAATATTAAAAAAAATACTGCTTTTGAAATTTCAGATCATAGGATTCCCTACGGTGCAGAAAGAGGCCATTCGGCCCATCGAGTCTGCACCGAAAGAGAAAATGCTGGAAAATCTCAGCAGGTCTGGCAGCATCTGTAAGGAGAGAAAAGAGCTGACGTTTCGAGTCCAAATGACCCTTTGTCAGAGTTCTGCGCCGACTCTCTGACAGAGCATCTTACCCAAGCCCTCTTCCCCCACCCTATCTCCCTAACCCCACACACTTACCATGGACACTAAGGGGCAATTTGGCATGGCTTGAGGCAGAAGTGCTAACCTCCGTGCCACCCTAACACACCTTGTTAAAATGCAGGAACTGGTCAGGATTCTCCATTCCCGTTGAGAGCGAACCCTACTGCGGGTCTCCCGGTGACAAGGGGTGCATAGAACGGGAAACCCCTTTGACAATGGCGGGATCAGATGATCCTACCACGGGCCAATGGCGGGTCACGCCTGCCGCAACCAAACACGCCGCCGGGTGGTACGCAGAAAAATCCCGCTCCCTGCTTCCTCATGCTTAATGCAGGGTCAAGTAAGAAAGAGAACTTGTGGCACAGCGGTACTGTCCCTCCCTCTGGGTCAGAAGCTCCAGGTTCGAATCCCACTTGTGGCCATAGAAGGTGCGCTCATCACATGGTCAAACAGGTTGGTTATCAGCCTATAAGTCAGCCCAATGTGCCCGATTGCAGAAGTTACGAGCTGGGAGAGTTTTCTGGACAGCTAGAACATAGAACAGTACAGCACAGAACAGGCCCTTCGGCCCACGATGTTGTGCCGAGCTTTATCTGAAACCAAGATCAAGCTATCCCACTCCCTATCATCCTGGTGTGCTCCATGTGCCTATCCAATAACCGCTTAAATGTTCCTAAAGTGTCTGACTCCACTATCACTGCAGGCAGTCCATTCCACACCCCAACCACTCTCTGCGTAAAGAACCTACCTCTGATATCCTTCCTGTATCTCCCACCACGAACCCTATAGTTATGCCCCCTCGTAATAGCTCCATCCACCCGAGGAGGAAATAGTCTTTGAACGTTCACTCTATCTATCCCCTTCATCATTTTATAAAACTCTGTTAAGTCTCCCCTCAGCCTCCTCCGCTCCAGAGAGAACAGCCCTAGCTCCCTCAACCTTTCCTCATAAGACCTACCCTCCAAACCAGGCAGCATCCTGGTAAATCTCCTCTGCACTCTTTCCAGCGCTTCCACATCCTTCTTATAGCGAGGTGACCAGAACTGCACACAATATTCCAAATGTGCTACACTGCGGAAGACAACAAACCAGAATATAGGAAGGATGTGATTGCACTGGAGGGGGTGCAGAGGAGATTCACCAGGATGCTGCCTGGGATGGAACATTTAAATTATAAAGAGAGGCTGGATAGGCTTGGGTTATTTTCTCTGGAGCCGAGAAGACTGAGGGGCGACCTGATCGAGGTGTACAAGATTATGAGGGGCATGGACAGAGTGGATAGGGAGCAGCTGTTCCCCTTCGTTGAAGGGTCAGTTACGAGGGGACACAAGTTAAAAGTGAGGGGTGGGAAGTTTAGGGGGGATTTGAGGAAAAACTTTTTTTACCCAGAGGGTGGTGACGATCTGGAATGTGCTGCCTGGGAGGGTGGTGGAGGCGGGATGCCTCACATCCTTTAAAAAGTACCTGGATGAGCACTTGGCACGCCATAACATTCAGGGCTACGGGCCAAGTGCTGGAAATAAGTGGGCAGGTCAGGGCATTTTGTGCATCAGTGCAGACTCGATGGGCTGAAGGGCCTCTTCTGCATCTTAGTATTCTGTGATTCTGAGAATAATCCTGACCAGTCACAAACACCCTCGCGAGGCACAATGGCGGAAGAAGATGAAGGAAAGTAAGAGGTGTTTTGAGGGAGCAAAACACTGCAGTGATTATCTTCAATGATCAAAGGTTTGAATACCTGCACAGAGTGGAACCTGTTTGATGAGTTACATGAATATGACTTGGACAGAGAAACACAAACGGTGGAGATAGGATTCTGGGTCCTGTCGTGTTCCCCCACAGCAGACAGTGAAATTTAAATTCAATAAAAATCTGGAATTAAAAGTCTTAATGATGACCATGAAACCATTGTCAATTCTCATAAAAACCCATCTGGTTCACTAATGTCCTTCAGGGAAGGAAATCTGCCATCCTTACCTGGTCTGACCTACATGTGACCCCAGAGCCACGGCTGATTCTTAAACGACCCTGTGAAATGGCTGAGCGAGACTGGGTTCAAAGGCAATTAGGGTGGCACAGTGGTTGGCACTGCTGCCTCTCAGCACCGGGGATCCTGGATCGACTCAAGCCTCGGGTGACTGTCTGTGTGGAGTCTGCACGTTCTCCGTGGGTTTCCTCCGGGTGCTCCGATTTCCTTCCACATTCCAAAGATGTGCAGGTTAGGTTGATTAGCCACGCTAAGTTGCCTCTTAGTGTGAGCGGGATTAGCAGGGTAAATACGTAGGGTTACGGGGATAGGGCCCTGGGTGGGATTGTTGTCAGTGCAGGCTGGATGGGCCGAATGGCCTCCTTCTGCACTGTAGGGATTCAATGATTCTGTGAATAAATGCTGGCCATTCCAGCCCATCACACAAACCAGCCTCCCATCCATTGACTCTGTCTACACTTCCTGCTGCCTCGGAAAAACAGCCAGCATAATCAAGGACCCCACACACCCCGGACATTCTCTCTTCCACCTTCCTCCATCGCAAAAAAGATACGGAAGTCTGTGATCATGTACCAACCGACTCAAAAACAGCTTCTTCCCTGCTGCCATCAGACTTTTGAATGGACCTACCTGGCATTAAGTTGATCTTTCTCTACACCCTAGCTATGACTGTAACACTACAATCTGCACGGTCTCATTTCCTTCTCTATGAACGGTATGCTTTGTATAGAGCGTAAGAAACCACACTTTTCACTGTAACTTATACATGTGACAATAATAAATCAAATCAAATCCTTGCCAGTGACGCCCACATCCCATGAATGAAGTCTCAAAAGTGCAACCACAGTAAATTTAAATTAGCACTGTGCCATTCCCTAACTCATTCACCCAGCCAATAGATGTTTATTTCTCTCAGGTCCTGACAGATGTGCTGCCAATCTCACAAATATGAAATATGTAATGTATTGTCATTCAGTGTAATTCTCCAAATTCCAACAAGGCTGATGCAGCCCAATATCTAAGACATTGAGCTCCTTCCCCCTGGAGATGGATACAAGGACATCAATGTAGCAGGCATTCACAACAGCTGTGACTTGTAACTGAATGTGCGGGTTGAGGGAAGCCGGATCAAGAATCTAGACTTGTTTTTATAAAAGCTCCTGGGGCAAGCCATGACATTGGGTTGAGGCTGAAAAGAAAAAAATAAAATTTACAAAGACTGGCAACGTGAAACAAAAGCAAGTCTAACATGTCCATTGGACCCTGAAGAACATCGATACAGGAAAGTGGACTGTGTTGAGTCTCTTTGTTGGAATTGAAAGTGTATAGTGGGTGGCTATGCTTTTCGAATGGACCAAAATGAAGCGTGGGGGGGGGTTGTAGAAGAGGGGGATTCCCCCAGCTGGGATTCTCCGGCCTCGCCCTGCGGCTGGGATTCTCCAGTTCCCCTGCTGTGAATGAAGAGTTGGCTGGGCGAAAAATTCTCCATTCTTCTTGGCAGCGGGCGTGGGGTGTAGCAGACTGGAGAATTCCGGCCTCTGCCTAATGTTGGGTTGTGCCAACTTGGCTCTCTGACGAAGAGGGCTCTGCACATGACGTTTCAATGGTGGGGGTGTTGGTGAGAGTGCGACGGGGGTGGGCGGGGGCATGGGGAGAAGGTAACAAACTGTCAGCGTCAAAGTTCCGAGCAAGCTACAAATGGCATCAGGAACTCCTCTGCATTAATTCGATAAATTGAATAGATTTCATTACGAGCTTGTGGGCAGCACGGTGGCACAGTGGTTAGCACTGCTGCCTCACAGTGCCAGGGACCCGGGTTCGATTCTGTGTGTGTGGAGTTTGCACGTTCTCCCCGTGTCTGCGCGTGTTTCCTCCCGGTGCTCCGGTTTCCTCCCACAGTCCAAAGATGTGCGGGTTAGGTTGATTGGCCGTGCTAAATTGTCCCGCAGTGTCAGGGAGATTAGCAGGGTAAATATGTGGTGTTACGGGGATAGGACCCGGGTGGGATTGTGGTTGGCGCAGACGCGATGGGCCAAATGGCCTCCTCCTGCACTGTATTCTATGATAACATACGGTGCTAAATTGTCCAAAGATGTATAGGTTAGAAGGGATTAGCCATGGCAAACACGCAGGGATACAGGGATAGGGGGAGGGTAGATGGAGGGATGGGCCTGGATAAGATGCTCTGTCGGAGAGTCGATGCAGACATGATGGGCCGAATGGCACTAAGGATTCTCTGAAGTTGATTAAATTACATTTAAAAATATATGTGGGGAAAAAATGAGAATTCAAATGTGGGACATTAAGGCAGAGAATGGGTTTAAGGTGCATGGCAGTCCCAATCACTCGGAATTACACAGTATCTGGGTAAACTAGTCTAAAATTACTGAGGTTAAGAATAGCCCTGAATAAGCCAGCAAGGCGGTGTGATTTTGCACAGTTATTGGAGAGAGCTAAGGGTTTAGATGTGTAAAATGATGACTGATTGATGGGTTTTTTTTTACTGAGTGGCTCAAATCCAGTCATTAGTGGAATTGAAAGAGCGTGATTGGATCGATGTCCAGCTTTGAATATGATACTTCAATCCCGATGAATGACAGGAGATTGGTGGTTGGGAGAAGTCCCAGAAATGCCTGAAAAGAATAGAAATCAGTGGGTTGCTCTGGCGTTCTGTAGTGGGGGGGTAGGGAGACGGGAATCGGTGTGAGTTAACCACGGGAATTGAACTCCAGGAGCAGAAGGGCAAGAGAAAAGAGACAGCTGGTAAGTGATCGGCTCGAATGAAAAAAAAAACAGATGCTGTTCAAAATAAAAAAATAAAGCCAAGTTAAAATTAGTTTAAGCACTGCCCATATGTTATCATAGAATACAGTGCAGAAGGAGGCCACTCGGTCCATCGAGTCAGTGCCAACCACAATCCCACCCAGGCCCTATCCCCGTAACACCATATATTTACCCTGCCAATCCCCCTGACACTAAGAGGCAATTTAGCACGGCCAATCCACCTAACCCGCACATCTTTGGACTGAGAGAGGAAACCGGAGCACCACGAGGAAACCCACGCAGACATGAGGAGAATGTGCAAACTCCACACAAACAGTGATCCGAGGCCGGAATTGAACCCGGGTCCCTTGCGCTGTGAGGCAGCAATGCTAACCACTGTGCCGCCCCAGATTGTTCCGACAATTGACAATAGTTTCATGGTCATCAGTAGATTCTTAATTCCAAATATTTTTTATTGAATTCAAATTCCAACATCTGCCGTGGCGGGTTTCGAACCTGGGTCCCCAGAACATTAGCTGAGTTTCTGGATCAATAGTCTAGCGATTAAACCACTAGGCCATCACCCAGCTGCTTCTATCCATAGGATGCCAATTTAACAAATGTTACATAAGTCAGAAACTCACAACAGCACCTGGATATTTCAATGTTCTCTATAAGTGCGTGGTTTGAGTAGGAATATCTAATTAGCGCCTCCCGCACCCCCCCACCCCTCCAAGCTTTTCTTTGTTCATGGAGGTGGACGTTGTTGGCTTGGCCAGCATTTATTGTCCACCCCTAATTGTCCTTGGGCATTTAAAAGTAAAGGGCAGCACGGTGGCACAGTGGTTAGCACTGCTGCCTCACAGTGCCAGGGACCCGGGCTCAGTTACAGTCTCGGGTGACAGTGTGGAGTTTGCACATTCTCCCTGTGTCTACATGGGTTTCCTCCGGTTTCCTCCCACACTCCAAAGATGTGCGGGTTAGGTGGATTGGCCATGCTAAATTCCCCCTTTAGTGTCCAAAAGGTTCGGGGGGATTAGCCATGGTAATTTCCCCTTGTTGTCAGGGGGACGAGCTGGGGGAAATACATGGGTTTACAGGGATAGGGCCTGGGTGTGACTGTGATCAGTGTATGCTCGATGGGCCAAATGGCCTCCTTCTGCACTGTAGGGATTTTATTCTAATCACATTGTTGTGGGAATGGAGTCACGTGTGGGCCAGATTGGGTAAGAACGGCAGATTTCCTTCCCCAAAGGACATTTGTGAACCAGATGCATTCTTACAACGATCAACAATGGCTTCATGGCCATCAGTCGATTCTTAATTCCAGATTATTATTCAATTCCAATTTCACCATCTGCCAGGCCCCCCTGAGTGCCACCCCGGGTCTCTGGATTACTGGTCCAGTGACAATACCACGATGACACGGCCTCCCCACAGTTGCAGAGAAAGTCAATGTGGTTACTGGAAACTCTTTGTAATCTCCTCTGGGACCATTGGAAACTTGTCCAGATATTCTCATTCCGAACACAGAGATACATCCTGAATGTTAAAGATACAACTCAAATGATGTCTGATACAAAATATAAAGCATGTTCAGACGGGCCAAGTAATTGCTTTCTGAAGTGCTTGCTGATTTGGTCTTCACTGTGTGGTTATTCTGATTTAAAGTGGCACTTCAAGTGGGGCCTGCGCCGTAAGTTTATTTATTATTGTCACAAGTCAGCTTACATTAACACTGCAATGAAGTCACTGTGAAAATCCCCTAGTTGCCACTCCCTGGCGCCTGTTCGGGTACACTGAGAGAGAATTTAGCCTGGCCAATGCACCTAACCAGCACATCTTTGGACATTGAGTACTTAAGTAACATTAACCCATGCATCCTAATATGATTAAAGTTTTTAAGTTTATTTATACTTGTTGCAAGTAGGCTAACATTAATACTGCAACGAAGTTACTGTGAAAATCCCCTAGTCACCACACTCTGGCACCTGTTCGGGTACATTGCGGGAGAATTTAGCTTGGTTGATGCACATCTTGTGGGCGGCACGGTAGCACAGTGGTTAGCACTGCTGCTTCACATCTCCAGGGTCCCGGGTTCGATTCCCGGCTCGGGTCACTGTCTGTGTGGAGTTTGCACATTCTCCTCGTGTCTGCGTGGGTTTCCTCCGGGTGCTCCGGTTTCCTCCCACAGTCCAAAGATGTGCGGGTTAGGTTGATTGGCCAGGTTGAAAATTGCCCCTTAGAGTCCTGAGATGCGTAGATTAGAGGGATTAGTGGGTAAATATGTGGGGGTAGGGCCTGGGTGGGATTGTGGTCGGTGCAGACTCGATGGGCCGAATGGCCTCCTTCTGCACTGTAGGGTTTCTATGATTTCTTTCTTTCTAAACCGGAGCAACCAGAGGAAACCCATGCAGACACGGGGAGAAGGTGCAGATTCGGCACAGACAGTGACTCAAGCCGGGAATCGAACCCGGGTCCCTGGCGCTGTGAGGCAGCAGTGCTAACCACTGCGCCATCCACCGTGTGACCGCAAGATGAGGTGCCGTAGAATTTGGAGATTCCCTTTGACCTTTTTGCTCTCCAAAGGTCTACAGAGTATCAGTTTGAATCAGGCTGAACTTACTTGGGTTAATAGGTTCACCGGTCCCTGCCTCTGTTTTTACTGTCTGCATCTCCTCATGTACTTTCCCCGGGAGTATTTTGTTGCGTTTGATCCTGTTCTTTGTAATTGAGTTGAGGGAACATAAGCTGAGCACGCTTTCCCCCAGCAGAAAGAGGCAGTGTTTCCATCTCAAAGAGCGTCTTGGCTTTCTTCGGCAGATAGATGGCTGTTTTGATCCTTGAGGAGTCTTTTGCTTGTAATTGTGATTTTATTCCTCCTGTAGCTGCCATTTGGCCACTGAAGTGTGTTTGTGAAAATGAGCCAGCAACTCCAATTTCCTCCCCTTGCCTAAGTATAAGTCCCAGCTCTGTGAGCATGGCATAATGCGACTTTGAAGTGCCAAAGATGTAAATATTATCTCTGCAAGCGATCAGCATTTGAAGATTTGGAAAAAAATTGCTGGAAATCCGAGATCAGTCCTGGGAAAAGGGAGCACAATTTCAGTCTGTTCCGACCCTCTCCTGGATTCCTTCCCACATTCTACCCTTTGCAGACTTGAGATTATCCAGGACTCTGTCCCCGGTGTCTTAATGTGCAGTAAGTATCATTCACTCATCAGTATTAAGTATGTTCAAGACTGTGATAGATTTTTAATCAGTCAGAGAATCAAGAATTATGGAATCCTACAGTGCAGAAGGAGGCCATTCAGCCCATCGGGTCTGCACCGACCACAGTCCCACCCAGGCCCTATCCCCATAATCCCATGCATTTACCCTAGCTAGCCCCCCTGACACTTGGCAATTTAGCATGGCCAATCCACCTAACCCACACATCTTTGGATACTAAGGGGCAATTTAGCATGGCTAATCCACTAACCTATGCATCTATGAACTCTTAAGGGGCAATTTAGCATGGCCAATCCATGTAACTTACACATCTATGAACACTAAGGGGCAATTTAGCATGGCCAATCCACCTAACCCGCACATCTTTGGACTTGGAGCATGGAGATAAGGTGTGAAAGTGGTGTTGAGGAATATCTCAACAGATTAGTCATGATCTCATTGAACCGTGGAGCAGACTCGATGGGCCGAATGGCCTACTTCTGCGCCTAATCTTATGGTCTTACGTAGGCTCACAGTTAAGCAACACAATCTTAAAATTGGCCTTTTTGTTCTCTGATCCCTCAGTGATCTTGCCTCTCCCTAGAACATTAGCTGAGTTTCTGGATTAATAGTCCAGTGATAGTGGGTGGCACGGTGCCAGAGTGGTTGGCACTACTGTCTCACAGCGCCAGGGACCTGGGTTCAATTCCGGCCTCGGGTGACTGTGTGTAGTTTGCACATTCTCCCCGTGTCTGCGTGGGTTTCCTCCCACACCCCAAAGATGTGCGGGTTAGGTGGATTGGCCATGCGAAATTGCCCCTAGTGTCAAGGAGATTAAAAGGGTAAATATGTGGGGTTACTGGAATGGGGCCTGGGTGGGATTGTGGTCGGTGCAGACTCGATGGGCTGAATGGTCTCCTTTTGCACTGTAGGATTCTATGATAATACCACTAGGCCCCGGGGCGAGGCGAGGTACAGCAGCTCCTCACTTACTCATCCCTTTGTGGTGTTGGTTCACCAGTGGTTCAGTGATGTATCCAATGAGCAGTTGTGTCGTGTCAGGTCAAGCCCGGTTTGACTTCAGATATGATTGGATAATCACAGCTGATGAAACTGGATTTCCTTAGATCATGATGTGGAGATGCCGGCGTTGGACTGGGGTAAACACAGTAAGAGTTTTAACAACACCAGGTTAAAATTCAACAGGTTTAGTTGGTAGCAAATGCCATTGCAAATGCAAATGACATGGATTTGCTACCAAATAAACCTGTTGGACTTTAACCTGGTGTTGTTAAAACTCTTACTTTCCTTAGATCCCCAGCTATTACCATCACAAGCTGGATTTCTGTTGGAAGAACAACACTGACTCTGCTAAACACGTGGAAGAATGAACACACAGCTCTGTTTTCATACTCTATCATCAGCGTTTATCACCTAGCTGTGTCTTTTAATAATGAACCCCTGGAAGTGAGTATTTGATGGACATTTGTGTCAAAAATAATATAAGGAAAGAATGGATTTGTCATCCACTGGGATGAGAGCTTGTAAATACATTGTATAAAAACTGCGTTGGGATGCTCCTGACCTTGTTAAATTTTGAAATGATCGTTGAAACTTAGATATCTGATGTGCAAAGTACAATTTAAATTTAAATTTCTTGATGAATTGATTGAGGCTGGTGTGGTAATTAGTGCCATACACTTAGCCTTAGCTTGAGGGAGCAACATCTGGCTTGATTCCTGCTTCTAATCATTAATCATTGCTTGGTATGTATGCGTGTGTATGTGTGTGCGCATGCATGTGTGTGTGTGTGTGCACGCGTATGTGTGTGCACATGCATGTATGCGTATGTTTGTATATGTGTATGTTCATGTGTGTATGTTCGTATGTGTGTGTACGTGTGTTCATATGTGTGTATGTTTGCACGTGCGTGTGAGATGTGTGTGGTTTTTTTTTGTTCATGGAATATGGGCATCGCTGACTCAACCAACATTTATTGCCCATCACTAATTGCCCTCGAGAAGGAGGTGATGAGAGAGACCTTCTTGAACAGCTGCAGTCCATGTTTTATAGGAACACCCATGATGCTGGCTGCTCTGTCCGGTATCATTCCTTTCAGACCTTACAGGTACAACTGAGCGGTTTGCTAGGCCATTTCCGAGGGCAGTTAAGAATCACCTACATTGCTGTGGCTCTGGAGACACATGTAGGCCAGACTGGGTAAGGACGGCAGATTTCCTTCCCTAAAGGACATCAGTGAACCAGATGGGTTTTTCCGACAATCGACAATGGTTTTATGGTCATCAGTAGACGAGCTTTTTAATTCCAGATTTCTGTTTACTAATTGAATTTAAATTCCACCAGCTGCCGTGATGGGATTTGACCCCGTGTCCCTGGGTCTCTAGATTACTGGATCAGTGATAAAATCCTGGAATTCCCTCCCTAACAGCATTGTGGGTCAACCCACAGCACGTGGACTGCAGTGTTTCAGGAAGGCAGCTCACCACCACCTTCTCAAGGGCAACTAGGGATGGGCAATAAGTCCATGTCCCACGAATAAAAAAAGGCATTGTCACCACGTCACTGTGTGTGTGTCTGTGTGTGTGTCTGTGTGTGTGTCTGTGTCTGTCTGTGTGTCTGTCTGTGTGTCTGTCTGTCTGTGTGTCTGTCTGTCTGTCTGTGTCTGTCTGTCTGTCTGTCTGTGTCTGTCTGTGTCTGTCTGTGTCTGTCTGTCTGTCTGTCTGTCTGTCTGTGTCTGTCTGTCTGTGTCTGTGTGTTTGTCTGTCTGTGCGTGTGTCTGTCTGTCTGTCTGTGTGCCTGTCTGTGTGTCTGTGTCTCTCTCTCTGTCTCTCCCCCCCGGGGCGCCGCCACACCCCGGCGCTTGTTCAGGTACACGGAGGGGGAATTGAGCATGGCCAATGCACCGAACCAACATGTCTTTCAGACAGTGGGAGGAAACCGGAGCACCCGGAGGAAACTCACGCAGACACGGGGAGAACATGCAAACTCCACACAGACAGCGACCCAAGCCGGGAATTGAACCCAGGTCCCTGGCGTTGTCAGCTGGCAGTGCGAACCACTTTGCCTGCTCTGTTTCCAAGGGGCCTTGAGCTCCCCGGCTTCATCTGGTGATAAGTGTGTCCAGGATTTACTTCCCTGGACTGGATTTAAATTGTAGCGATCTTGTGAAGCAATAAGTAAGTGACGGTAGCGGTGTGCTGGCTCATGCTGCTTAATATCAACACTCAAGTCAACTGAGCAATGGCCTTTGGAAGGTAATGTTTCCCCTTCATCAAATGAAATTTGATTAGAAAACCTGATTGAGTTACAAGCAAGAGTGCCGCGGTATGAGATTAGTGATCATTAAATGGATCAGAGTACACTTTGAATTTGAAGTGGATTAACTTTAGTGACTGCTCAGGCCACAATACTTGGTTTCCGCATTAAGAGAATCCAATGCAAGTTGATGAAAGAAGTCCAGTGTTTAATTCATGCATGTAACTAACGACAGAACTCCCATTTCTCATTCTAACAGTGATACTTCCATGGCTTATATCAATAGTAGATGGACAAGCGCTTACCACATTCCTTCCAGAGTATTTGCAAACATAGACTGTTTTTTTAAGATCTGTAATGAGAACAGATGGAGCAAGCTCTTTTATGGAGGGAATTAGCCAATGTAGATTTAGTTTGACTGATGGCGGCACAGATGTTGTGTATCCGTCATTGTCCTTGGCCACTTTATTAAAGCAAACTTGATATGAAGATTGAAAGCCCAGTTACTGTTTCAGTTCCGATTGTACCTCCTCCTGAGGGGCCGGCGGCAAAGTAATATTTTCACTCGACTAGAAATCCAAAGACCCGAGATAATGTTCCAGGGATCCAGGTTCGAATCCCACCCTGGCTAATGGTTAAGTGTGAACTCAATAAACATCTGGAATTTAAAATGCAGATGACCATGAAACCACTGACGGTTGTTGTGAAAACCCATCTAGTTCACTAATGTCTTTTAGGGAAGGAAATCTGCCGTCCTTACCTGGTCTGGCCTGCATGTGGCTCCAGAGCCACAGCAATGTGGTTGACTCTCAAATGGAGGGCAGTTTTGGATGGGCTCATAAATGCTGGCTCAGCCAGCGATGCCCATATCCTGTAAAAATGAATTTATTTAAAAAAGGTGGTCCAAACATTGCTGTAAACTCACTTTATGAAGTCTCACAACACCAGGTTAAAGTCCAACAAGTTTATTTGGAATCACGAGCTTTCGGAGCGCTGCTCCTTCCTCAGGTGAATGGAGAGTTGGGTTCTCTCACCTGAGGAAGGAGCAGCACTTGTTCTCCCTGGAAAGATGGAGAATGAGGGGAGACCTAATAGAGGTCTACAAAATTATGGAGGGTATAGATAGGGTGAACAGTGGGAAGCTTTTTCCCAGGTCGGAGGTGGCGATCACGAGGGGTCACGGGCTCAAGGTGAGAGGGGCGAGGTATAACTCAGATATCAGAGGGATGTTTTTTACACAGAGAGTGGTGGGGGCCTGAAATGCGCTGCCAAGTAGGGTGGTGGAGGCAGACACGCTGGCATCATTTAAGACTTACCTGGATAGTCACATGAGCAGTCTGGGAATGGAGGGATACAAACGAATGGTCGAGTTGGACCAATGAGCGGCACAGGTTTAGAGGATCGAAGGGCCTGTTTCCTGTGCTGTACTGTTCTTTGTTCTTTGTTCAGTGCAGATGCACAGGGAAAAGACAGAGGAATGCCACCAAGTCACAAAATAAAACTATTGGGCTGAATCTCGTGGAGGTGACATTGACTATTGTAGCGCATAAAAGAACATTGCCTCTTTTATTAGTTACAACACTGCCAATAAAAGAAACAACAAAAATGTCAGCCCTAATGGGCAGGTTAAACATAACAACACAAGTGTTTGCTGACAGTTCAGAACTTTGTTTGAACACCTCCCTGTAATAAGACACTTTGATGGTTTAATAAGCCTGGCAGGCTTACAGATTCCAAAGATTAGTGGAAATATACGACCTGATCCACTTTGGTTCATAAAACGGAAATTATTAGCTTGTTGATCGAGGCTGCTTCTTTGGAGGGCATGCCACACATTGGTATAAGTTGTCCAGACGGGATCAGGAATCAAAGAGGATTACAGTCTGGAGAATTGACAGATCAGCTCCATGCAGACGAATTGATGGTAAAAGTGCAGAAGCAAAAGTTCGTAAGATATCGGAACAGAATTAGGCCATTCAGCCCATCGAGTTCGCTCCGCCATTCGATCATGGCTGATATGCTCCTCATCCCCATTTTCCTGCCTTCTCCCCATAACCCTTCAACCCATTCCCAATTAAAAATCTGTCTAACTCCTCCTTAAATTTACTTACTATCCCAGCATCCACCGCACTTTGGGGTAGCGAATTCCACAGATTCACAACCCTTTGGGAGAAGTAGTTTCTCCTCAACTCTGTTTTAAATTTGCTACGTTTCTAAAGTGTTGCACTGCACGATTTTTAAAAATTAATTCCAGGGATACCGGTGTCTCTTGTAAAGCTGGTATTTCTTGTCTGTCCCTAACTGTCCTTGAGAGGTTCAGGGGGAACCTGGACCCACTACATGGTTTGGACATACCCACCTCCCCCCACAATGCTGCCAGGGAGGGTTACCAAAGATCCTGATGGAGAAGCAGCACTATGCCCAAGTCAAGACAATAGTGTGACTTGGAGGCGATGGTCGTGAATGTAGCCCAATCCATCACGCAAACCAGCCTCCCATCCATTGACTCTTCCCGCTGCCTCGGCAAAGCAGCCTGCATAATTAAAGACCCCACGCACCCCAGACATTCTCTTTTCCACCTTCTTCCTTCAGGAAAAAGATACAAAAGTCTTGAGGTCACGTACCAACCAACTCAAGAACAGCTTCTTCCCTGCTGCCGTCAGACTTTTGAATGGACCTACCTTGCATTGAGTTGATCTTTCTCTACACCCTAGCTATGACTATAACACTACACTCTGCACTCTCTCCTTTCCTTCTCTATGAATGGTGTGCTTTATCTGTATAGCGCGCAAGAAACAATACTTTTCATGTATGTTAATACATGTGACAATAATAAATCAAATCAACATTTTTTTAAAAATCAAATCATGGTGTTCCCATGCACCTTTATCCCTCTCACTGGCGGATGTTTCTAAGTGACTATTTCTCATTCTGTGTTTGAGTTTGTAAATGTATGCTGCGGTTTGACTGCACTGGTGAAAGCTGCAGCAGATCAGAGATCGATGAGCCTCTCACACTGCGGGACGCCACTTCACCATTGTAATATGGCAGGAAAGTTGTAGATGTCGGCGGAATGAAGACGTTTTGGATTTGATTAGACTGTTTGCTTCCTGCTTTGCAGTCAATATCCTCTGCGTTTGCACTTTGAGGAACTCGAAACATGTATCTCATGGGGTGATGAAGAGTATTTCAAAGGTTGGCATCTTGCTCCTATAAAGGTTGGATGTTTGTTACTTGGGGCCACTTGCTGTTTTCCTTTCACAATCAAGCGTGAGGGAGTTGTATTTCCTGACTAAGCCTTTTTTTTTTAAGTACCGTCTCAGCATGTGGTTGTGTGAAGCCCACCAGCTAAAGTGTCCGACCATTAACGCAAACACAGGAAAGATAAGAACACTGTACCGTGTGCAAGCACAGGGCTGGATGGTGCTGAGTATTAGTCAGTGCCCTTTCACCTCTCAAGCAGGATTTCCGGTCCAAATCTATCGGGTTAAAAGCTCATTTCAAGGCAAATTACCGCAGCTGCTGGAAATCTGAAATAAAAGCAGAAAAAGCGATCAACAGGTCGGGCGACATTTACAAGAGAGAGAGAAGCAGAGTTATCTGCCGGAATTTTACCGCCTCACCCGCCTGAGGCTCGTAAGATCCTAGCCAAGGCCAACGAAGAATGCCGTTCTACGAGCCTTGCCCGCCCCCGGTCTGGGATGGGCAAGGCAGTAAAGTTCCGGACATCATTTCAGGTCTGCGACCTTTCAGCAGAATTGGGCAAACGTTAGTATGTAGTGGGGAGATGCTGGTGTACTGGTGTTGTTACTGGACTTGTATTCCAGAGACCCAGGGTAACAATCCAGGGACTCAAAGCTTTACTTTCACCCTTAATCTTTAACTTCTCCTTCGTGCTTCCCAGCGTGTTACGGACCTATACTGGAGAGACGGTTCCGCTGAGGGACCCCATTGACATGCAGTTGAATGGGCAGATCACTGACTTATGGGCGGCACGGTGGCACAGCGGTTAGCACTGCTGCTTTGCAGCGCCAGGGACCCGGGTTCAATTCCCGGCTTGGGTCACTGTCAGTGTGGAGTTTGCACGTTCTCCCCGTGTCTGCGTGGGTTTCCTCCGGGTGCTCCAGTTTCCTCCCACAGTCCGAAAGACGTGCTGGTTAGGTGCATTGACCCAAACAGGTGCCGGACTGTGGCGACTTGGAGAATTTCACAGTAACTTCATTGCAGTGTCAATGTAAGCCTTACTTGTGACTAATAAATAAACTTTACTTTGTCCCTGCACAGAGTAACCCCACCCATTTACCATTAGCCAATCCACCGCACCTGCACATCTGGGAGGAAACCGGAGCACCCGGAGGAAACCCACGCGGACACGGGGAGAGTGTGCAAACTCCACACAGACAGTGACCCAAGCCGGGAATTGAACCTGGGTCCCTGGCGCTGTGAGGCAGCAGTGCTAACCACTGTGCCACCAGATTAGATGTAACACAGTCAAATGCAGAAATCCACACATCCTGCTCTGCACGAACAATGGTTTTATTCCCAAATTCAGGAGAGAGGATCCCCTGCATTTCCATTTCTCCATTTCCCACACCTGCTCTCCTCTGGTTTCTCTGGGTGAGATTGTGCTTTTCTGGTGAATTTGGACATAGTTTTGTGCTCTAGCCTCTGGACCACAAAAAATTGAGACAACTCAAAGCCAGTTTGCATTGGAGGGTAGCATGGTGGCACAGTGGTTAGCACTGCTGCTTCACAGTGCCAGGGACCCGGGTTCGATTCCGGCCTTGGGTGACTGTCTATGTGGAGTTTGCACGTTCTCCCCGTGTCTGCGTGGGTTTCCTCCGGGTGCTCCGGTTTCCTCCCACAGTCCAAAGATGTGCAGGTTAGGTTGATTGGCCATGCTAAATTGCCCCATAGTGCCAGGGGTACTAGATAGGGTAAATGCATGGGGTTATGAGGATAGGACCTGGGTGGGATTGTGGTCGGTACAGACTCGATGGGCCAAATGACGACCTCCTGCATTGTAGGATTCTATGACTCTATGTGTACCCATTGGCTGTTCTGAGGCAGAATTTAAAAAATTAAAGTTTAAGAATTTAAAACTGACAGAATACTGAAAGACCTGGATAGAGCTGATGTGGGGCAGATATTTCCATTAGTAGGAGGGACTAGGATCCGAGGTCACAGCCTCAGAGTAAAGGGACAACCCTTTAGAAGCAAGATGGGGAGGAATTTCTTCAGGGTGGTGAAACTGTGGAATTCATTGCCACTGGAGGCCAGGTCATTGAGTGTGTTTAAGACAGAGATCGATAGGTTCTTGATTGGTATGGGGATCAAAGGGAAAAGGTGGGAGAATAGGGTTGAGAAACATTCAGCCATGATCAAATGGCGAAGCAGATTCGATGGGCTGAATGGCCTCAGTCTGCTTCTATATTTTATGGTCTTGTGGCAGCTTAGGGAAATAATTTGCTAAGATTCCAGTCATAATAATGTAGCTCGCATGCTGGAGTGCATTCCAATGCTTAAACACACAGACACTGCTGGTTTGATTGAACTAATCTATCTCCATCCAGGATTCCTGAAGGACCCATTGACCAAGGACCCGCTGCTGCAGGAAGGATGCGCGCATTAGAAGAACAACTGATAAAGGCCAAAGAGCAGCTAGAAATCTTTAAGAAACAACCAAGCCATGGTAAGTGATTAGTTTGTTCAACCTGTCTGCAAAGCGTCATAAAATGGGTTAACTGTCAAGAAATATTTGTTATTCTCTTCATCACCTGTTGAATCCCTACAGTGCAGAAGGAGACCATCCAGCCCATCGAGTCTGTACTGACGCTCCAAAAGAGCATCCCACCCTGGCCCTCTCCTCCACTCTATCCCCATAAATCGCTGAGCAGAGACTGATAGCCAAGTTCTGTACACGAGGACGGCCTCAACCGGGATCTTGGGTTCATGTCACACTATCTATAACCCCCACAACTGGCCTTGGCTTGCAAAATCTCACTAACCGTCCCGGCTGGAGACAATACACACTTCTTTAACCTGTGCTTAAACCTCTCTCCACTCACATTGTCTGTACCTTTAAGACTTATTACCTGTAAAGACTTCATTATCTGTTCAGACTTGCATTCCAACCATTATCTTGTAATTGAGTTTGTGTCTATATATGCCCTGTTTGTGAACCCAACTCTTCACTCATCTGATGAAGGGCCAGCGCTCTGAAAGCTCGTGCTACCAAATAAACCTGTTGGACTTTAATCTGGTGTTGTGAGACTACTTATTGTGTCTATCCCCATAACCCTGTGTATTTACCCCGCTAATTCCCCCTAACCTACACACCTTGGACACTTTGCAGTGAGAAACTAGAAGTTAGAGAAGGACTGTGCCAGCACACAGCTTTCTGGCTCCCAGCACGAGATTTCAGATAAAAACAAAATACTGCGGATGCTGGAATCTGGAACAAAGACAGAAAATGCTGGAAAATCTCAGCAAGTCTGACAGTGTCTGTGGTGAGAGAATAGAGCCAACGTTTCATAGATTGTAGAATCCCTACAGTACAAAGGAGGCCATTCGGCTCATTGAGCCTGTACCGACAACAATCCCACCCAGGCCCTATCCCTGTGACCCCACATATTTACTCTGCTAATCTCTTAACATTAAGGGGCAATTTAGCATGGCCAATCCAGCTAACCTACACATCTATGGACTGTGGGAGGAAACCAGAGCACCCGGAGGAAACCTATGCAGACACAGGAAGAATTCCTGCAAACTCCACACAGACACCCAAGGTCAGAATTGAACCCGGGTCCCTGATGCTGTGAGGCAGCAATGCTAACCACTGTGCCACCCACTGTTGGTGAAGGAAGGGTTCAAAGCCAGTGGATAATTGGCACAAATTCATTCACAGAATAAAGCGTTATAGGTACATACCTCCTGACTCCAGTCAACTTGTGTCAGTGAGTGTCTCTTTATACACTTTCTGAAGCCAATTGGACTTGATGGTTTGTGTTATAAGAAGAGGCTGGATAGACTGGGACTTTTTTCTCTGGAGCTTAGACAGCTGAGACATGATTTTATAGAGGTCTATAAAATAATGAGGGGCACAGATCAGCTAGATAGTCAACATCTTTTCCCAAAGGTAGGGGAATCTAAAACTAGAGGGCATAAGTTTAAGGTGAGAGGGGAGAGATACAAAAGGGTCCAGAGGGGCAATTTTTTCACACAGAGGGTGGTGAGTGTCTGGAACAAGCTGTCAGAGGTAGTAGTAGAGGTGGGTACAATTTTATCTTTTAAAAGGTGCTTAGACAGTTACATGGGTAAGATGGGTACAGAGGGATATGGGCCAAATGCAGGCAATTGGGACTAGCCTAGGGGTTTAAAAAAAAAGGCGGCATGGACAAGTTGGGCCGAAGGGCCTGTTTCCATGCCTGTAAACCTCTATGACTCTGATTAACGAATAAAATAAGCTAACAAATAAAGTTGACAGCCCCTTAAAGGGACAGTGTAGCCAAAACAAAATTAAAGGAAACTTTGGTGGTTAAATTAAACTGGGATTGATGGTGCAACCCAGTCCTTGTGGAGCCTGCCTGTCGGGAAAGGCCTTAAACATACCAGTGGACACTGCATGCTCTCTCTCCAGCAAACATTACCATGTGAACAAGATCGCAAGAGGGCCGGATGAGATTTGCGGCTGGTTGGCCGTTTTGTCGGGACAGCGTACACCATCGGTGAAGTGACTGACTTGGAGCTTTTCTCTCGCGTTGCAGCAGGTCCCGGGAAGGAGCATGAGGAGCTGCGACGTAAGATTGAGAATGGCGTGAAGGAGCTTTGGTTCTTTGTACAGAGCGAAATCAAGAAGGTCAAGCATCTGGAGGGCGAGGAGGCACAAAGGCAGGCGGACTCGTTGCTGGAGAACCTAGGCCACCAGCAGAGGTAAGATCCACCTGCTCCTCGACAACACAGCACTGTTGACATCACCTTACTTTAATTTTTTTATTCTTTGCCCAGCCGTTAAAAGTCAAGGGCCGTTAGAAGTCTCTTACAGCTCACCGAACAGCACTTCACTGCTGGCTCAGATGCCCCGGGGAGGCTGCTTGAGAGTTCACTCTGCTTTGTACTGAATCACAGAATACTACAGTGCAAAAGGAAGCACTTCGGCCCATCGAGCCTGCACTGACGTTGGAAATGCCCTGACCTGCCCAGCTAATCCCACTTGCCCAGCACCCGGCCCGTAGCCTCGGATGTCACGGCGTGCCAAGTACTGATCCAGGTACTTTTTAAAGGATGTGAGTGCCTCCACCACCCTCCCAGGCAGCGCATTCCAGATCGGCACCACATTGCGTAACATTGGGAACAATTTTAGATCGGGATGAGATGTCCCCACAATTCGCAGTTTAATAATAACCTTGCGCCGCACATTCCTTTGTGTGATGAAGGAGTGCAGCTCGCAGACCTGAATCGTCACGACAGCTGGCTTTCAATCCCAAGTCAAATGTAAAAAAAGACATCCAGCAGCAACAGAGAGCTTCCATCATCAACCAGACAGTATGTTCCTTTTGAAAGAGATGTTGCAGTTTTGGCTGTTTCTGAGGGGTTCAGTGCTGTTCCAAGTGAATCTTGTAGCCACCCCGGTCTGGCGCACGCACAGTACACCTCTCAAACTTTGCTCTTGCCATTTCCCATGGCCTTCCAGGACCTTTATAGACCTTTAGAGGTCTATAAAATAATGAGGGCATAGACGAGGTAGATAGTCAATATCTTTTCCCAAAGGTAGGGGAATCTAAAACTAGAGGGCATAGGTTTAAGGTGAGAGGGGAGAGATACAAAAGTGTCCAGAGGGGCAATTTTTTCACACAGAGGGTGGTGAGTGTCTGGAACGAGCTGCCAGAGGTAGTAGCAGAGGCGGGTACAATTTTATCTTTTAAAAAGCATTTAGACAGTTACATGGGTCAGATGGGTATAGAGGGATATGGGCCAAATGCGGGCAATTGGGATTAGTTTAGGGTTTTTTTTTTAAAAAGCGGCATGGACAAGTTGGGCCGAAGGGCCTGTTTCTATGCTGTAAACCGCTATGACTCTATGACCTCAGCAGAATTGTGAAATATGGGATAGCTGGACTTTTCCATGCAATTCACTGGCGTTATTTTTTAAAAGTTAAACTTTTTTTTAAAGTTTATTTATTAGTGTCACAAAAGGCTTACATTAACACTGCAATGAAGTTACTATGAGAATCCCCTAGTCGCCACACTCCGGCGCCTGTTCAGGTACACAGAGGGAGAATTTAGAATGGCCAATTGTTACAGTGCAGAAGTGATGTTTCTCTCTGCACAATTCTGAAACCATCCAAAGGGATATACCTCGCCTCCCAGTCTTAAGTAAGTACGTGTGAGGGAGGAGGAAGTTATAATTTTAGATGAATTACAGCAGGATCAGACACTCTCTATCATGAACAATTAACAGGTAACACTGCAATGAAGTTAATTTATCAGTGTCACAAGTAGGCTTACATTAACACTGCAATGAAGTTACTGTGAAAATCCCCTAGTCGCCACACTCCAGCGCCTGTTCGGGTCAATGCACCTAACCAGCACGTCTTTCAAACTGTGGGAGGAAACTGGAGGAAACCCACGCAGACACGGGGAGAACGTACAAACCCTATACAGACAGTGACCCAAGCTGGGAATTGAACTCGGATCCCTGGCACTGTGAGGCAGCAGTGCCAACCACTGTGCCACCGTGCCGCCTCCAATGTTTATTTCTAAACATTGAAGATTATGGGAGGGATTTTCCGTGTGCTGCCGCGACATCTTTTGTGGCAGCGGAGGCAGTCTGCCATTGGCTGGTGGCGGGATCTTCTGGACCTGTCACTGTCAACAGGGTCTCTCATTGTCCGCACCCCAACATGGGTTTCCTCCGGTTTCTTCCCACAGTCCGAAAGACGTGCTGGTTAGGTGCATCGGCCATGCTAAATTCCAGGGAACCCGCGGGACTGGAAGATCCCACTGGCAGGAATGGCTGGAAAATCCCGGTCTATGTCTTGGCAGCCTGGTGAGTCAACAGTTTACTCTTGTTGACTCCATTTACAATAGTCCAAAGCACAATAATGTTTTCACGCCAGCACTGTCGTTTCAGGAGGGTTTTTGCTGAGATGTGTTTATATATAACACAGATTTGCCTTCAGGAGAACATTGTTTATCCACCTTGTATTTAGTGTTTCTGCCAAACATAGAAACTAGAAGCAGGAGGAGGCCATTCGGCCCTTCAAGCCTGCTCTGCCATTCATTTTGATCATAAGAACATAAGAACATAAGAAATAGGAGCAGGAGTAGGCCATCTAGCCCCTCGAGCCTGCCCCGCCATTCAATAAGATCATGGCTGATCTGACGTGGATCAGTACCACTTACCCGCCTGATCCCCATAACCCTTAATTCCCTTACCGATCAGGAATCCATCCATCCGCGCTTTAAACATATTCAGCAAGGTAGCCTCCACCACCTCAGTGGGCAGAGAATTCCAGAGATTCACCACCCTCTGGGAGAAGAAGTTCCTCCTCAACTCTGTCTTAAACCGACCCCCCTTTATTTTGAGGCTGTGTCCTCTAGTTTTAACTTCCTTACTAAGTGGAAAGAATCTCTCCGCCTCCACCCTATCCAGCCCCCGCATTATCTTATAAGTCTCCATAAGATCCCCCCTCATCCTTCTAAACTCCAACGAGTACAAACCCAATCTCCTCAGCCTCTCCTCATAATCCAAACCCCTCATCTCCGGTATCAACCTGGTGAACCTTCTCTGCACTCCCTCCAATGCCAATATATCCTTCAATCATGGCTGATCATCAAATTCAATATCCTGATCCCCCCTTCCCCCTCCCCCCCCACCCCCCCAATCCCTTGATCCATTTAGCCCCGAGAGTTATATCTAAGTTCTTCTTCCAACCATTATCTTGCAATTGAATCTTTGTCTATATATGCCCTGTTTGTGAACCCAACTGTCCACTCACCTGATGAAGGAACAGTGCTCCGAAAGCTTGTGCTACCAAATAAACCTGCTGGACTTTAACCTGGTGTTGTGAGACTTCTTACTGTGCCCATCCCAGTCCTATGTCTGGAATGAAGAACTCGTCATAGGAGGAACAGTTGAGGACTCTGGGTCTGGACTCGTTGGAGTTTAGAAGGATGAGGGGGATCTTATTGAAACTTACAGGATACTGCGAGGCCTGGATAGAGTGGACGTGGAGAGGATGTTTCCACTAGTAGGAAAAACTAGAACCAGAGGGCACAACCTCAGGCTAAAGGGATGATCCTTTAAAACAGAGATGAGGAGGAATTTCTTCAGCCAGAGAGTGGTGAATCTGTGGAACTCTTTGCTGCAGAAGGCTGTGGAGGCTAGATCATTGAGTGACTTTAAGACAGAGATAGATAGGTTAATGATTAATAAGGGGATGAGGGGTTATGGGGAAAAGGCAGGAGAATGGGGATGAGAAAAATATCAGCCAAGATTGAATGGCGGAGCAGATTCGATGGGCTGAGTGGCCTAATTCTGCTCCTATGTCTTATGGCCATTCATTTTGATCATGGCTGATTATCAAATTCAATACCCTGCTATTTCCCCCCCTCCCCCCATTTCTTCCCATGTCCCTTGACCCCTTTTAGCCTCTAAATTTCTTCTTGAAATCACGTAACATTTTGGCCTCAATGACTTTCTGTGGTAGTGAATTCCACACATTCACCGCTCTCACACCAAGCATCAACATAACTTCAGAGCTGCCTGAACATTAACCTGATCAATTACATTACCAGAATGACATTTTCCTTGCCCGTAAGTGACATAAGAACCTGTTGTTCCTCAGCGGTGACTATCTCAACCGCGAAGTGCCAAACATCCTCAAGTTTGAAGCATGCTCTAACGGTCTAGGACACTCCCGTGTAGTCAATATTCGAAAGTCCGACACACACTCTTCAGCTTTCACAAGTGTGGTTGGCGCTTCAGTCAAAGGTGAAATTGTCAAACACCTTTGATCATGGTAAGCCTTAGAATTATTAGTTGGGGTGGCATGGTGGCACGGTGTTTAGCACTGCTGACTCACAGCGCCTCACAGCGCCAGGGATCCAGGTTCAATTCCGGCCTCGGGTCACTGTCTGTGTGGAGTTTGCACGTTTTCCCCGTATCTGCGTGGGTTTCCTCCTGGTGCTCCAGTTTCTTCCCACAGTCCAAAGATGTGTGGGTTGGGTTGATTGGCCATGCTAAATTGCCCCTTAGTGTCAGATGGGATTAGCAGGGTAAATATGTGGAGTGATGGGGATAGGGCCTGGGTGGGATTGTTGTCGGTGCAGGCTCAATGGGCCAAATAGCGTTGTTCTGCACTGTAGGATTCTATGATACTATGATTAGTGGCACCATTTTGAATCTGGCTGCCATTAATTAAAATGTGACACTGTTTTGCCCAGCTGCCTGTGCCCTGCTGTGAGACGGCAGGACTGCTTCAAGCTCTTTAAGCCTCGCATCTGGATCGGGGCTTGCAATGACACCCTGAGGCTTCCCAATGAGATGTACACTTCTGTTTGAGCCATTTCCCAACAAGCAGTAATGTTCAGGGCAAGTACGAGGCCATAATTGAAGAGGCAGCTCGGCCCAGGGCTGGGAATATTGGAAAATGACCTTTGACCCTTGTCAAAGCGGCCATCTTGAATTGTACACTTGCTGGGCGCAGTCATGCATTTTTCTTTTTGTTGTTTCTTCACTGGGTTGATATTTTAAGCCATTTTTATTCTCAAACCATCCAATTGGGAATGAAAAGAACAGTTTAATAGCAAGTGATAGGGAACTCAAGAAGCTTGACGCTATCTAGGCCAAAGCAGCCCGCTTGATTGGCACCACATCTACAAACATCCAGTCCCTCCACCACCGACGCTCAGTAGCAGCAGTGTGTACTCTCTACAAGATGCATTGCAGCAATTCACCAAAGATCCTTAGACTTCCCCTTCCAAACCCATGGCCACTTCCATCTAGAAGGACAAGGGCAGCAGATACATGGGAACACCACTACCTGCAAGTTCCCCTCCAAGCCACTCACCATCCTGACTTGGAAATATATCACCATTCCTTCGCAGTCGCTGGGTCAAAATCCTGGAATTCTCTCCCTAACGGCATTGTGGGTTCACCCACAGCACGTGGACTGCAGCGATTCAAGAAGGCAGCTCATCACCACCTTCTCAAGGGGCAACTAGGGATGGGCAATAAATGCTGGCCCAGCCAGTGACACCCATGCCCCACAAATGAACAAAAAAAATTGGATGTTGACTGGAATGTCTGCTTGATCCCATTTAATCCCTCTCAGGAGGTGGAGCCTGAAGGTGGAACCAGGACATGATAATCCCTGGGACCTTTGCCAATATTGCTGGATTGGGAGCGCCTTTTGCTGTACAAAAGGAGGAATGGGATGTAGACAAGGGAAACAGCGTATAAGGAATTAAAATAGTGTGATAGGGTGCAAGAATTATTTGGGAATGAGATGGTATAATTGAACGTGGCAAAGATATGCAAATTGAATAATTTAAAATGAAAATTTAAAATAAATTTAAAGGAAATGTTTTTCGAGATTTTGACTAATATAATTAACCAATTTCGGTCTGTACAAAGCATGGAAGATAGCATGACAGTGACATCTCCATTGAGGTTTTCTTTATAATAGCTTACTTTCAATGTATCACACAATCAGTATTCTGCATAATTCCAGGACAAAGGATCAAGGACAAAGCAGCCCCGCTTGATTGGCACCCCATCCACCATCTTCAACATTCACTCCCTCCACCACCGACGCACAGTGGCAGCCATGTGTGCCATTTACAAGATGCACTGCAGCAACTCAGTGAGGCTCCTTCGACAGCATCTTGCTAATGCGCCACTTCTACCATCCAGAGGGGCAAGAGCAGAAACTGCATGGGAACACCACAAAGCTATACACAGACGTCCTGACTTGAAATATATCCATGATGTGGAGATGCCGGCATTGGACTGGGGTGGGCACAGTAAGATGCCTCACAATGCCAAGTTAAAGTCCAACAGGTTTATTTGGTATCACGAGCTTTCGGAGTGACTCACTTGATGAAGGAGCAGCGCTCCATAAGCTCGTGATACCAAATAAACCTGTTGGACTTTAACCTGGTGTTGTGAGACTTCTTATTGAAATATATCGCCATTCCTTCACTGTTGCTGGGTCAAAATGTTGGAACACCCTTCCTAACAGCACTGTGAGTGTATCTGCACGATGTGGAGATGCCGGCGTTGGACTGGGGTAAACACAGTAAGAGTTTTAACAACACCAGGTCAAAGTCCAACAGGTTTATTTGGTAGCAAATGCCATTAGCTTTCGGAGCGCTGCTCCTTCGTCAGATGGAGTGGATATCTGCTCTCAAACCTATCCACTCCATCTGACGAAGGAGCAGCGCTCTGAAAGCTAATGGCATTTGCTACCGAATAAACCTGTTGGGCTTTAACCTGGTGTTGTTAAAACTCTTACTGAGTGTACCTGCGCCACATGGACTGCAGAGATTCAAGAAGATAGCTCACCACCACCTTCTCAAGGGCAACTAGAGATGGACAACAAATGCTGGCCGTACCAAATAAATTAAAAACAATACTTCCGTGATAACATTGAACGCTACCAGTCAGTTGTGTGGTTTCACTTTCCCCCCTTCTTTCTTTGAATTCACATGTTTATACTGGGGTATCGTACTTTAATGACTTCAATCAGGCCATTGAGGTTGGCCTATTGGAGTATTAGCTCCCTGATTAAGGATCCAATTGATGGGCCAATCAAGGAGTCTTTTCCTTGTACTTACCCGGGAGTGTCAGTTCCTCTGGCACCCCTGGAGGTAGACTGCTGACTGATAGCACTCTGTGTACTGCTGTTAGAGTTGTAAATAAAGGTGTTTGGGTAAAGGGACTTCTGCCTCCAAAGACTTGCGATATCACCAAAGTGGCTAGCAACTCTCTGCTGCAGAACTGGCCAATTATCATGTGCCTGCCAAAGCAAAGGTAACAGGATGTCGTAACCAAGCCGGAGTGTGTCCTCACTGAATGTTGCCTACTGATAAAGCACAGAAACCCTGACTCCATTTTGTTGCCTTTCCTTGCCCTTCCCCCCATCCCCTACCGCTGGGACTCCATTACTGCCCTAACCCAGGTCAACTGGATCAGTTAAGAATCTGGGTGTCTCTGATCTCGCAAGGCATTGTGGGATGTGTTTATCTGTTGAACCATTCAGGAACTTTCACAGGTTGATATGAATCAACTTCACTGTTGTCCTGACAACCGTCCCAGCTTCAGACTGACACTGCAACATGCAGCATTATAGCATTCTCTCCACTTTATGCATCAAATGAGAAAGGAAGGAAATAACCCTGCAGACTCAAGAGCTATATGGTGAAAGAATGTTCCCAATGGCGGGGGAGTCCAGAACTAGGGGTCACAGTTTGAGGATAAGGGGCAAACCTTTTCGAATTGAGGTGAGGAGAAATTTCTTCACCCAGAGGGTGGTGAATGTGTGGAATTCACTACCACAGAAAGTAGTTAAGGCCAAAACATTGTCTGATTTCAAGAAGAAATTAGATATTGCTCTTGGGGCTAAAGGGATCAAGGAATATGGGAGGAAGGAGGGAATCAGGATATTGAATTTGATGATTGGCCATGATCAAAATGAATGGCGGAGCAGGCTCGAAGGGCCGAATGGCCTCCTCCTGCTTCTAGTTTCTATGTTTCTAACTTTGTCACCACTATTTGGATTTCCTGAGTAAATTGTATGAATCTTCCAGAAGAATCTGCTTTTGAGTTTCATTCCCTTTAGTATCCATTAAATTAAAACTTAGAGAGAGGGGGAGTTGGGATTTTTCTAATGTTTTATATTAAATCAGTCCCTGGTTATTGGTGATTTTTTAAAAATTCATTCTTGTGACATGGGCATCACTGGCTGGCCAGCATTTATTGCCCATCCCTAGTTGCCCTTGGAGGGCAGTTGAGAATCAAGTACATCGGGAGGCACGGTAGCACTGCTGCCTCACAGCCCCAGGGACCCAGTTCGATTCCCGGCTTGGTTCACTGCCTGTGTGCACTTTACACATTCTCCCCATATCTGCGTGGGTTTCCTCCGGATGCTCCGGTTTCTTCCCACAGTCCCAAGATGTGTGGATTAAGTGAATTGACCATGCTAAATTGCCCGTTAGTGTCAGGGGGACTAGCTACAGTAAATGGGGAAAGGGCCTGGGTGGGATTGTGGTCAGTGCAGACTCAATGGGCCGAATGGTCTCCTTCTGCACTGTAGGGATTCTATGATTGGTATGGCTTTGGAGTCACATGTTGGCCTGACCACGTAAGGACGGCAGATTTAATTCCCTAAAGGACATTAGTGACCCAGATGAGTTTTTCCGACAATCGAAAATGGGTCATCAGTAAATTCTTAATTCCAGATTTTTTTTATTGTATTCAAATTCCACCATCTGCCGTGGCGGGATTTGAACCCGGGTCACCAGAACATTAGCTGAGTTTCTGGATTAATAGTCTAGCGATAATAGCACGAGGCCACCGCTTCCCCAATTGTGATACGGCAACTAAACATTTGAATCTTTTGAATCTCATTTGTGTTTCTTTGCAATTGTTTAGGTCGATCATGACTGATGTATACTACCTCAGCCAAACAGACGGGGCTGATAAGTGGAGAGAGAAAGAGGCAAAGGATCTGACAGATCTGGTTCAGCAGAGAATAACGTACTTGCAGGTAATGGTCGTTTGAACTACAATGAGAGTGAATGCATGGCAGGAGCTGCCTTTACTGCAAACCTAGTGCAATGTCAACAAATCAAGACTTTCCTCAAAATGTTGTGCAAAAGGTCATAATATTCATTTGGGATGAATGTGACAAGTAAGATTTCCGCTGTGTGAAAAGTAACTGAGTGAAAATCAGACCAAAAGCTTTGTGGAATTCCTTTTGTTCTCAGTACCTCGATTCCCAGAGAAGCCTCGACATCCATCTCTAGAGTCACCATATCCAAAGCCCATCCATATCTAAAGGGTGGCTTGGTGGCACTGGTTAGCACTGCTGCCTCACAGCGCCAGGGACCCGGGTTCGATTCCCGGCTTGGGTCACTGCCTCTGCATGTTCTCCCTGTGTCTGCCTGGGTTTCCTCCGGGTGCTCCGGTTTCCTCCACCAGCTATGACAGTAACATTACATTCTGCACTCTCTCATTCCCTGCTCTATGAATGGTATGCTCTGTCTGTATAGTGCGCAAGAAACAATACTTTTCACTGTATGCTAATACATGTGACAATAATAAATCAAATCAAAAAATCAGTCTGAAAGACGTGCTGGTTAGATGCCTTGGCTCTGCTAAATTCTCCCTCATTGTACCCGAACAGGCGCCGGAGTGTGGCAACTAGGGAATTTCCACAGTAACTTCATTGCAATGTTAATGTAAACCTACTTGTGACACTGATAAATAATGATGTGGAGATGCTGGTATTGGACTGGGGTGGGCACAGTAAGAAGTCACACAAAACCAGGTTAAGGTCCAACAGGTTTATTTGGAATTACGAGCTTTCGGAGCGCTGCTCCTTCATCAGGTGAGTGAGTTGACTCACTGTTGGACTTTAAAATATAAAAGCAAATTACTGTGGATGCTGGAATCTGAAACCAAAAGAGAAAATGCTGGAAAATCTCAGTTGATCTGGCAGCATCTGTAAGGAGACAAAAGAGCTGACGTTTCGAGTCCAGATGACCCTTTGTCAAAGCTTCTTTAGCCTGGTGTTGTGAGACTTCTTACAAATAAATAAACATTCTGGTGGAGGAATCCTATTTGTCTTCATAATGAGTACTTCCGCATGCTGGCCTTCAAACTTGTGGAATTATTCAAGTTTTTTTTTAAAGCCTCATCTCGTCAATAATTTCAGTTTTGTTGCAGTGTTTACTCCATTGCGGTACACAGCATCACCTGGTTTAATATTCAGCACCATGGAGAGAAGCCTAGGGAAGCTACACACTCCAGAGGGCTGACAAGTTTATGCACTATATTCATACAGCAAAAGCCTCACTCTTATTTCAGTGCGAATGTTGCAGCAGTTTCGGGTGAGGCGCAGAGGTGAATCCCTTGAGTACTTAAACTTACCATTTGAGAGATATCTGCCATTAACTCTTTACGCAACTTAGAAAAGTAAAAGCTGTTTTTAATTTTAACAAAGAAGCCTTTAGTTTGTTGGGTTAATCTTTCACATCGATGGGTGTTTCAATGAGGTTCATCTCAGGGAGACTGTCCACGTGAGCAGCTAAACTGCACGTCCTCCGACTCATAGAATCCCTACAGTGCAGGAGGAGGCCATTCGGCCCATTGAACCTGCACCGATAACAATCCCACACAGTCCCTATCCCTGTAACCCCATGTATTTACCCTGCTAATCTCCCGACAGTAAGGGGCAATTTATCATGGCCAATCAATCTAACCCGCACGTCTTTGGAGTGTGGGAGGAAACCGGAGCACTCGGAGGAAACCCACGCAGACACGGGGAGAATGTGCAAACTCCACACAGACAGTGACCTGAGGCCAGAATTGAACCCGGGTACCTGGCACTGTGAGGCAGCAGTGCTAACCATTTTGCCACTGCTTATCTTATTTTTATATATGTTTAAGATTTCAATACTCCAACTAGTGCACCATTGAACTAAATGAACTGACACTCCTGTTACAGTGCATTTTTGCTGAGTTGTGTGTATATGAAGTCGGGTGCCCTTGTCAATCAGTGTGCTGTATCGTGTTCCGCTGGGCTGACTATCCTTCACTCCTGCTGCAGTTTCTCTCAACAATGCTGATATTGTTAAAGAAGACTTTAGTTTCTCCAGTTAACCTTTCACATCATTCCTGATGAGGTTCATCAGGATGGTGGGGGGACATTCATTTCAGTTCGAGCTGCAGTGAGGGGCAGGATTGGCCTTGCACAGAACAGAGTATCCTCACTGCCCGTGAGTTTCCATATTCCGCGAATATGGGCATGGATGATGGTGGGAACAGGATCAACTTTGATCGGGATCACTGCATAACGGATCACTACCAGCTGAATAATTTGCATTCCTCATTGTAACGGGACATGATTTTTTATAAATGTTTTGGGAACTGTTTTCTGTAATTCTACACCTTTGTCCATGAGCATGGCAAACCAGTGACCTTACCTATTTCAGGTTAACAGCCCTAGAGCTTTCAGAACACTTCTGGAGAGAGAGAGAGGGATCAGATTCTGGTTTCTTCTGGCAGTCCAAACAGCAACTGTTTCTATTTTCAAAATGAAACTGAAACAGTATTTCTTCCCTACAAGCTTAGCTCCTCCCATTAAGCAAAGGACTCTGTCCCTGTCAATCAACCTAATCAAAACTCTACACTGAAACCCCCAGGGGGGACCCAAGTAAACACAAATGCATTAGCTCTGCTTAAAACAAACACTCCAGGTCTAAAATGAATACTTATCCTGTGCTCCCAACTACCAATTTAAAGGTTTTGCAAGACAAATCAGCATCCTGCAAAACAGATCTGCATCCGAAATATACCCCTTGCAAGAAACATGATATACACATATTTCTTAAAGGCATAATATCATCGCACTTCAGATTTGGAAAAGGTGTTCCTTGGCAGCTTTTTGCACTTCGTTTTCTTTTATTGCTGAGAAAGTAATTGGTGTGACATACATGCCTGCAATATGTCACCCAACAGTCACACTATCTTCAGGTAACCTGAGTAACTAAATGGCCTACTCCTGCTCACTCTTAATGTGCTCACCCAGAAGGGAGGGAAAAAAACAGTAAAATAAGAATACTGATCTGAACTTGTCTTGTATACTTTAAAATGGGATACCAGTAAACGGAGAAATAAGACTACTGGTCTGAACTGGTCTTGTATACTTTAAAATGGAACACCAGTCAATCGGGATATGAGAATACTGGTCTGAGCTGTTTTGATTTGTCTGTACACCTCACGTGTGCCTCTATGGCTGCTCTTGATAGTAAGAAGTCTCACAACACCAGGTTAAAGTCCAACAGGTTTATTTGGTAGCAAATTTGCTACCAAATAAACCTGTTGGACTTTAACCTGGTGTTGTGAGACTTCTTACTGTGCTTACCCCAGTCCAACGCCGGCATCTCCACATCATGCTCTTGATAGACCATGATGGGCAAGGTAGACAACATGTACCATTCCAAAGAATTCTAACACAGGAGTTGTTATTGATATGAATCCTGCAAGTTGTGTATGATTCACCTTTAGGCTGCTAACATTGATGTTGAATTGAAGTTACTTAGCTGATGAATAATGAAGATATTGTTGAAGTTATGTTTGTTGAGCTGTTAGCTGAGGAACAGGCCAGCCACAGATGTTAAAAATGACACAAGTCAGCAACGTTTACAAGAAGATAATTAAAGACTGGAGAAGGAGCTTCTCCGGAAACCACAGAGGAATTCCTTCGCTGAACCTGTTAAGTTGCTAAACAGGAACAGAGTTGAGTAGTGAAACCTCAATTCTTGATTTGTATGAAGTTGCAATGAAATACTGCTGTAGTATTCCGACTGATAGAAATGCCTGTCCGAAGTGGAGGCCAGTGGGCTGGGAGTACTGCACTGAAATAGAGGCAGTGAGACTCTGATAACTTTCCTCTGCGATTGCCTGTCTGCCTGCTCAGTGTGAAGGATCCCATGGCTTCGTTTTAAGAGCAGTGAATTCT
Source organism: Mustelus asterias (assembly GCF_964213995.1). Classification (NCBI taxonomy): domain Eukaryota; kingdom Metazoa; phylum Chordata; class Chondrichthyes; order Carcharhiniformes; family Triakidae; genus Mustelus; species Mustelus asterias. The sequence goes on along the minus strand of NC_135818.1, from coordinate 8,567,057 downwards.
CCCAATCCCAAAAGAGAAAATGTTGGAAAATCTCAGCAAGTCTGGCAGCATCTGTAAGGA